>NC_133324.1:930288805-930631305 GCF_042186555.1 Aquarana catesbeiana | reverse complement strand
TCTCTCCCCTTCCCTCTCTCTCTCTCCTTCTCTCTGTCTCCTCCCTCTCTCCCCCTTCTCTATCCCCCTCTCTCTCTCTTCTCTCTCTCTCCTTCTCTCTCTCTCCTTCTCTCTCCCGGTTCTCTCTCTCTCTCCTCTCTCCCCCTCTCTCTCCCCTTCTCTCTCTCTCCACTTCTCTCTCTCTCCCCTTCCCTCTCTTCTCTGTCTCGCTCTCTCCCTCCCCTTCCCTCTCTTCTTTGTTTCTCCCCCCCCCTTCTCTCTTTTCTCTCTTTCCTCTCTCTCTCCTTCTCTCTTTTCTCTCTCTCTCCCCCTTCTCTCTCTTTCTCCTCTCTCCTCTCTCTCTCTCTCTCTCTCCCTTCCCCCTCTTCTCTGTCTCGCTCTCTCCCTCCCCTTCTCT
This sequence comes from Aquarana catesbeiana, assembly GCF_042186555.1. Taxonomy (NCBI): domain Eukaryota; kingdom Metazoa; phylum Chordata; class Amphibia; order Anura; family Ranidae; genus Aquarana; species Aquarana catesbeiana. Next base: position 930,630,908 of record NC_133324.1, on the reverse strand, counting down.
CTCTCTCTCCCCTTCTCTCTCTTCTTTTCTCTCTCCCCTTCTCTCTTTTCTCTCTTTCCTCTCTCCTGTCTTTTCTCTCTCTATCTCCCCTTTTGTCTCTCCTCTCTCTCTCTCTCTCTCTCTCTCTCTCCCCCTTCTCTCTCTCCTCTCTCTCTCTCCTCTCTCTCTCTCCTCTCTATCCCCTTCTCTCTCTCTCCCCTTCTCTCTCTCTCTCTTTCTCTCTCCCCCCTTCTCTCTCTCTCCCCCCTTCTCTCTCTCCCCTTCTCTCTCTCCCCCTTCTCTCTCTCCTCTCTCTCCCCATCTCTCCCCTCTCTCTCCCCATCTCTCCCCTTCTCTCTCTCTCTCTCTCCCCCCTTCCCTCTCTTCTCTCTCTCCCCTTCCCTTTCTTCTCTCTCTCCCCTTCTCTCTTTTCTCTCTCTCTTCACTCTTTTCTCTCCCTCCCCTCTCTCTCCTCTCTCTCCCCTTCTCTCTCTCTCTCTCTCTCTCTCTCTCTTCTCCCTCTCACTCTCTCTCCTCTCTCTCCCCCTTCATTCTCTCTCTCCTCTCTCTCTCCCCTTCTCTCTCTCCTCTCTCTCTCCCCCTCTCTCTCCCCTTCTCTCTCTCTCTCCCCTTCAAATTCAAATTCAAATAAGCTTTATTGGCAGGACCACATACATGTTAGCATTGCCAAAGCAGTTGAGTTTCTATAAGAAAAAGAAGGGTAGGGGGTAATATAGAGCGGAATGGGCATAAGTCCATGTAAAGGATTTTTAAGTCCTCAGTCTTTCATGTCCCTCTCAGTCGGTGACACGCTGTCACATATTGGGAAGCAATTTTTACCGTTGGCTCCTCTTCTCCCAGTAGAAATTGGAGTTTCCTCTTCTCTTCTATAGAATTGAAGTCTGGGATGAGAGTGGAGAGTCTGTGGAAGCGAGTGTCCCTCACTGATGAGTACTGTGCCGTCCTGATTTGATTTCCAGGCTGTGGGCGCTCAGTCTGTACAGGCTCAGGGTCTGTCTTTGGGGTCTTGTAGCACCTCCAGGTACGGGGCCAGTTTGTAGTCTCTCTGCAATGACTGGTAAACAGTTAGTTTTTTGGAGTTTGTTAGCTCATTTCTCCATTCTCCGACATGTTTTTCTTTGGAGTCATTGATTATGTTTTTTATTTGAGATTTTGTCAGGCCGCATTGTTGAGAGTTTGGGATAGACACGGTGTTGATGAGTTGTTGCAGGCCACACGCCTTGGACTGGTCTTTACCGTTCAGTAAGGCTTTCTCTCTCTCTCCTCCAGAGACAGTTTCTCCAATCTTGCAGCACAGCCAATGCCCCCCCCCCCCCCCCCCCCATTGTACAGAGACATTTTTTTCTTGAAGTTTTGTTGATTCTGAACTGTCAGATCCCACAGCTGATTGACCTCCTCCATTGTCCTGGTGTTTTTCTAATTGCCTTCTATTCTAAGCAGGAACAAGATTGATATCATGCCTCTGCAGGGTTTAATATAAACTCTCAGCTTCCTGACTTCCTGTTAGCTTGGAATTCAGGGAATCCTTTCTGAGGAATACAGTAAATGTTTTCTTAATGGAAAGTTCCAGCTTTAACCCCATCTTTTATGTGCCCCATCTTGTGCTGTCCCTCCCCATGTAAGGGGGAACTCCTCTGGGTTCACATGGATCTAAGGGGGTACTCTGCTGGGCACACATGGATGTAAGGGGGAACTCCTTTGGGTACACATGGATCTAAGGGGGTACTCTGCTGGGCACACATGGATGTAAGGGGGAACTCCTTTGGGTACACATGGATGTAAGGGGGTACTCTGCTGGGCACACATGGATGTAAGGGGTACTCTGCTGGGCACACGTGGATGTAAGGGGGTACTCTGCTGGGCACACGTGGATGTAAGGGGTACTCTGTTGGGCACACATTGATGTAAGGGGGTACTCTGCTGGGCACACATGGATGTAAGGGGGAACTCCTCTGTCCTCTGCTGGGCACACATGGATGTAAGGGGGAACTCCTCTGGGTACACATGGATGTAAGGGGGTACTCTGCTGGGCACACATGGGTGTAAGGGGGAACTCCTTTGGGTACACATGGATCTAAGGGGGTACTCTGCTGGGCACACATGGATGTAAGGGGGAACTCCTTTGGGTACACATGGATCTAAGGGGGTACTCTGCTGGGCACACATGGATGTAAGGGGGAACTCCTTTGGGTACACATGGATCTAAGGGGGTACTCTGCTGGGCACACATGGATGTAAGGGGGAACTCCTTTGGGTACACATGGATCTAAGGGGGTACTCTGCTGGGCACACATGGATGTAAGGGGTACTCTGCTGGGCACACGTGGATGTAAGGGGGTACTCTGCTGGGCACACGTGGATGTAAGGGGTACTCTGTTGGGCACACATTGATGTAAGGGGGTACTCTGCTGGGCACACATGGATGTAAGGGGGAACTCCTCTGTCCTCTGCTGGGCACACATGGATGTAAGGGGGAACTCCTCTGGGTACACATGGATGTAAGGGGGTACTCTGCTGGGCGCACATGGATGTAAGGGGGTACTCTGCTGGGCACACATGGATGTAAGGGGGAACTCCTCTGTCCTCTGCTGGGCACACATGGATGTAAGGGGGAACTCCTCTGTCCTCTGCTGGGCACACATGGATGTAAGGGGGAACTCCTCTGGGTACACATGGATGTAAGGGGGTACTCTGCTGGGCGCACATGGATGTAAGGGGGTACTCCTCTGGGTACACATGGATGTAAGGGGGTACTCTGCTGGGCACACATGGATGTAAGGGGGTACTTTGCTGGGCACACATGGATGTAAGAAGTACTCTGCTGGGTACACATGGATTTAAGGGGGTACTCTGCTGGGCACACATGGATGTAAGGGGGTACTCTGCTGGGCACATATGGATGTAAGGGGCTACTCTGCTGGGTACACATGGATGTAAGGGGGTACTCTGCTGGGCACACATGGATGTAAGGGGGTGCTCTGCTGGGCACACATGGATGTAAGGGGGTACTCTGCTGGGCACACATGGATGTAAGGGGGTACTCTGCTGGGCACACATGGATGTAAGGGGTACTCTGCTGGGCACACGTGGATGTAAGGGGGTACTCTGCTGGGCACACGTGGATGTAAGGGGTACTCTGTTGGGCACACATTGATGTAAGGGGGTACTCTGCTGGGCACACATGGATGTAAGGGGGAACTCCTCTGTCCTCTGCTGGGCACACATGGATGTAAGGGGGAACTCCTCTGGGTACACATGGATGTAAGGGGGTACTCTGCTGGGCGCACATGGATGTAAGGGGGTACTCTGCTGGGCACACATGGATGTAAGGGGGAACTCCTCTGTCCTCTGCTGGGCACACATGGATGTAAGGGGGAACTCCTCTGTCCTCTGCTGGGCACACATGGATGTAAGGGGGAACTCCTCTGGGTACACATGGATGTAAGGGGGTACTCTGCTGGGCGCACATGGATGTAAGGGGGTACTCCTCTGGGTACACATGGATGTAAGGGGGTACTCTGCTGGGCACACATGGATGTAAGGGGGTACTTTGCTGGGCACACATGGATGTAAGAAGTACTCTGCTGGGTACACATGGATTTAAGGGGGTACTCTGCTGGGCACACATGGATGTAAGGGGGTACTCTGCTGGGCACATATGGATGTAAGGGGCTACTCTGCTGGGTACACATGGATGTAAGGGGGTACTCTGCTGGGCACACATGGATGTAAGGGGGTGCTCTGCTGGGCACACATGGATGTAAGGGGGTACTCTGCTGGGCACACATGGATGTAAGGGGGTACTCTGCTGGGCACACATGGATGTAAGGACTCTGCTGGGCACACATGGATGTAAGGGGGAACTCCTCTGGGTACACATGGATGTAAGGGGGTACTCCTCTGAGTACACATGGATGTAAGGGGGTACTCTGCTGGTCACACATGTATGTAAGGGGGTACTTTGCTGGGCACACATGGATGTAAGGAGTACTCTGCTGGGTACACATGGATGTAAGGGGGTACTCTGCTGGGCACACATGGATGTAAGGGGGTACTCTGCTGGGCACATATGGATGTAAGGGGGTACTCTGCTGGGCACACATGGATGTAAGGGGGTACTCTGATGGGCACACATGGATGTAAGGGGGTACTCTGCTGGGCGCACATGGATGTAAGGGGGTACTCCTCTGGGTACACATGGATGTAAGGGGGTACTCTGCTGGGCACACATGGATGTAAGGGGGTACTTTGCTGGGCACACATGGATGTAAGAAGTACTCTGCTGGGTACACATGGATTTAAGGGGGTACTCTGCTGGGCACACATGGATGTAAGGGGGTACTCTGCTGGGCACATATGGATGTAAGGGGCTACTCTGCTGGGTACACATGGATGTAAGGGGGTACTCTGCTGGGCACACATGGATGTAAGGGGGTGCTCTGCTGGGCACACATGGATGTAAGGGGGTACTCTGCTGGGCACACATGGATGTAAGGGGGTACTCTGCTGGGCACACATGGATGTAAGGACTCTGCTGGGCACACATGGATGTAAGGGGGAACTCCTCTGGGTACACATGGATGTAAGGGGGTACTCCTCTGAGTACACATGGATGTAAGGGGGTACTCTGCTGGTCACACATGTATGTAAGGGGGTACTTTGCTGGGCACACATGGATGTAAGGAGTACTCTGCTGGGTACACATGGATGTAAGGGGGTACTCTGCTGGGCACACATGGATGTAAGGGGGTACTCTGCTGGGCACATATGGATGTAAGGGGGTACTCTGCTGGGCACACATGGATGTAAGGGGGTACTCTGATGGGCACACATGGATGTAAGGGGCTACTCTGCTGGGCACACATGGATGTAAGGGGGTACTCTGCTGGGCACATATGGATGTAAGGGGCTACTCTGCTGGGCACACATGGATGTAAGGGGGTGCTCTGCTGGGCACACATGGATGTAAGGGGGTACTCTGCTGGGCACACATGGATGTAAGGGGGTGCTCTGCTGGGCACACATGGATGTAAGGGGGTACTCTGCTGGGCACACATGGATGTAAGGGGGTTCTCTGCTGGGCACACATGGATGTAAGGGGGTACTCTGCTGGGCACACATGGATGTAAGGGGTGCTCTGCTGGGCACACATGGATGTAAGGGGGTTCTCTGCTGGGCACACATGGATGTAAGGACTCTGCTGGGTATCACATGGATGTAATACTTATACTGAAGATTGGAGACTCCTGATGTGGGGAGGTGTAATAGATATGGAGTCATAGACATAGCACACAATACCTTTCAGTATGTGCTGTAAATGCACATCTTGTGTGGACCTCTCTGCATCTTCTCTCCAGAAAACTGAACCTGTTTATATCCGATATACCAGAGACTCCGCTGTAACCACACCATGAGCACAATGTACAGTTCATCTATCTGAAATAGATTTCATCCTAAGAGAGGGAAAAGATCAATATCTAGAACACAGCCTTGTGTTTTTATCTATCTCTCTGTCTATCTGTCTACAGTGCCTTGAAAAAATATTCATACCCCTTGAAATTGTCCACATTTTGTCATGTTACAACCAAAAATGTAAATGTATTTTATTGGGATTTTATGTGATAGACCAACACAAAGTGGTACATAATTGTGAAGTGGAAGGAAAATGATAAATGGTTTTCAAAATTTTTTACAAATAAATATGTGAAAAGTGTGGGGGGCATTTGTATGGCGCCCCCCTGAGTCAGTACTTTGTAGAACCCCCTTTCACTGCAATTACTTTTTGGGGATGTCTCTACCAGCTTTGCACATCTAGAGAGGGACATTTTTGCCCATTCTTCTTTGCAAAATAGCTCAAGCTCTGACAGATTGGATGGAGAGCGTCTGTGAACAGAAATTTTCAAGTCTTGCCACAGATTCTCAATTGGATTTAGGTCTGGACTTTGACTGGGCCATTCTAACACATTAATATGCTTTGATCCAAACCAATCCATTGTAGCTCTGGCTGTATGTTTAGGGTCGTTGTCCTGCTGGAAGGTGAACCTCCGCCCCAGTCTCAAGTCTTTTGCAGACTCTCAGGCCCCGTTCACACCTATGCGAATTAGATGCGGATTACACCGCATCCAATTCGCAGGACATTTTAAAATACCTTCATTTGAATGCATCTGGTTCAATTATGTGCGTTGCATTCACACAGCGCATTGCCCAAAAAATGTGTGCGTTTTCTGGGCATTGCGGTGCGAATTACAAGCACATTATCTTCTATGGGAACGCATCTGATTCGCAGATGCATTCCATTGTGAACAGGCATTCTCTCCTTCTCCTCACTACACCTCCCCCCTCTCCCTGCTCAGCTGATGCGCAGATCGAACGGACAGGCACCGCTGAACAGCTGCCTTTTCTCTTCACAGAGAAAATGTAGCTGGAATTCGCACCGGACTGGTGTGAACCCAGCCTAACAGGTTTTCTTCTAAGATTGCCCTGTATTTGGCTCCATCCATCTTCCCATCAACTCTGACCAGCTTCCCTGTCCCTGCTGAAGAAAAGCATCTCCACAACATGATGCTGCCACCACCATCATGCTTCACGGTTCATGGTGTGTTCAGGGTGATGTGCAGTGTTAGTTTTCAGCTTTTTGTTGGGTTTTTTTGCTGCCTTTTCCGATGTTTGCTGTGTCCCCCACATGGCTTCTCACAAACTGCAAACAGGACTTCTTATGGGTTTCTTTTAACAATGACTTTCTTCTTGTCACTCTTCCATAAAGGTCAGATTTGTGGAGAGCACCACTAATAGTTGTCCTGTGGACAGATTCTCCCACCTGAGCTGTGGATCTCTGCAGCTCCTCCAGAGTTACCATGGACCTCTTGGCTGCTTCTCTGATGAATGGTCTCCTTGCCCGGCCGGTCAGTTTAGGTGGACGGCCATGTCTTGGTAGGTTTGCAGTTGTGCCATACTCTTTCCATTTTCGGATGGTGGATTGAACAGTGCTCCATGAGATGTTCAAAGTTTGGGATATTTTTGTATAACCTAACCCTGCTTTAAACTTCTCCACAACTTTACCCCTGACCTGTCTGGTGTGTTCCTTGGCATTCATGATGCTGTTTGTTCAAAAAGGTTCTCTAACAAACCTCTGAGGGCTTCACAGAACAGCTGTATTCATACTGAGATTCAATTACACACAGGTGGACTCTATTTACTAATTAGGTGACTTCTGAAGGCAATTGGTTCCACTAGATTTTAGTTAGGGGTATCAGAGTAAAGGGGGCTGAATACAAATGCACGCCACACTTTTCACATATTTATTTGTAAAAAATTTTGAAAACCATTTATAATTTTCCTTCCACTTCACAATTATGTGCCACTTTGTGTTGGTCTATCACATACAATCCCAATAAAATACATTTACGTTTTTGGTTGTAACATGACAAATTGTGGAAAATGTCAAGGGGTATGAATACTTTTTCAAGGCTATCTATCTATCTATCTATCTATCTATCTATCTATCTATCTATCTATCTATCTATCTATCTATCTATCTATCTATCTATCTATCTATCTATCTATCTATCTAATGCCAGCAATTTAATCTTTATCCATTTATCTAGCAATGATCTGTGGGTAGGAGTGACGTCCTGCCGAGTGGCCATAGGGTCTATCTATCTATGTATGTATCTCTCCCTCTGTCTCGCTGTCTGTCCATGTATCTGGAATTTCTCCGGTGAGTGGAGCACAGCGGGACTCCTTTGTGTTGTGGAGAAGTTCTTGTTGTTGCCGTCCTATAATAATCCTGTTAGAGATAAGATGTTTTCATTCCCCGGCTTGGTGTTTACTGGCGTTGGGGAGTCTCTTTCCTCCATCACTCACAGCCGTCAGCAAGGTTTCCTCCATCCATTTCCTGTGTTTGTTCCTCGGGAAGAAAGGCACAATCCTTGTATGGAGCGGACAGTTTCTCCATTTACACCCCTTCTATAAATATAATCCTCCTTATGGCGTTTGTCTGGCAGATGAAGTGTTGGGTTCTTCCATCTCCATCCAGTCTTTACTTCCATCCTCCTAGGATCCTCATACAGCATTGTACAGACTGTCCTGGTTGCTGAATCTGCAAATCCTGATTCTCCTAAACACATGGATGGTGATATTTCCAGTATAAAGTCATATTCCTGTGAGGACAGGAAGTAACGGGAATCCTCTCTAGAGGGGACACAGACATAGACAACAAAACATTTTTGTATTAATTCTGTACATTAATGAGGAAAAAAATGAACTTAAATGATTTTAGCAAATGGCTGCAATATAACAAAGAGTGAAAAATTTAAGGGGGTCTGAATACTTTCCGTCCCCACTGTATACACGATTTATATAGCGCCAACAGTTTACACAGCGCTTTACAATGTAGAGGGGGGACAGCACAATTACAGTACAGTTCAATACAGAAGGGACAGGAGGGCCCTGCTCATTTATACGGTGGGGGAGGGGAAGCCAGTGAAGGGATTGGCAGAGAGTGGCAGCAGTCACGAATCGGTTAGTGAGGTGTATTAGTCTAGCAGCAGCATTCATAATAGACTGAAGGGGGGATAGCCTGCGTAAGGGTAGACCATTAAGGAGAGAGTTGCAGTAGTTGAGGTGGGAAATAACCAAGGAGTGAATAAGTTGCTTTGTGGTGTTAGTCAGGAAGGGTCGAATTCTGGAGATGTTACGGAGGTTAAGGTGGCAGGATTTAGCCAGTGATTGGATGTGGGGGCTGAAGGAAAGGTCAGAGTCAAGGATTACACCCAGCACCCTGGCATGTGTGGAGGGACCAATGGTTGTGCTGTTGATCTTAATGGTAAAGTCATGGAGGGGGGCCGGTGGTGGTCCTCTCCCCCCTCCTTTTTCTCTCCCCTCTGCTACTGTACTCTTGACTCTGATTTCTCTTGTTTTTTGGCCCCTCGGGGTATACTTGATCTCCCTATTCTCTTGATATCATTATTAAGAGAAAGGTATCCAAAAAGAAAAAGGAAAAACTGTACAGGATACGGGGACTTCCTTGCCCTCAAAGCCAAGGGCGTGAGCTACATTTCATGTGTTTAGACCATTGATACCAAGGGCTGTATGGGCACAGGATCTTGAATGTGGACAATATCCAATGTGGATTCAATATTTTTGTGGTTTCTGTATCACCGTATCTAAATAAAGAATTGGGAAAAAAAAAGTCATGGAGGGGGGACCGGGAAGGAGGAAATATAACAAGCTCAGTTTTAGAAAGATTGAGTTTGAGAAAGTGGTGTGACATCCATACCGATATGTCATTCAGTAAGTTTGAGATCCGTGAGGAGTTTGAGGGGGTGAGTTGAGAAGTGGAGAGATAGATCTGGGTGTCAACGGCGTAGAGGTGATATTGGAAGCCATGGGAGGTTATCAACTGGCCCAGGGAAGAGGTATAGGAGGGGCCCAAGGACGGAGCCTTGGGGTACCCCAAAAGAAAGAGGAAGAGGAGCGGAGGAGATGGAGTTGTAAGTGACACTGAAAGTGCGCCGAAATAGGTAGGAGGAGAACCAGGATAAAGCAGAATCACGGAGGCCAAGGTAGTGTGGTTTGCTGAGGAGGAGCAGGTGGTCAACTGTGTCAAAGACAGCAGAGAGGTCTAAGAGTATCAGTATGGAGTAATGGCCATTGGTTTTAGCAGTTAGTAGGTCATTGGTGAGTTTTAGTGGGGCAGTTTCAGTGGAATGTTGTGAATAATGTTGTGAATGTTGTGGATAACCCTAGATTGTAAGATCTGAGGAGCAGGGCCCTCTGATTCCTACTGTATTAAAGTGTATTGTATTTGTACTGTCTGCCCTCAAGTTGTAAAGCGCCGCGTAAATTGTTGACGCTATATAAATCCTGTATGATAATAAGAATAATAACACTACCCCATAAAGAGCTGACTTTAATCTGATTATATTTTCCCTGGTTCCTCCCTTCCCCTTCATAAATATGTTAATGGCAGTTTCTTACAAGCTTTTTGTTTACAAGCAAAAATCTGTATTTTTTGCTAGGAAATTACTTAGAACCCCCAAACAATTATATATATAATATATATATATAATAAAGTTCAAAGGTTGCTGCACTTAAAAACTTTGTTTTATTTCATCAAAATCTTCAGAAAAAAGTTACATGGCAAACGAAGTCATACAAGACCAAAAATTTCAAGCATTGTTCAGACAAAAGATTTCCGTTTCGGGCTGGTTTGTTCATGCCCTTCCTCAGATCAGTCAGAACGTATCTAATGGTTTCTCCACAATCATGTGTTTTATATATGCTCACAAATCATCACATGTGAAATCAATTACATGGTTTTAATTACTTCTTACTTTATCAAATACTAATTTTAAAGAATAATTTCACACCATAGAAACAAAAATGATTAATCACAGCACACAATCTCATTGTTCCCTTATTGATCTTCCCATTGTCAATCTGAAAGATATAAATACTAAATATATATATATAAAAAAATCTTTTTGTTAATATTTATAAAGACATATGTACCGGTATTTATGGATCTAATGCACATACATGAAAAGATTTCACTCCATATGTATGAACACACATACATATAGAGAGATACATATAGAGAAAAATCCAGTGAATCGTGATCGATACCGCAAATTCATATAAATAAATACAGATCCAAATCTACATTTAAGCCACATAGAGCAATCGTATTGAGAAAATTAATCCAATGTACCTCTCTTTTCCTAAGAGTAAGTTCGCGATCCCCCTTTTACTATTTCTCTCAATGCCCTCCAATACCATATACTTTAGTTGTGAAACAATGGGGTTGATTTACTAAAGGCTGTGCACTTTGCAAAGTGCAGTTGCACTCTGCAGGTGCAATTGCTCCAGAGCTTAGTAAATGAGGTAAAGCTTCACTTTGCAAAGAACACCCAATCACATGCAAAGGAAAATAAAAAAACAGCATGTTTGCTTGCACGTGATTGGAAGGTGGAAGTCAGCAGAGCTTCTGCTCATTTACTAAGCTCTGGAGCAACTGCTCTTGTAAAGTGCAACTGCACTTTGCAAAGTGCACAGTCAATTTGCCTTTAGTAAATCAACCCCAGTGTGTCCATGTTCCACAAAGTGTCACGCAAGTGGCAGCTGTACTAGTTTGTCTCTAATTGAATATTTGTGTCTTGCGATTCGATCTTTTACCTTCTGTGTAGTTTCACCAATATAAACGAAACCACATGGACACTTGATGGCATATATTACAAACGATGACTGCCATGTGTAGTGTCCCTTAATAGGGATATTAAAACCTTTGTGGGGAATGCGTAAAGTATTTGCCTTTAATCATGGAATTGCATTGGATGCAAGATAAACAAGGATAGGATCCTAAGTTTTTTGGTCCCAAAAATGTTATTTTCGGTACAGTAGTTGAAAATCGGTCCGATTTTATGAATCGGTCACGTATTGTTCTGCCCTTCCTATATGATGACATTGGCAGACTCCAAAATTCTGGGACTGTAGGATAACTAAGTAGATTCCAGTGTTTTTTGATTATTTTGGAAATAATATGTGAAAAAGGATGATACTGTGTGACAAAGGGAATTCTTTTTACTAGTTTTTTTTTGGGGTCCTAGTAATGTCTAAATTGGACCGTTCATTTTTTGACTAAAGCTTCAGGATATTTTCTACTTGTGAGTTTCGCTTCCATTTCATCAAGTCTCTGACGACAGCGCAGCGGATCGCTAACTATCCGCTGAACTCTCAGCTGACTTTTTGGAATTGAATTAAATACATTGGATGGATGAAAACTATTAAAGTGTAACAACTGGTTTCGATCGGTGATTTTAACATATAGATCACCCATGATGTTCATATTTTCGATCCTTAACATGGTGTCAAGGAAAGAAATTTTGGTTTGGCCAATTTCAATATTAAATTTCTGACCGGGGATAAGATAATTAAGATATCTATCAAATAATAAAAGGCTATCAATGTTGCCCCCCCCACCCCCCAAACTACGAAAATATCGTCCACCAATCTGTACCATCCCTGGCAATGTTTAAAAAACATGTCATTGACAAAAATAAATTATGTTTCTATCATATTCATGAACGCATTCGCGTATGGGGGTACAACATTAGAACCCATCGCTGCCCCTCTCAGTTGTAGAAAATAGGTATCTTTGAAAAGGAAATAATTTTCATCAAGCACAATTCTGAGTAAATCAAGAAAAAATCCAATATGTTGTTTTTCATAAATACCAGAATGAGTTAACAACCGTCGACATGACTGAATCCCTAATTCATGAAGGATTATTGTATATAAACTTGAGACGTCCCACATAACTAGGATGGAGTTGGCCGTCAGTTTAATATTCTGTATCTTAGCAAGAAAATCAGCAGTATCTCTTATATATGATTTAGTGTTAAATAGTAACGGTGTTAAACACCTATCCTAATACTGCGCTAGCGGAGCTGTCACCGATCCCATCCCAGACACGATGGGAGGTCCCGGAGGGTTAAAAGGATCTTTATGGATCTTTGGTAGAACGTATATCACTGGTGTAATGGTTGAGAGGTTAGAGGTGTAGAGGTTAAAAAGTCAGCAGTTTCGTCATCAATGATCTTATTTCTTTTTGCAGTAGTTAAAATATCCTTAATTCCTTTTTGTACCTTAAACACTGGACATGTCTAATTTCCTATAGGTGCTAACATCCCCAAGTTGTTTCATTACTTCAGACTCATACTTTATAAATATTAACAAAAAGATTTTTTTATATATATATTTAGTATTTATATATATATATATATATATATATATCTTTCAGATTGACAATGGGAGGATCAATAAGGGAACAATGAGATTGTGTGCTGTGATTAATCATTTTTTGTTTCTATGGTGTGAAATTATTCTTTAAAATGAGTATTTGATAAAGTAAGAAGTAATTAAAACCATGTAATTGATTTCACATGTGATGATTTGTGAGCATATATAAAACACATGATTGTGGAGAAACCATTAGATACGTTCTGACTGATCTGAGGAAGGGCATGAACAAACCAGCCCGAAACGGAAATCTTTTGTCTGAATCATGCTTGAAATTTTTGGTCTTGTATGACTTCGTTTGCCATGTAACTTTTTTCTGAAGATTTGGATGAAATAAAACAAGTGCAGCAACCTTTGAACTTTAATATATATATATATATATATATATATATATATATATATATAATTGTTTGGGGGTTCTAAGTAATTTCCTAGCAAAAAAATACAGATTTTTGCTTGTAAACAAAAAGCTTGTAAGAAACTGCCATTAACATACCGTATTTATGAAGGGGAAGGGAGGAACCAGGGAAAATATAATCAGATTAAAGTCAGCTCTTTATGAGGTAGTGTTATTATTGTTATTATTATTATTTTTATACAGGATTTATATAGCAATTTACGCAGCGCTTAACAACTTGAGGGCAGACCTGTACAAATACAATACACTTTAATACAGTAGGAATAAGAGGGCCCTGCTCCTTAGATCTTACAATCTAGGGTTATCCACAACATTCACAACATTTTTCACAACATTCACAACATTCCACTGAAACTGCCCTACTAAAACTCACCAATGACCTACTAACTGCTAAAACCAATGGCCATTACTCCATACTGATACTCTTAGACCTCTCTGCTGCCTTCGACACAGTTGACCACCTGCTCCTCCTCAGCAAAGCACACTCCCTTGGTGTCCGTGATTCTGCTTTACCCTGGTTCTCCTCCTACCTATTTCAGCGCACTTTCAGTGTCACTTACAACTCCATCTCCTCTGCTCCTCTTCCTCTTTCTTTTGGGGTACCCCAAGGCTCCGTCCTTGGGCCCCTCCTATGCTCGCTCTATACCTCTTCCCTGGGCCAGTTGATAACCTCCCATGGCTTCCAATACCACCTCTACGCCGATGACACCCAGTTCTATCTCCCCACTCCTCAACTCACCCCCTCAAACTCCTCACGGATCTCAAACTTACTGAATGACATATCGGTATGGATGTCACACCACTTTCTCAAACTCAATCTTTCTAAAACTGAGCTTGTTATATTTCCTCCTTCCCGGTCCCCCCTCCATGACTTTTTTTGTTTCCAATTCTTTATTTAGATACGGTGATACAGAAACCACAACCATATTGAATCCGCATTGGATATTGTCCACATACAAGATCCTGTGCCCATACAGCCCTTGGCATCAATGGTCTAAACACATAAAATGTAGCTCACGCTGTTGGCTTTGAGGGCAAGGAAGTCCCCGTATCCTGTACAGTTTTTCCTTTGGATACCTTTCTCTTAATAATGATATCAAGAGAATAGGGAGATCAAGAATACCCCGAGGGGCCAAACAACAAGAGAAATCAGAGTCAAGAGTATAGTAGCAGAGGGGAGAGAAAAAGAGGGGGGGGGAACCACCGGCCCCCCCCTCCATGACTTTACCATTAAGATCAACAGCACAACCATTGGTCCCTCCACACATGCCAGGGTGCTGGGTGTAATCCTTGACTTTGACCTCTCCTTGCTGGCACTAAATTTAAAACTGGGTGCGGTTCTCCTCTACACTTCAACATATATATATATATACAGTGGGGACGGAAAGTATTCAGACCCCCTTAAATTTTTCACTCTTTGTTATATTGCAGCCATTTGCTAAATTCATTTAAGTTAATTTTTTTTCCTGATTAATGTACACACAGCACCCCATATTGACAGAAAAACACAGAATTGTTGACATTTTTGCAGATTTATTAACAAAGAAAAACTGAAATATCACATGGTCCTAAGTATTCAGACCCTTTGCTCAGTATTTAGTAGAAGCCCCTTTTGATCTAATACAGCCATGAGTCTTTTTGGGAAAGGTGCAACAAGTTTTTCACACCTGGATTTGGGGATCCTCTGCCATTCCTCCTTGCAGATCCTCACCAGTTCTGTCAGGTTGGATGGTAAACGTTGGTGGACAGCCATTTTTAGGTCTCTCCAGAGATGCCCAATTGGGTTTAAGTCAGGCCTCTGGCTGGGCCATTCAAGAACAGTCACGGAGTTGTTGTGAAGCCACTCCTCCGTTATTTGAGCTGTGTGCTTAGGGTCATTGTCTTGTTGGAAGGTAAACCTTTGGCCCAGTCTGAGGTCCTGAGCACTCTGGAGAAGGTTTTCGTCCAGGATATCTCTGTACTTGGCCGCATTCATCTTTCCCTCGATTGCAACCAGTCGTCCTGTCCCTGCAGCTGAAAAACACCCCACAGCGTGATGCTGCCACCACCATGCTTCACTGTTGGGACTGTATTGGACAGGTGATGAGCAGTGCCTGGTTTTCTCCACACATACTGCTTAGAATTAAGCCCAAAATGTTCTATCTTGGTCTCATCAGACCAGAGAATATTATTTCTCACCATCTTGGAGCCCTTCGGGTGTTTTTTAGCAAACTCCATGCGGGCTCTCATGTGTCTTGCGGAGGAGAGGCTTCCGTTGGGCCACTCTGCCATAAAGCCCTGACTGGTGGAGGGCTGCAGTGATGGTTGACTTTCTACAACTTTCTCCCATCTCTCGACTGCATCGAAGGGTTCTGGTCGTCCCAAACGTCTTCCATTTAAGGATTATGGAGGCCACTGTGCTCTTAGGAACCTTAAGTGCAGCAGAAATTTTTTTGTAACCTTGGCCAGATCTGTGCCTTGCCACAATTCTGTCTCTGAGCTCTTCAGGCAGTTCCTTTGACCTCATGATTCTCATTTGCTCTGATATGCACTGTGAGCTGTAAGGTCTTATATAGACAGGTGTGTGGCTTTCCTAATCAAGTCCAATCATTATAATCAAACACAGCTGGACTCAAATGAAGGTGTAGAACCATCTCAAGGATGATCAGAAGAAATGGACAGCACCTGAGTTAAATATATGAGTGCCACAGCAAAGGGTCTGAATACTTAGGACCATGTGATATTTCAGTTTTTCTTTTTAATGAATCTGCAAAAATATCAACAATTCTGTGTTTTTCTGTCAATATGGGGTGCTGTGTGTACATTAATGAGGAAAAAAATGAACTTAAATGATTTTAGCAAATGGCTGCAATATAACAAAGAGTGAAAAATTTAAGGGGGTCTGAATACTTTCCGTCCCCACTATATATATATATATATATATATATATATATATATATATATATATATATATATATATATATATATATAGCATAGACCCTAGAGGATAAAATAGCAATCGTTGCAATGTCACACGGTATTTGTGCAGCGGTTTTTCAAACGCAATTAAAAAAAAAATACACTTTGATGAATTTTAATGCGAAAAAAAATATATAACCCAACTGTTTTGTAAATTATAAAATATGTTGTTACATCGAGTAAATAGATACCTAACATATCACACTTTAAAATTGCGCACACTTGTGTAATGGCGACAAACTAAGATACTTAAAATTATCCATATCCACTTTACATTTTTTTTACAGGTTACCAGTTTAGAGTTACAGAGGAGATCTAGAACTAGAATTATTGCCTTCGCTCTATCATTAGTGCCAATATCTCACATGTGTCGTGCAAACACCATTTACATATATGTGCGCGACTTAAGAATGCGCTTGCTTCTGCACATGAGCACGGAGGGATGGGGGCTCTTTATTTATTTATTTATTTATTTTGTTTAATTTTTTATTTTTACACTGTTCCTTTCATTTCTTTTTTTTATCACTTTTATTCCTATTACAAGGAACGTAAACATCCCTTGTAATAGAAATAAGGGATTATAGGTCTATAGGACCCCAAATCTCTCCTCTACCTTTGAAAGCAAAAGATTAAAAAAAAAAATAAATTGTTTACTTCTGCCCTAGACTGGAAGTGATGTAATGATGTCGCTCCGGTCCTCCTAGATCACAGGGGTAGGGATACCGGAGACCACTTTGTACCGGAGAATAACACTTTTTTATGTCATGCAAACCATGTAACCTGTTGTGTGTTTTTTGTCTTTTTCGTGTTTCTTTTTCAATTTTGTAATATGTTTTGGTATGTCTTTTTAAACAACTGATCATTTTTTGATCGAACGATTTTATGTATACACAATACATATATTTTCTAATCTATTTATGTGTGGTTGTTGCCTACAAAGTCCCAACAAAGGGGGTTTTTCTTTTCTAAATACATTAGGGATGTGGAAACAACACACTAGTCTGACACGGTGAAATACCTTCTTTGTTATAAATCACAGGGGTTGGGAAAGATGATATGGTCTCTGTTTACCTCTATGGCCAGCCAGACAAACGGTCGGATCGTTTCCCGGGCTCGCCGGTAAGAATGATAAGACTGAGAAACACTGGTGAGCCCTCCTGCTGCTTCTAAAAGCAATCCAGTGGCTAATCGGCTGCTCGGATCACTTTTATGAGAAACAGAATCGCCAGCTTGATAGAAAAAATAAAAAATACCGGGGTTATGGCTGGGAGGACTTATGCAAATATCATATTCCATTGATGAATGGGTGTCAGTCTGAAGGAGTGGGCGTTCCTACATAGGCTGCATTTTCATAGGTAACACCCATATGTGATGCTGCACCTTCATTGTTGAAAGAACTGAAATCCAATGAATAAAAGGGGTGGGCCATGGACAGCCAGTTTTGGGAAGAAAGGCTAGATGATGCTGGATGTCCTTCAGCCATGAAATAAGGTGGGCTCCAGGGGCGGACTGACCATTCGGGCACTCGGGCACTGCCCGAGGGCCCCATCCCCTAATGGGCCCCGTCAGGGTTGCCAGCCTCAATAAAACCAGGGACAGTATGTAAAAATCTGTGTTTTTTTAAAAATCCCAAGATTATAGCTGCACACTGTGAGAAGCTCACAGTGTGCAGTGAAATCAGAGTAAGCCATTTTAGTCCAGGAGAGGAGCCGGTACAACTGTGCAAGACTGAAGGGAAGGCAGGAGGTCAGATTTGAAAACGACATATGTTCCTGTACATATTCAAGTTTAAGGGCCCATTCACACTAAGACACACAGTGTGTGTGTCATGTTCAGATCAGATAGCAGTGCTACACTGCATTGTGGAGCAGTGCGATTTACATAATATTGCACCCACTGGTGGCTGGTGCTCTAATTTTGAAGGGGGGGTGGCGGCGGCAAACAAACCACCCCGTTGCTCAGTCGGTCGGATGAACGGTCAGTAGGTCAAACCCCCTAATGCAGTGCTCTGCGCCCCGAGCCCACCCTTTTTTGAAGCCAATTAGAGCCTCCATGTCTAATCATGTGCTTAAAAAAAAAAACCCAATAGAAATCCATGCATCCGGAGCCCTGCATGTAGATGAGGGGCCTGGCGCATGGATTAGGGGGGCGGCGCCCCTGCGTCCCCCGTGTGGATGGGCTGATTGCACTGCTCTGCTCGGTCCCGCATAGAACTGCACAAAAGCGCAGTGCACCACACATCTGTCCATCGATATGAATTCAGTGTCCCATTGTACACGTCAAATAAAGTTTGTTGAACAAAAAAAGGGAGTTGTGTGATGTGATAAAATTTGCATCACACCGCCCCCTGCTGCACTGTTCTGCAACTCAAAGCGCTGTGTGGGTGGCAGGGTTTTGGGCTGCAGATCAGTGTGAATGGGCCCTAAATGTGTTTAAACCCAAAACCAAGAGTGTAATGTATTGCAGCTTACCCGTCCTTAGATAAGGTGACTGCATTTGTTTTCTTTTAGCAGGCTTCCCCCTCCTGTACTTTCACCTGGTGATCCTGCAAATACCAAACTTCCTGTCCTAGGATGACAAGGCCCATTAGATATGTGCAATTCGTTTAGTTCCGAATTTATTTTTTAACGAATTTCGACAAATTCGTCCATTCGGAAATATACGAATTACTGATAACCCGTTTAGCAAATTTTTTGAATATTCAAAAATTCGTAAATTGGAAAATTCATAAATTCGAATATTCGATAAAAATTCGGAAATTCTAAATTCAAAAACACAAAATTTCGGAAATCCAAAAATTTGAAAATCCGAAAATAGGAACGAAAATTCAAAAGAACTAAAATCCAAAAATAAGAATTAAAATCGGAAAATTCGAAAACCCAAAAATTCGAAAATTCGTTTTCGTTTCATTTGTTTGGGTTTTTTTTTTTCGTTTTTCAGGTCATTCGTTATGATCAAAATTCGTAAATTTGTAAATTCCAAAATTAGAAAATTCGTAAATTAGAAAATTTGTAAATTTGTAAATTAGAAAAATTCAGAAATTTGAAAATCCCCAAATTTTCAAATCCGAAAAAAAGAAAGAAAATCCGGAAATTCAAAATAACGAAAATCTGAAAATTCGAAATAATAACGAACTAACTAATAATAACTAACTATTAAATTATAGGTATTGGAATTTCCTTTCAGATTCGGCTGTTAGTGAACATAATGAATACGAATTTTTCCGAAGTTACGAATTATCTGAAATAATGAATGCCGTATCTAAACGAATGGAACAAATGGAACGTAACAAATTAATAATAATAAATAACAATAATAATAATAATAAAAACTTTGTATTATTAATTTTATTAATAATTATTTCCCTTCCATTTGTTTAGATGTGGCATTTGTTATTTCAAATAATTCGTAACTTCGGATAAATTCGTATTCATTATGTTCACTAACAGCCGAATTTGAAAGGAAATTCCAATACCTATAATTTAATAGTTAGTTATTATTAGTTAGTTCGTTATTATTTCGAATTTTCAGATTTTCGTTATTTCGAATTTCCGGATTTTCTTTCTTTTTTCGGATTTAAAAATTTTGGGATTTTCAAATTTCTGAATTTTTCTAATTTACAAATTTACGAATTTTCTAAGTTTGGAATTTACAAATTTACGAATTTCGATCATAACGAATGACCTGAAAAACGAAAAAAAAACCAAACAAACAAATGAAACGAAAACAAAAACCAACAACTTTTTTGGCAGTTCATAACGCTCATTCCTCCACTGTATCTGCGAAGAGAGCCATGGCTGTCACTAGAGTTGGGTGAACAGTTCAAGCCAAGAATTCGGCTTGAACATCGCCTGTTCACCCGTTCAGCCAACACCTGAATTTGCGGGGCGCTCGGCAGGATGTTCGCCTGCCAAGCGTCCCACAATGCACTGCGCGCTGCACAGTGCATTCTAAGCCCCTGATTGGGCAAAGCTTTGCCCAGTCATGGCACAGTGAATAGCTATCTTTTTAAGGAGCAGGCCGGGAAGCTACTCATCCTTAACTCATCTTTAACTCATCCTTAACAACGGATGAGTCATCAGCTGTCAACGGGCTTCCCCCGCTGACAGCTGAATGAAAAAAAAACATTGCCAGCAATAGAAAAAAGGTAAAAATGTTTTGGGGGTCACTTTTTTTTGGGTGAATGGGTAGGGGTACTACTCAGTCACATAGTGAGGGGTCCAGGATCTTGTTAAAGGGGGCTTCCAGATTCCGATAATCCCCCTGCCCGCAGACCCCGACAACCACAGCCCAGAGTTGTTGGGAGGAGGCCCTTGTCCCGGAAGGGCCTGATATGGATTGGGTGAGCACGCTGTTTTTTTTGTACATTTTTGTATTGCCGGCAATGGTATTGTATTGCTGGAAATTTAAATGCCATTTTTGTTCTTTAGAAATGTCAGTTTTGCTGCAGCAGGTTCTATACATGGTACCGATTCGCCACTTGACAGACAGACTAAGGGGATCCCCCAGGTACTATATTTAAAAGAATTTTAAATTGTTATTGTTGCACTTTAAGCATAATTAAAATCACAATAAAATCCTGTAAAAACAATCTGTTAAAAAAAAAATTGCATTGATACATATCCCTCAGGGCAGTACCCGGGCCACCATACACTTTTTATGGCCAATGACTTGCATATAGGTCTTCAAAATTGGGACTTTTTATTTTTCAAATTCAGGTTTCATAGACTTCAATGGGGTTTGGGTCCGAACTTTTGTGATGTTTGAGAGTTCATTCCATGGGGGATTGATGGGACTAGTAGTTTACACAATAAAGATTGTTTGGCTGGAAGTAGGCTTTAATATTTCTACATGTTAAATGTTGTCATTTTATTTCCTTCTAGATTCCTGGGTGACACCAGGGTGCAGCTCCGGGACTTATTCAATTCTGCCAACCTGAGCGCCACCTATAATTCCCCCCTAATGGACAACAAGAAGCAGAGCACCGGGGTGAGTAGAAGAAGAGGGGGATGAACGTTTATACATACATGCTGTAAACCAGACAGTCCTACCTATAAAGGGGGCATACACTATACAATCTGATTGTACAATCTCCTCTAGATTCACCAACTATCTAGTATAAGGAGTCCTCTTTCCTGTACAGTTGCCCCCCCTTGTACATTTAATACATAGTTCTGCTTAAAGCCGATCTCCGGAATAAGGAAATATCATCTAAATCCATTTATCATGTGTATTCTTCTTGGGTCTCGGTTTGCTCTGTGTATTTAAAGTGCAACTGTCTATTTGCCTTTAGTAAATCAACCCCAAAGTGTTACTAAACCCACAACAGTAAAATCAGTCTGTATATGCAGTAAAGCATGCTTTTTATACTCACTGTGGAACTTAAGGGGTTAATCCTCTGCATTGTGTAGAAAGGCTGTTTGATCCTGTATGGACAGATCCTCCCCCTCCTGCAGGGTCACTCATGGCAAGGCCAGATAAGACACAGTGAGGGTAGTACTGCTGCACATGCTCAGTTTGATCTCTATAGCTGGAGAGAGCATTTCCTTGTTGATCCGAGCTAGCCAGGTCACATGGTATTGACATCACACATGTGGGCGTGTATACAGATCCTAAATGACAGCCCAGCCCCAGGGTGATCTGATTTTTTTTTTTTGACACATTTTTTGGGGAAATGAAGAATCATGCGGGGATTGAAGGGGTTAAAACATGGAGCTTGGTAATGGTGCACTGGATACATCAACCATTTTATGCCCGCTCTATAGCCGAAAGATGGCTACAGCGCAGGCTTACTTTGCCGGGAGGGCATACATGGACGTCATCCCGTGATCACGCTGCCTGCTGCATGGGCGGTGCGCTCTGTGTTAGCCGAGTACTTTGGACTCAGCTGATCACAGATCGGGGTAGAGGACCAATCACAGCGGGCCTTTACCATGTGATCAGCTGTGTCCAATCACAGCTGATCATATTCCATATGCTGACATGAGGATGGGAGAAGAGAGCCAACAATGGCATGTGTTAAAGGGACATCAACACTGATTATCAGTGCCACGTGATTATCAGTGGGACGTGCGGTGATGTCAGCGGCTGGTGAGGATCTGGCTAGTATCAGGGCCAGATACACACAGGTTACATACGCCGCGATCGTTAGAGCGAGAGCAATAATTCTAGCACTCAACCTCCTCTGTAACTCTAAACATGTAACCTGTAAAAAATGTTAAAGTGTCATCTATGGAGATTCTTAAGTACTGAAGTTTGGCGCCATTCCATGAGTGTGCGCAATTTTAAAGTGTGACATGTTAGGTATCTATTTACTTGGTGCAACATCATCTTTCACATTATTCAAAAAAATCGTGTTAGCCTTAGATTTTTTGTTTTTTAATTTATGAAACGGTTTCCAAAAAAACGCATTTGAAAAATTGCTGCGCAAATACTGTGTGACATAAAAAGTTCCATCGACCGCCATTTTATTCCCTAGGGTGTCTGCTAAAACAATATATATAATGTTTGGGGGTTCTGAGTCATTTTCTAGCAAAAAAATGATGATTTTTACTTGTAGGAGAGAAGTGTCAGAATTGGCCTGGGTGGCAAGGGGTTAACTACCATAAGTAATATACAACAAATAATTATCATATATTGTTTTTAAGGTAATTTTCTATATTTTCAAAATCTGAACTCAAGCAGGCGGCTTAACGGACAAATTACTGAAGTTTGAAGATATAACTTTATATATATCTATATAAATATATAGATATATAGATATATATAGATATATATATCTATATATAGATATAATTTCACAGTAAATAGATAAATAATAAATTATTATCTTATAACATACAGTGGGGCAAAAAAGTATTTAGTCAGCCACCAATTGTGCAAGTTCTCCCACTTAAAAAGATGAGAGCGGCCTGTAATTGTCATCATAGGTATACCTCAACTATGAGAGACAAAATGTGGAAACAAATCCAGACAATCACATTGTTTTTGAAAGAATTTATTTGTAAATTATGGTGGAAAATAAGTATTTGGTCACCTACAAACAAGCAAGATTTCTGGCTCTCACAGACCTGTATCTTCTTCTTTAAGAGGCTCCTCTGTCCTCCACTCATTACCTGTATTAATGGCACCTGTTTGAACTTGTTATCCGTATAAAAGACACCTGTCCACAACCTCAAACATTCACACTCCAAACTCCACTATGGTGAAGACCAAAGAGCTGTCGAAGGACACCAGAAATAAAATTGTAGACCTGCACCAGGCTGGGAAGACTGAATCTGCAATAGACAAGCAGCTTGGTGTGAAGAAATCATCTGTGGGAGCAATAATTAGAAAATGGAAGATATACGAGACCACTGATAATCTCCCTCGATCTGGGGCTCCACGCAAGATCTCACCCCGTGGGGTCAAAATGATCACAAGGACGGTGAGCAAAAATCCCAGAACCACATGGGGGGACCTAATGAATGACCTGCAGAGAGCTGGGACCAACGTAACAAAGGCTACCATCAGTAACACACTACGCCGCCAGGGACTCAGATCCTGCAGTGCCAGACGTGTCCCCCTGCTTAAGTCAGTACATGTCCGGGCCCGTCTGAGGTTTGCTAGAGAGCAATTGGATGATCCAGAAGAGGATTGGGAGAATGTCATATGGTCAGATGAAACCAAAGTAGAACTGTTTGGTAGAAACACAACTTATCATGTTTGGAGGAGAGAGAATGCTGAGTTGCAACCAAAGAACACCATACCTATTGTGAAGCATGGGGGTGGCAACATCATGCTTTGGGGCTGTTTCTCTGCAAAGGGAACAGGACGACTGATCCGTGTACATGAAACAATGAATGGGGCCATGTATAGTGAGATTTTGAGTGCAAACCTTCTTCCATCAGCAAGTGCATTGAAGATGAAACGTGGCTGGGTCTTTCAGTATGACAATGATCCCAAACAAACCGCTTGGGCAATGAAGGAGTGGCTTCGTAAGAAGCATTTCAAGGTCCTGGAGTGGCCTAGCCAGTCTCCAGATCTCAACCCCCATAGAAAACCTTTGGAGGGAGTTGAAAGTCCGTGTTGCCCAGTGACAGCCCCAAAACATCACTGCTCTAGAGGAGATCTGCATGGAGGAATGGGCCAACATACCAGCAACAGTGTGTGACAACCTTGTGAAGACTTACAGAAAACGTTTGACCTCTGTCATTGCCAACAAAGGATATATAACAAAGTATTGAGATGAACTTTTGATATTGACCAAATACTTATTTTCCACAATAATTTGCAAGTAAATTCTTTCAAAAGTCAGACAATGTGATTGTCTGGATTTGTTTCCACATTTTGTCTCTCATAGTTGAGGTATACCTATGATGACAATTACAGGCCGCTCTCATCTTTTTAAGTGGGAGAACTTGCACAATTGGTGGCTGACTAAATACTTTTTTGCCCCACTGTATAGCATAATAATATATGATTTCGCTTGTACCTTTTCAGCAGCAGAAAATTCTCATTCTCCCTCTTAACTGCATGAGAAAAACATGGGATTGTGGGTAAATCTTATACCCATAAACACATGTATTTCCTTGTAGTTAAGAGGGCTGGACTGGAAGGGAGTATTTTTCTTTTAGACACAGGCCCCCTTCTATGACACTGCAGTGAGAGGCGTGCCTCCACAGCAGCATTTTTATTGGACAGCTTGGGCCAATGATGCTTTTTCATTGGTCCAAGGCTCCAAGCTGTTCATTGAGCTCAGTGCTTCTGACAAGAATTGAGGAGAGGCACTGTGAGCTCATCCTCTCAGTCTGCTGCAAACAGAGTGTGTCAGCTTGTATTTAAACTGGCCCCTCTGTATGCAGCTTCTGACAGGCTGCACAAGGAGCCCCATATCGCCATAGATGATAGGAACCCCAAATCAGTGGTGGGGTAGGACATTAGCTACCTACCCCCTAACTTTAGGGTCTCTGTGACCCCAGGTCGCCGAGCTACAACCCTGTAAGTCGTAAGTGTTTTTTTTTTTTTTTTATGTTCATTACACCTGCTTCCCCTGACAGCATGTCCCTGCAGCTCTAGTACCCACCAGTGCTGCCAATCAGTGCAGACCAGTGCTGCCTATCAATGCCCATCAGTGCCGCCTCCTCAGTGCCCATCAGTGCAGCCTCATCAGTGCCCATCATTGCAGCCTCCTCAGTGCCCATCAGTGCAGCCTCCTCAGTGCCCATCAGTGCAGCCTCATCAGTTCCCATCAGTGCAGCCTCATCAGTGACCATCAGTACAGCCTCCTCAGTGCCCATCAGTGCAGCCTCCTCATCAGTGTCACCAGTGTCATCAGTGTCACCTATCAGTGCCCATCAGTGCTGCCTCCTCAGTGCCCATCAGTTCAGCCTCATCAGTGCCCATCAGTGCAGCCTCATCAGTGTCTATCATTGCAGCCTCCTCAGTGCCCATCAGTGCAGCCTCATCAGTGCCCATCAGTGCAGCCTCATCAGTGTCTATCATTGCAGCCTCCTCAGTGCCCATCAGTGCAGCCTCATCAGTGCCCATCAGTGCAGCCTCATCAGTGTCTATCATTGTACCCTCCTCAGTGCCCATCTGTGAAGGCTCATCAGTGCCCATCATTGCATCCTCCTCAGTGCCCATCATTGCAGCCTCCTCAGTGCCCATCAGTGCAGCCTCCTCAGTGCCCATCAGTGCAGCCTCATCAGTGCCCCTCAGTGCAGCCTCATCAGTGCACCTCAGTGCAGCCTCCTCAGTGCCCATCAGTGCAGCCTCATCAGTGCACATCAGTGAAGGAGAAAAAATACCTGTTTGCAAAATTTTATAACAAACATATTTTTTTTGTTTGTTTAGCAAAAAATTAAAAACCCAGTGGTGATTACATACCACCAAAAGAAAGCTCTATTTGTGTGAAAAAAATGATAAAAACTTCATTTGGGTACAGTGTTGCATGACCGCGAAATTGTCATTCAAAGTGTGAGATAGAAAATCACGTGCGTCAAAAATAAAGAAAAACCCTAGAAATCCATGCGTCCGGTGCCCCGCATGTAGATTAGGGGGCGGGCGCATGGATTAGAGGGGCTGGGCCCCATATGGAGCGCTGCTCAGATAGTCAGATGTTTACTGACAACACCACATCTGACACCAACAGTAATTCCATAGTCAGTCGCTCACCTTCGAGGCCTTAAGGCACATAGACATTCTGTAATCCTTGCATCCTTGAAGAGTTTTAAAGAATGTCAATAGTGGTGGTGAATTGGTTACACAGTAAACAGTTGCTTAATGAAAAATCAACCGTGAACAATACAGGGCCACATCCAGGGTTGGAAATAGCAGATTTGGAGATAAATGGGTGGATTTACTAAATGCATGTAGACTGTGTACTTTGCAAGTGCAGTTGCACTCATTTTCCCCAGAGCTTAGTAAATGTGGTGAAGCTCTGCTGATTTCTATCATCCAATAATGTGCAAGAAAAATTCAGTTTTTTTATTTTCCTCGTATGTGATTGGGTATTCTTTACAAAGTTCTTCTTTTAAAAAAACTTCACTACATTTACAATTACCAAGGACAACTAGTTCAACTGCACTTGTAAAGTGCACAGTCTATTTGCCTTTACTTTAAGTAAACCCCAATGTGCCCAGTTTGCGGTATTCATATGTGTTAAGGATCTATGCCAGAAGTTTTCAACCTTTTTACCCAAAAGGAACCCTTAAAATAATTTTCAGGTCTATGGGGTACCCCTGTTAAATTAATTAATTGGTGGTCAGTGGGAAGGAGGCTCCTTACATTGGTGATCAGTGAGAAGAATGCTCCTTACATTGGTGATCAGTGGGAAGAATGTTCCTTACATTGGTGATCAGTGGGAAGAATGTTCCTTACATTGGTGATCAGTGGGAAGAATGTTCCTTACATTGGTGATCAGTGAGAAGAATGCTCCTTACATTGGTGGTCAGTGAGAAGAATGTTCCTTACATTGGTGATCAGTGAGAAGAATGCTCCTTACATTGGTGATCAGTGGGAAGAATGTTCCTTACATTGGTGGTCAGTGGGAAGAATGCTCCTTACATTGATGAACAGTGAGAAGAATGTTCCTTACATTGGTGGTCAGTGAGAAGAATGCTCCTTACATTGGTGATCAGTGGGAAGAATGCTCCTTTCATTGGTGATCAGTGGGAAGAATGCTCCTTACATTGATGAACAGTGAGAAGAATGTTCCTTACATTCTTGATCAGTGAGAAGAATGCTCCTTACATTGGTGATCAGTGGGAAGAATGCTCCTTACATTGATGAACAGTGAGAAGAATGTTCCTTACATTGGTGATCAGTGAGAAGAATGCTCCTTACATTGGTGATCAGTGGGAAGAATGTTCCTTACATTGGTGATCCATGAGAAGAATGCTCCTTACATTGGTGATCAGTGGGAAGAATGTTCCTTACATTGGTGATCCATGAGAAGAATGCTCCTTACATTGGTGATCAGTGGGAAGAATGTTCCTTACATTGGTGATCAGTGAGAAGAATGCTCCTTACATTGGTGATCAGTGGGAAGAATGTTCCTTACATTGGTGATCAGTGAGAAGAATGCTCCTTACATTGGTGATCAGTGGGAAGAATGCTCCTTACATTGATGAACAGTGAGAAGAATGTTCCTTACATTGGTGATCAGTGGGAAGAATGTCCCTTACATTGGTGGTCAGTGAAGAATGTTCCTTACATTGGTGATCAGTGGGAAGAATGCTCCTTACATTGGTGATCAGTGAGAAGGAGGCTCCTTACATTGGAGATCAGTGGAAAGAATGTTCCTTACATTGATGATCCATGAGAAGAATGCTCCTTACATTGGTGATCAGTGGGAAGAATGCTCCTTACATTGGTGATCCATGAGAAGAATGTTCCTTACATTGGTGATCAGTGGGAAGAATGTTCCTTACATTGGTGATCAGTGGGAAGAATGTTCCTTACATTGGTGATCAGTGAGAAGAATGTTCCTTACATTGGTGATCAGTGAGAAGAATGCTCCTTACATTGGTGATCAGTGGGAAGAATGTTCCTTACATTGGTGATCAGTGAGAAGAATGCTCCTTACATTGGTGATCAGTGGGAAGAATACACCTTACATTGGTGATCAGTGAGAAGAATGCTCCTTACATTGGTGATCAGTGAGAAGAATGCTCCTTACATTGGTGATCAGTGGGAAGAATGTTCCTTACATTGGTGATCAGTGAGAAGAATGTTCCTTACATTGGTGATCAGTGAGAAGAATGTTCCTTACATTGGTGATCAGTGGGAAGAATGCTCCTTACATTGGTGATCAGTGGGAAGAATGTTCCTTACATTGGTGATCAGTGGGAAGAATGTTCCTTACATTGGTGATCAGTGGGAAGAATGCTCCTTACATTGGTGGCCAGTGAGAAGAATGCTCCTTACATTGGTGATCAGTGGGAAGAATGTTCCTTACATTGGTGATCAGTGGGAAGAATGCTCCTTACATTGGTGGCCAGTGAGAAGAATGTCCCTTACATTGATGAACAGTGAGAAGAATGTTCCTTACATTGGTGATCAGTGGGAAGAATGTCCCTTACATTGGTGATCAGTGGGAAGAATGTCCCTTACATTGGTGATCAGTGGGAAGGATGCTCCTTACATTGGAGTTATACTTTCACACTTTGATTCTAACATGAAAAATCTTTTCTTGCTTTGGGTGGGTTTATTGTTCTACCGTGTGATTAACTTGATATTGTTTTGTGGTTTACTGACAGCTAGCAGGGTTTTCGGGGCAACTGCAACTTGTTTACAGTGTTTATCGGTATCTCCCTCTGCACTCCCCTCCTGATTAGTGCTACTTAGTTTAGTCCTAGCTAGACCCTCGCCACTTCTTCTATGTTTCCTCAGTCAGTGTTAGGTATTTACGGAGATGGGGTTTAGGAAAGTTATTATCTTCCTATACTTCAAAAAACAAAGACATCCTCTGCACTGCAATTAGCTGAAGTAAAATTGTGTTGGAGTCAACATCTGCGTCTTACTTAAAGTGATTGTCAACCCTTACAGACCACTTTTACCTAAAGATAAGCCTATACTAAAGCTTACCTGTAGGTACTGGAAATATCTCTTAGACCTGTACAGTTTAGGAGACATTATCCATAAACGCTTGCGTCAACGTCATCGACACATGCGTACTGAAGAAAGGGTACGATCATGCCGTTTCTACAGTGCCCATCCCGTGACCGTCGGCTCCAGCGCCCATGCATGGGAGTGACATCACGCGACTCTGGCCAGTAACAGAGCCGGAGTCCATGGCCCCGGAAGGAAGAGGGGTGAAGATGGATGCTTCCACCAGCAGGGACATCACTGGCTTCGTTTGCAGGTAAGTGGCGCATAAAGGGCTAGTATGTGATGCATAGCCCATTATGCTTTTACTTTGCAGGGGAAAAAGAGGAAGTAAAGCCCATCAGGATTTACTTCCTCTTTAAGAGTTACACTGCCTGTGGATTGTGCTGAGTCAGCAAGTGACCATACTGTCTGTCAACAGACTGGGTCTAAGGAGATATGTATGTATGTTATCCTTTAACATAATTGTTTCTAGGTACCTGTATGTTGATACCAATTTTCTCTAGATTGAAGTCTGTTTGTATTGTGATAGGTTTATGTTGAACAGTGTTGTAACAGATGAAATGACAGCCAATAATATATTAAGATGATTTTTTTTGTTTGCATTGTTACAGGCAACACTGACCCTCCAGATTTCCTACTTCCCTCCTCCGGGGGCCGCACCAACTTTCCCTCTCCCAATGCCTGCTGCAAAGGAGCCCACGCCATCCATCATCTCGTTCAGTACGGTGGATACCGTCACCGGTAAGCCCTCTGGTGTTATGGCAGGTTACTGGCTGTGGGACGCAGTAGAAGGGCATGTTGCTGCTGGACTGTGTAAGATCTCTGGATTTCTTAGACAGAGCCACAGAACATAAATCAGAGAGCAGACAAGTCTAGACGAGTAGCAAAATACAAATCTGAGATTGAAAGGGGAACTGGTTTAGCTGCCAATGGTTTTTATAACTGTGTTTAGTCTTGTGATGCAGAGAAACCTGCCAGACAGTGCAGCCACACTGTCAACCTCCACCGCAACTTATATTCAGACTCAAACTGTTGTATTAGTGACTTATCCCTTGCTGAGACTTCTATGCCTGGCCACGGACAGTCTTTATTAGATAGCTGAACTCACCAAACACCCTTTCTCATCCACGGAGATCTTTATTGAATGCAGCAGGTACAGCAGACAACAGGATGTGGCAGACGAAAGGACGGTATTTGCAGGTCAATAGACATATGCACTGACAAAAAATTTGTTTGTCTTCATTTCATTAGTTTTTTTGCTTTTTTCGGAAATTTGAAAATTCTGAATTTCCAAATTTCCGAACTTGCGAATTTCCGAAATTTCGAATTTCCGAATTTCCGAACTTCCAAAATTTCAAATTTCAGAACTTCCGAACTTCCAAATTTTCCAATTTCCAAAATTTCAAATTTCCGATCTTCCAGATTCGGAAATTCGGAATTCGGAAATTCGAATTTTTGGAAATTCGGAAATTTCGTAAATTCAGATAATTCGGAAATTTCGGAATTAACGAATTTGTCAAAATTCTGCAAAAAATGAATTAAATTAACTAAACGAACTAAACGAATTGCACATGTCTGCCGGTCAAAACATGGCAATGTGTTCCCAGATTCGAGCAGATTATCTTTATTAGATAGCTGAACTCACCAAACACCTTTTCTCATCCACAAAGATCTTTATTGAATGCAGCAGCTACAGCAGACAACAGGATGTGGCAGACGATTGAAAGGTCGGTATTCGCAGGTCAATAGACATGTGCACTGACAAAAAATTTGTTTGTTTTCGTTTCATTCGTTTTTTTGCTTTTTTCAGAACTTCCGGATTTCCGAACTTGCGAAGTTTGGAAATTTCGGAAATTCGGAAATTGAAAAATTCGGAAATTGTGGAATTAACGATTTTGTCAAAATTCATTAAAAAACGAATTCGGAACCAAACTAATTGCACATGTCTACAGGTCAAAACATGATATTGAGTTCCCAGATGCGAGCAGATTATCTGTTAATTTTATAACAGACCTGATTGAATTGTACAGAAAATAAAAGTCTACAACATGCACAGGGGAATTCATAAAGACCGCCTATGAGACTCTTTAGAACTCATCATGCCTCTGCACCTGTTGCAAACAGGTACATGAATTTGGGAGCATGCACCGTGTGGGGGGGTGCTCTGAGACTGGAGTCCATATGGGCACTCCATCCTCAGGGAAATTCAGGGAAATTGAGCTGCAGCACACTATCAAAGCGGAAGTAAAGTCTCCATAATTACCTGTCCAATAGTCCTCTGCCGGGGCCAGCATTTTCTTCTGAGTGCAGGTCTTCAGGCTGCTTTATTGGCGGACAGGGGATGACATCACTCCACTGCACATGTGCAGGAGGCCGTCATCCTGGCACTTGAAGTTCAGTCAGGCACTGTAAGCTTAGCTGTGCATGCAGCATTTCCCTGAGCTGTATCTGATTGACCTCCTATTTGTTGACCTGCATAGATTTATGGAAGACCTAGAGCTGCACAATTAATCGTTAAGAATCGTTATTGCGTTTTTTTCCCCGTTGCGATCCTGACAAATTATTTCCCCATTCTTTCTATGCAGAGAACTCTCTGCTAAAGCCTACAGCCATCAAAAGAAAGGAAAAAAAAAAAAAAAAACGGGCAGTCTGACAAGAATCACAACATTCTTTAACAGTGGAACTTAAGTATAAACATTGTAACAATTTCTCCTTTAGATCAAAGGAATACACATTGGTGTGTAAGGGAAGCTTAACTACTTAACCGCTTGCCGACCAGCCACCGCAGCTGTACTGCGGCAACATGGCTCGGCTGCGCGAATCGCCGTTATGTTACGTCGCTCCCTCTGGTGGCCACTAGGGGCACGCGTGCGCCCGCAGCTCGCCCCCCGAAGCCGATGCGAGTGCCCGGCGGTCTCAATGACCACCGGGCTACCGCGATTGCTCGTAACGCGGCTAAAACCGAGATCTCTGTATGTAAATACAGAGATCCTGGGTCTCTGTGGGGAGAAGTGACAGATCGTCTGTTCATACAAAGTATGAACAGCGATCTGTCATCTCCCCTAGTCAGTCCCCTCCCCCCTTCAGTTAGAACACACACTAGGGAACACAATTAACCCCTTGATCGCCCCCTAGTGTTCACCCCTACACTGCCAGTGACATTTTTACAGTAATCAATCCATTTTTATAGCATTGATCGCTGTATTAATGCCAATGGTCCCAAAAATGTGTCAAAATTGACCGATGTGTCTGCCCTAATGTCACAGTCATGATAAAAATCACAGATCGCCGCCATTACTAGTAAAAAAAATTATAATAATAAAAATGCTATAAATCTATCCCCTATTTTGTAGACGCTATAACTTTTGCGCACACCAATCAATATACACTTATTGCGATTTTTTTTACCAAAAATATGTAGAAGAATACATATCGACCTAAACTGAGGAAAAAATAGTTTTTTTTAATATATTTTTGGGGGATATTCATTATAGCAAAAAGTAAAAAATAGTGCGTTTTTTCAAAATTGTCTCTCTTTTTTTGTTTATAGCGCAAAAAATAAAAAACGCAGAAGTGATCAAATACCACCAAAAGAAAGCTCTATTTGTGGAAAAAAAAGGACGTCAATTTTGTTTGGGTGCAACGTCGCACGACCGGTAATTGTCAGTTAATGCGACGCATTGCAGAATAGCAAAAAGTGCTCTGGTCAGGACATTTGTTGGTTTCAAGTTAAAATCGTTTTTTTTATTTTTTTGCTAGAAAATTACTTAGAACCCCCAAACATTATATGTATATATATATATATATATATATATATATATATATATACACATATATATACATATATATATACATATATATATATATATATATATATACACATACACACATATATATACATATATATATATATATACATATATATATATATATATATACACATATATATATATATATATATATATATATATATATATATATATATATATATATAGTTTAGTAGTTTAGTAGAGACCCTAGAGAATAAAATGATGGTTGTTGCAATATTTTCTGTCACATTGTACACTGTATTTGCATAGCAGTTGTTCAAATGCAATTTTTTGGGAAAAAATTACACTTTAACGAATTTAAAAAAAAAACTAACCAGTAGTTAGCCCAATTTTTTTGTATAATGTGAAAGATTTTACGCCGCGAGAATCGTGATCTTTTTATTCCAAGCAATAAAATCGTGATTCTAATTTTGGCCAGAATCATGAAGCTCTAGGAAGACCCAACACAGATTCAACAAAACTATTCATTTGAATGCAGAATTGGTATAAGAAAGGACAGACCCACAGCACATGGAGTAGACCTGCTTCTTGACTGCACAAAAACAGTGGGGGGAGTAATGGAGCTTTGAGTTCTAAAATCTCAGAAGGGTGTTGTAAATTTGGTAATACAATTTGAGTTGTATTGGTTCCTCCTTGGATTTGATGACGGAGGACATACAGTTAGGTTCATATATATTTGTACACAGGCACAATTTTCATACTTTTGGCTCTGTATGCCACCAGAATAAAATGAAAAACAAAACAATCCAAATGAATTTGAAGTGCAGATTTTCTGCTTTAATTCAAGGGGTTGAACATAAATTTCAAGTACTGTACAAGTTTTAGGAACTGCAACTGCATTTTTATACACCTTCCATCCATTTTCAGGGGCTCAAATGTAATTGGACAAATTAATCTAATCATAAATAAAATGTTACTTTTTAATATTTTGTTGAGAATCCTTTACTGGCAATGACTGCCTGAAGTTTGGAACCCATGGACATTACCAAAGACTGGGTTTCCTCCTTTCTGATGCTTTGCCAGACTCTAACTGCAGCTGTTTTTAGTTGCTCTATGTTTGAGGGTCTTTTTGCCTTTAGTTTTGCCTTCAGCAAGTAAAATGCATGCTTAATTGAGTTGAGATCAGGTGATTGACTTGGGCATTGCAGAATATTCCACTTCTTTTCCTTCAAAAGCTCCTGGGTTGCTTTTGCAGTGTGTTTTGGATCGTTGTCCATCTGTACTGTGAAGCGCCAACCAATCAACTTTGCATTTGGCTGAATCTGGGATGACAGTATATCTCTGAACATTGCAGAAATCATCTGGCTGCTTCTGTCTTCTGTCACATGATCAATAAACACCACCCAGTGCCACTGGAAGCCATGCATGCCCATGCCATCACACTGCAAGCTCCACCATGTGACCACAGATGACGTGTGCTTTGGATGAATGGTTCCAAGCCTTCGCCACACTTTTTTATTCCTTAGTTTCATCCATTCAAAGAATGCTTTTCCAGAACTGGATTGGCTTTTTAGATTTTTTTTAGGCAAAGTCTAATGTGGCTTTTCTATTCTTCAGGCTTATGAAAGGTTTGCACCTCGTGGTGAACCCTCTGTATTTGCTCTTGTGAAGTCTTCTCTTGATTGTAGACTTTGACAATGATACGCCCACCTCCTGGAGAGTGTCCTTCACTTGTCTGGATGTTGTGAATGGGTTATTCTTTACCATAGAGAGGATCCTGTGATCATCCACCACTGTTGTCTTCCATGGTCGTCCAGGCCTTTTTATGTTGATGAGCTCACCAGTGTGTTCTTCTTTCCTCAGAATGTACCAAACTGTTGAGTTGGCCACTCCTAATATTGCTGCTATCTCTCTGATGAATTTGTTTCGTTTTTGAAGCCTTACAATGGCCTGTTTCACTTGCATGGACAGCTTCTTCGAACGCATGATGTAGGTTCACAGCAATAGATTCCAAAGGCAAATACCACACTTAGATTTAACTCCAGACCTTTTACCTGCCTAATTGATGAAGAAATACTGAAGGAGTAGCCCACACCTGGCCATGAAACAGCTTTTGATACTACTGTCCAATTACTTTTGGTCCCTTGAAAAAGGGGGATGGCTGTTTTTAAGAACTGTAATTCTAAACCCTTTCTCTGATTCGGATGTACATACCCTCAAATTTAACCTGAGAGTGTGCACTTTACACCCATATCCATTATATAACTATAGCTTGAATATGTTTTGGTAAATACCTGAAAAAAACTAAAATTCTGCCTGTGTCCAAATATATATGGACCTAACTGTATATTTCTCTTCAAAATCCTCCCAATCCTATGAGGTCAGCTGGAGCATCATGCACTTCATACTTCAGTGGTAACTAATGAATGTGCCATTTCTATCTTACTGGTGTGCTGGTGTCATTGTGGCCTTTCTAGAACTTTTTGATGGCATCATCTATTAGGTTCACCATACCACCCTTGTCTTTTTTTAAGGCTCTAAGAAGTACAATGGCTTTTGGACCTCCTAACCGTACAATTCATTAACAAAAACATTCCCTAATACATAGTGATAATCTGAAGATCCATACCCCAAAAAAGACATACTTTTTCAAAAAGACACTCTATATCAGCCACTCCAGGGTTCCTCCAGAGGTGGCTAGGGGTTTCTTGCTCTGTGTCTGATTGATGGCCTGCATAGTTTCAGGACCAACACCGCTTGGCCAATAGCATGAGAATTTTTTTTTTTAGCTGTCTGTAAGGGTGGCATTGTGACCTCCACTGTAAGGGTTTAATTCTTCCTACAGACTACCTGTTGCGGTCAGGAGTCAGGCTTGGAGACCAGTAGCTATAGCAGTAGAGAGGCTCCCACCGATCAGCTGGACAAGTACACAAGCAGGTCACCCTGGCGAATTACATAGGCCTATCCGAGGTTTCTGGGTCTAAGCACCAAACGAACTATTCGCCAGAGCTCCTGATGGTGGCAATGGGTTTTGCTGCCTGTTAGTACCAGGTCACGGTCTTCAGGATCACTCCACCAGGAGGTGAGCAAGCTGGAGTTCAGTAGCGGGTAGGGATCAAGCAGAAGCATAATCAGTAAACAAGCCAAAGGTCAGTAATAAGTGGTTGCAGGTTGGGATCAAGCAGAAGCATAGTCGAGGAACACGCTAACAGTTGGCAAAGAGTGGTAGTGGAGATGAGGACAGTGGCAGGTACACAAAGGAGCAAGATATCAGCCAGTTCCAAAAAATAGGAAAAAATGGGAATCCCGTCAGGATAGAAATTTAGTAGTACTCACCACATATATTAAAGGGGGTGTGATCAAAGAATTATATATAAAGAAAAAATAAAAACTAAAAATCTAAAAGACTAAGGCACACCAAACAGAGTAAACTACAAAAAAGTTTTATTAGCTATACAAAGCTGAACACAGGAAAATGTGTACACAACCACCGCTAAAAGGCAAATATGGTGGGAATACCTGGTAAAGGGAATCCCACCAATCTGTCTAAACCCTCCCTGTAAACAGTATATGATCCCTCATAGAAAAGAGAGGAAGCCCGCAAGCGGGGGTGGTTCCTGCCTACCCCAATAAGTAGCACACCCCTATAGCACCTATGAAACCCCCTACTACCTGAGAATACAGGCTCAACCATACAGTTCCTGAGGGGACAGCGTGATAATGCAAATGCACTAAGTGTTCACGCTGTTCCCAGACACAAACAGCTCAATGGCTAGCCATGGTATCAGCAGTCCGTCAGTCAGTTATTCAGTTACCAGCTATTCCCTCCATATCTGCCTTTTAGGGGTGGTTGTGTACACATTTTCCTGTGTTCAGCTTTGTATAGCTAATAAAACTTTTTTGTAGTTTACTCTGTTTGGTGTGCCTTGGTCTTTTATTTTTTTATTTTTTCTTTTTTCTTTATATCAGCCAGTTTACCAGAAACAAGAGACAAGGCAAGAGATCAGACAGGGAGCTCTCCGGCATCTCAGGTGGCACAGCGAGAAGAGCCACAGACAGACACTGCCGGGGTCACAGGTTCAGATCCAGGTTTTGACTCTACCAATGGAAGAGGCATTTTTCCCATTGACCCCCCCAATGAATTGGTTTCAGTAAGGGTTCCCAAGACCTGAGAATTATGATAGGGGATCCTCTGGGGTAAAAAGTTTGAGCAATGCTGCTCTATACAAAAAAAGTAATCAAAGAAAAACCATCACAGATAATAAGTATCCTCTGCATTCTTATAACGAACAGTGATGAGGGTGATATTCACATAGTCAAATTATGCAATGACCATAATTATCATTGATATGAAGCCAAAAATAACAATATCACAATCAGCTCTTCTTCCCAAAGGCTGACTAGACAAACACTAACGAACAATTATCTAAAAAAAACATAAAGAACTTTGCTTGTGGTTACAGTATGATAATAATATGTGGGCAAGGAGAACACTGAAGTAATGCAGGTATGTATGGGAAAAGCACAGGTTCATTTTTAAATATACCATGTTAACCTTTAACCATGTTTAAAGTACTGAGCCTATATATTGAACCTTACTACTAAATACATGCTGAAATTTCAGTTCAGGCTTTAGGAAGCATCTGCGCTTGTTACTAAAATGAGAGAACGCTGAAGTGATTTACATAGACTTACTTCCACAATCTCTCCTACCAGCAGGTGAATTATGGGGCGAGTGTTAAGTATATTGCGAAATTTTTGGTTTTGGTTTTGGATAAAGTGAAGTCTGCCATACATGGCTCGAATTTTATGCCAATTTCTGGTGAATCAGCTAAAATTTGAGCCGTGGGTGGCCTTGTCAGCAATACGCGACTTGCCAAACTTTGATTGAAAGATTGAAGGAACCAGGTGTAAAAATGCTGGCCAAACGAAGACTTCATCCAATCAGATGCAGTCACCATTAAGACATTACGACAGCCGCTGGTGTAGGAATACAATAACCAGCAAGGGAGATACTGTTTAGCGTGGATGGAGAAACCTACAAGCTAGCCTAAAGAAGGGATGGAATCTATGAGGTTTTTATTGCTGAAGTCATAGGAATGACCAGGCCATCGTACCTTCCTCTTGAGCATTTTATTAGTGATGTCTATGCAACATTTTGGTTCCTAAAAATGCTCCGTCCTCAGCAAACAGTGAAAAAGACTATACAGGTAAGGGGCGCCTGTGGCCTAAGGCCTCATACACGAAAATATGCTGGACGTTTTCCCATGCCTGGGGACAGAGGCGTAACTACAACATTTAGGGCCTCGGTGCAAGAAACCATGAAGAGGCCCCCCAGCTAGGTCTCTTCCACCTGATCCCCGGAGCCAATTACTACCATCGTAGGACCCTTTGTTTAAGTTCCGCAGCGGGCTCCCTTCCTGCCTTGAAGTCTCCCCACAGTGGCGGAACGCCAGGGCTCAGTCGCAAGTGCGTCCTTTGGGACCCCGGTAGTTCCGCCTCTGGTGTCAGTAGTTTTATTAGTAGTTGTATGTGAATGCATGGAGGGCCGCATTCACCTGCTAATAAATGAAGATAATAATCCTGCATGCACAGATGGGCATGGATGAGGCATGGATGGGTACTGATGTGGCATGGATGAGCACTGATGTGGTATGGATGTGGCACGGATGAGCACTGATGAGGCATGAATGTTGCACAGATGAGGCATGGATGTGGCATGGATGAGGCATGGATGTGGCACCGATGAGGCATGGATGTGGCACGGATGAGCACTGTTGTGGCATGGATAAGCACTAATGTGGCATGGATAAGCACTAATGTGGTATGGATAAGCACTGATGTGGCATGGATGAGCACTAATGTGGCATGAATAAGCACTGATGATGTATGAATGTTACAAGGATGAGGCATGGATGTGGCACCGATGAGGCATGAATGAGGCAAGGGTGAGCACTGATGAGGCATGGATGTGGAACGGATGAGGTATTGAGGTATGGATGTGGCACGGATGAGGCATGGATGTGACACGGATGAGCACAGATGAGGCATGGATGTGGCACGGATGAGGCATTAATGTGGCATGGATGGGCATGAATGAAGCACGGATGGACATGGATGAGGCATGGATACTGATGGGCATGGATGAGACATGGATGGGCATGAATGAGGCACAGATGGCATGGATGAGGCACAGATGGGCATGAATAAGGCACAGATGGGCATGGATGAGGCACGGATGAGGCACAGATGGGCATAAATGAGGCACAGATGGGTATGGACGAGGCACAAATGGGCATGAATGAGGCACAGATGGGCATGAATTAGGCGCGGATGAGGCACAGATGGGCATGAATATGGCACAGATGGGCATGAATATGGCACAGATGGGCATGGATGAGGCACAGATGGGCATGAATGAGGCACAGATGGGCATGAATGAGGCACAGATGGGCATGAATATAGCGCAGATGGGCATGAATGAGGCATGGGTGAGCACTGCTGCGGTTTCTCTCCTATTCTCGCACACTGCACCATCGGTACACTATCGGTGTGTACAGCTTGCAAGGAGAGGCGAGAGCTGAACCGGACATGCGACGGTTTGTTGACAAGCGATCGCTCCGTCATTGGACGGAGCGATCACGTGGTAAAGGGCCAGTGGCCATTGCCCGACGATCACGGACATTCCCGGGTGCGTGCCCCAGGGGGCACGCGGGAAGCGTGAGTCTGGGAGGGCGTCATAGTACACCTTCCCAGAACTGGTCGACAGCGCTGTAGCCCTCATTCGGCTATGGCCCAGTCCGCAAGTGGTTAAAACGTATGCGGGCCGGGTGCACGTGAATTCATCACGTGCACTGACGGGCCGTACATTTAGTGGGAGCGGGCCGTAGGTTGCCGACCCCTGCATTACATACTAGCACATTATGACAGATTTACATATCAAAAGATGCTCTCCAGCGCCTCCCAGTCTTCATTCCGTGTTAGTATTGCTTGGTCACTTGAATAGCCGGGCTGCAACAACGTCACTTCATCGCAGCACAAAGCGGGTGTTGTAAATGTACTCCGTACACCACGCATGCGTGGCTCAGTGTACATTACCGCTGACAGGCAGGGGGAAGCATTTGTGACAAGAGATTCCATTAGGCCCCATTCATGCCCAAACGTTTTGGAAATGCACTCAAAAGAAATGTTTGAAAAATGCGCGGTGTCATTCATTGTTAATGGCACCCCAGTCATGGCAAGCAGACTTGCGATTCTTTATGCACAAAAAAGCTTGACAAACCTGAAAAGCTCAAATCCCAAAAAGCTACCAGAGCTATTTTGATGTATTTGTCACACATAGGGCAGCCCGTAGAAATGAATGGGATGCCCTATGTGTGTAGCGCATTTACGAAATGCACGAAAAATTTGTGTTGTGCTTGTGGTGCCAATCATTGGTAATGACACACCAAACGTGGCAAGCAGACGTGCATTTTTATGCATGCAAAAATGCTCAACAAACTGATCATAATGCATCAAGCTCAACCCCCAAAAAGCTACACTATATTACCAAAAGTATTGGGACGCCTGTCTTTACACACACATGAACTTTAATGGCACCCCAGTCTTAGTCCGTAGGGTTCAATATTGAGTTGGCCTTGTGGACAGCCTTCCCAGAAGAGTTGAAGCTGTTATAGCTGCAAAGGGTGGGCCAACTCAATATTGAACCCTACGGACTAAGGCTGGCTTCACACTGAGGCGGTTTTCAGGCATTGTAGCGCTAGAAATAGCCTCTAAATAACGCCTGAAAACCGCCTTCCATTTATTTCAGTGTTACTTTTCGCACTGGGGCGTTGTGATTGCGGGACGTTCAGAAAAGTCCTGCAAGCAGCATCTTTGGGGCGGTTTGGGAGCGCTGTATACATCGCTCCCAAAACGCCCTGCCCATTGAAATGAATGGGCAGCGCTTTCAATGCAACTGAAAAGTGCTTTAAGACTGGGATGCCATTAAAGTTCATGCGCGTGTAAAGGCAGTCCCAATATTTTTGGTAATATAGTGTATATGAGATACTTTTTTAAAACAAATGGGATGATCTATGTGTGTAGCGCACTCATGAAACACTCAAAAAACACATGTCACCCTTGCAGTGCCTTCCAGTGTTATTGTCCCTCTAAAGATGGCAAGCAGACGCACGTTTTCACACGTGTAAAAACTCTGGACAAGTCGATCGATACACACAAAGCTCTACGTCCAGAAAGCTACACGAGCTACTTTGGTGTGTTTTCATTGAAATGAATGGGCTGCCCTATGCGTGTAGCGCATTCACAAAAGATGCGAAAAACGCGTGTCACGCGGTGCAAATCATTATTAATGACATCCCCAATGGGGCAAGCAGACACGTGTTTTTTTACATGCGAAAAAATGCTTGAAAAACGCCTCAACACGTGTGAAGATCAACACCCAACATGTTTCATGCTACATTGAAAGAAATGGGCTGCCATGCGAGTATAGCGGCAAAAAACGAGCGTGGTTCTACTCTGAGGGGCTTTTTTGTCATAAAATTCCGCCTGTCAGCAGTTTTTTTTTTTTAAATTGAGTTTATTTCCAGTTTAAGTGTCCCCATCAGTCAGGCAGTGACATGGACACCTAAAGAAGGACCCCTCCAACTGTAAACAGAAGACTGCGGACTGGTGGGTGACGTAACGCTAGTTGTAGGTGAGTAAAAAGGACATATTTTGTTATCTTGCCAGCTATCAGTTAGAGGGGGGGTGGGGAAGGGGGTATAATATTTTCCGGAGATGTCCTTTAACATTCTCGGATGATTCCCCACCACCTGTCCAAATGTAGGCGAGTGTCTTCGGCCTCTTCTCTTTATGAAGGTTCAGCGCTCCAATGGTGGCCGTTACCTAACAACCATCAGTTAATTAGTGCAGCGTTCCAATGGCCGCCGTTACCTAACAACCATCAGTTAATTAGTGTAGCGCTCCAATGGCGGCCTTTACCTAGCAACCATCAGTTAATTAGTGCAGCGCTCCAATGGCCGCCGTTACCTAACAACCATCAGTTAATTAGTGCAGCGCTCCAATGGCGGCCGTTACCTAGCAACCATCAGTTAATTAGTTCAGCGCTCCAATGGCCGCCGTTACCTAACAACCATCAGTTAATTAGTGTAGCGCTCCAATGGCGGCCTTTACCTAGCAACCATCAGTTAATTAGTGCAGCGCTCCAATGGTTACCTAGCAACCATCAGTTAATTAGTGCAGCGCTCTAATGGCGGCTGTTACCTAGCAACCATCAGTTAATTAGTTCAGCGCTGCAATGGCGGCTGTTACCTAACAACCATCAGTTAATTAGTGCAGCGCTCCGATGGCGGCCGTTACCTAACAACCATCAGTTAATTAGTGCAGCGCTCCAATGGCGGCCGTTACCTAGCAACCATCAGTTAATTAGTGCAGCGCTCCAATGGTTACCTAGTAACCATCAGTTAATCAGTGCAGCGCTCCAATGGCGGCCGTTAACTAGCAACCATCAGTTAATCAGTGCAGCGCTCACTGTGAAGAGCCATGTATTCCTCCCCCCATCAGGGAAATTCACCCTCTCTGTGCGTCCTGGTGAACATTTTCACCAGGACAGATAGTGATGGGACATTCAATAGTCACCATAACAGGACGACAGGGGCAATCTTCCAATGGGGACACCTGTTCTGGTGACAACTGACTAAAAGGAGGTTTCACCTTACTTGAGAGAGATTTCCTTTCACTTCCTGTTATGTCTTCGGGACAGGAAGTGAAGGGAAGTCTTCTTATAAGGACACAGACAAAGATATACACAAGTAGAAATAAAGGTTTTGGATTTAGACCCACCTCAGAGTGTATCTAAAGCCTATATAAAGAAAAGTGTTATTACATTACAGCTTCAGTTCTGGCTGCATTCATTTTCTTTTTCTCTTTTATTTTCACCTGGAGATCCTGCCAATAACACATCTCCTGTCCTGGGGTGACAACACTCACTCACTATACTGTATCTATGGAGCAGCAGTGTTGTCACCCTAGGACAGGACTACAGAACACATCCCCTTTGTCCTCATCTCCATGTCATGGGAAAGGTAGTCCATGGAGAACTCAGCCAAGGCCTATGGCAGGGATCTCCAAACGACGGCCCTCCAGCTGTTGCGGAACTACACATCCCACGAGGCATTGTAAAACTCTGACATTCACAGACGTGACTAGGCATGATGGGAATTGTAGTTCCTGAACTGGAGGGTCGTAGTTTGAAGACCCCTGGCCTATAGCATTCAATCACAAAGACTGACCGCACATTGATGTCAGCATTTTCATAAAACTTTATTGTTCTGGATGTGCACACTGGAAGCCCTGCCTAACACCTTTCACCCCAGAGACCGACTTAAAGTTAAACTTTGTTTTATATAGATTGAGAATAGATTGGAATCTCTGTCAGGTTTTTATTGCTGTCTGTGGCCTCATTAGGGAGGTGTACATCCTCTCTGTCCTGGTAAAGAAAAATCCAAATCTTTAATTGTCACCATAACAGGAATAGAGAGTAAATCTTCCAATGGGGGCACTAGTTCTGACCAGGTTTTCCTTCCCCTTAGGGGATTTCCTCTCGCTTCCTGTTCTTGCTATGGGAAAGGAAGTGAGGGAAAATCTCCCCAATGGCACACAGATGGCAAAAAAACTGACAGGGGTTATAACCCTTCTTTGAAATGGTTAGTTCAACTTTACCAAAAAACTGCCAGCGCAGGTAAGGGGCACCTGTAGATAAAGACAAACCATGCAGATTTGACACCTTGCTATAGGTTTAGGTAATTTACGTACCTCCTGAAGCTTGGCTAAAAATCTCCCAGGGGTGGCATCATCCTATCCTGGCTTGTTGCTAGGACGTTGCTAAGGCACTCCCAGCTGTTGCAAAACCCTTTTTTGTTTAATTTTAGGTCGACATGTGCACTGACAAATTTGTTCGTTTTCGTTTCATTCGTTTTTTTGCTTTTTTCGGAAATTTGGAATTTCGAATTTTCCAATTTTCGAATTCCGAATTTTCAGATTTTCGGAAATTCAAAAATTCAAAATCCGAAAATCTGAAAAAAAGTAATAAAATCAGTAAAATTCGAAATAATAACTAACTATTAAATTATAGGTATTTCCTTTCAAATTTGGCTGTTCGGCATTCGTTATTTCAGATAATTCGTAACTTCGGATAAATTCGTACTCGTTCACTAACAGCCAAATTTGAATGGAAATTCCAATACCTATAATTTAATATTTATTATTAGTTGGTTATTATTTCAGATTTTCCGGTTTGCTAATTTTC
This sequence comes from Aquarana catesbeiana, assembly GCF_042186555.1. Classification (NCBI taxonomy): domain Eukaryota; kingdom Metazoa; phylum Chordata; class Amphibia; order Anura; family Ranidae; genus Aquarana; species Aquarana catesbeiana. The sequence continues at coordinate 930,586,564 of NC_133324.1, read as the reverse complement.
AGATTTTCATTCTTTAGAATTTTCAGATTTTCATTCTTTAGAATTTTCAGATTTTCATTCTTTAGAATTTTCAGATTTTCATTCTTATTCTTGGATTTTCAAATTTCCAAATTTTAGAATTTTTAAATTTATGAAATTTCGAATATTCGAATTTGCGAAATTCGGAAATTTCGAAATTCGGAAATTCAAAATTTAGAAATTCAGAATTTCGTAAATTCATAATTTCGTCATTTCAGAAATGAGAAATTTCGAAATTTGGAAATTAGAAATTCAGAAATTCGTAATTTTGTAAGTTTCGGAAATTCTGAATTTTCTTAAATTGAAAAATTCGTAAATTCGGAGTTTTCGGAATTAACGAACTTGTCAAAATTCGCTAAAAAAACGAATTCGGAACTAAACGAATTGCACATGTCTAGTTTTAGGATAGAGTAGGGCTGAGTCAGAACACCTGTCAGTTTGTATTGATGTCTGTGCCCCTTGTAGAGTGATTGACCCTCTCTGGATGTCCTGGTGGCCGTTATCACATTCTCCAGGGCAGATAGTGGAAGAAAATTCTAAATTTTTGGAATAGAGTGGAAAATCCTCCAATGGGGACACTAGTTCTGGTGACAACCAGGGATTCCCTCATGTTGGAGGAATTTTCTCTTACTTCCTGTTTTTGGCTATGGGACAGGAAGTGAAGGGAAATCTCAGCAATGGGACACAGATGGCACAAAATCCAACATGAAAGAAAAAAGCATGTTTCTTTTTAGCTCTACTATAAGCTGACCATGCACCAGTAGAATTTCATTAGAAAAACAAAAAAAAAATTCTGAACATTTCTTCTCAGTAGTTAATGGGGTCATATCGATGAGTATTGCAACAACCGCCATTTTATTCTCTAGGGTGTTAGAAAAAAAATGTATAATGTTTGGGGGTTCTAAGTAATTTTCTAGCAAAAAAATCTGTTTTTAACTTGTAAACAACAAATCTCAGAAAGAGGCTCAGTCCTAGTTTATCATGAAACGCGTCAGTATCTTTCCTTCACCCACTGTGATTTTGTAGTTTTTGTACCTGAATTTGACTACGGTGCCACCTGCTGGTGAAAAAGAAGAATGCAAAATATGAATACGCATTGTTTTTTATTTACGTGACTAACAAAAAATACAAATGTTAAAAATGTTTTTTTTTTTTTTTTTAGACATGACCACAATAATTAAATATAGCAACCAACAAATAAAAGAATAAAATAAAATAACACTACGCAATCACTTTAATGAAAATCTGTCATTGGAGAATTTATGGAGGTTGCTAATGATAATTCCTCTAATGCTGGGTGCCTGGTTTTCTTGCTAATACAAGCTGAATACTGACCTGGAATAAGTAGACATAAGTAATTATGACTTTTGCCCAACTCTCATTTGATGTATGCTACTCCAAGGTGGATGGGTATCATTGATTGGAACAGGGTGCATTCAGTGGACAGAAGAAAGAGCTCTATACCTCATGGGCGTTTTCAGATGTCAGAATTAGGAACTGTTTTGATATCAGTGGTTAAGAAATAAGAAATTCTCCTCCTATTATGAAATGCTATAGGCAGGCTGATATGCATTCCGATTTTGGCAATATTTCTGGATCTGAGGGGTATCATTGGCATATCACAAGATCAGAAGAGCCGGCTCCTTTATGTTTTGAAGTAAAACATACTTTATTAAAGATCAAGCGGTACAGACGGAATTAAATTCCAGCACTAAAATGTTAACACGTTTCAGCCCCTACAGACCTTACACATTACTAACTGTTATGAGTAAGGCCTGTAGGGGCTGAAACACATCAACATTTTAGTGCTGGATTTTCTATTCCCTCTGTACTACCTGATCTTCATTAAAGTATGTTTTACTGCAATATACCACTGTGCCGGCTCTTCTGACCGTGTAGAATAGTGGTTAAGAAATAAGAAATTCTCCTCCTATTATGAGATGCTATAGACAGGCTAATATGCATTCCGTTTTTGGCAATATTTCGGAATCTGAGGGGTATCATTGGCATACCAAAAGATCAGAGGAGCTGGCGCCTTGATGTTTTGAAGTAAAACATACTTTATTAAAGATCAAGCGGTAGAGATGGAATTAAATTCCAGCACTAAAATGTTGACACGTTTCAGCCCCTACAGACCTTACTCATTACTCACTGTTATGAGTAAGGCCTGTAGGGGCTGAAACATGTCAACATTTTAGTGCTGCATTTTCTATTCCCTCTGTACTACCTGATCTTCATTAAAGTATCTTTTACTGCAATATACCACTGTGCCGGCTCTTCTGACCGTGTAGAATAGTAGAGGCTGTGAGCGGGGGGGCACTGGTGTGAAGATGTACCTTGAGGGATCAAGTTTCCAGGGTTGTAGTGCTCTCTTTTGTATCATTGGCTTTCCCACAGGATTGATACATTGGTGGCTTCCTATTAGCCAGAAAGCTCCTTGTGCCCGTACAACCTCAGGAAAGCGACAAGGAATAGAAGAGGTCTTTTCTGTATACCTTATCAGTGTCGTCTGGTTTGCTGAAGCTCTGAGATTGTTGCTTGAGCCCCTCAACCGTCTTGACGATGTTGGGCTTCCGGTTGCAATTTCAAAGTTTGTGAGCCAGTTTGGTACAACAGTGGAAGAGGCGGTGGTTTCATGTTTTGGTGGATGGGCACTCGTTTGCATACCACAATATTGTGGTCAGTTTGGATAATATGATTTCTGTATTGCGGGATGTGACTCTAGTTGTGTTTCCTGGTCAGACATGGCAGATGAAGAGACCACAGAAGACCAATTCGGCACTGGAGACGAAGGCGATGCAATGTCACTTCTACCTGGACCTGAGCAGCCGACTCTCCCTAAGAAACCCCAGCAATACCCAGTTCAGGGGGTCAAGAGGAAAAAGAGCGCCCCTCAAAGAGCGCTGTCCAACAAACCTCAGGACTTCCAGGTGAGTCACAACTGTTACCAAGAATGATCAGAACTGACAGATCAGTTGTATTGCAACACATTTGTGCTGCGAGTTTACCACCACTTTTTGCATTTCATAAAATCAGCAATATTCTCAGCATTGATATGTTATGTCAATGAATTTTCAAATGCACCATAATAGGGATTATGACTGTTGGGATTAAGGGCTAGGCTTTGAATTGAAGGGTAAAGAGGAGCTCCACCCAAAAGGTGAAGTTCTGCTTGTCTGCCTTTCCTCCCTTTCCGCTATCACATTTGGCACCTTTTGTGTGGGGTGGGGGTGGGGGGGAACAGGTACCTGCTCCCACTTCTGGCCACGGCAAACTCAGCTGGAAGTTCAGCACCCCCCCCTCCTCCGTCCCCCGCAGCTGGCCCAATCAGAGAGCGCAGCACTTTTCGCGCATGCGCAGTAGGGAACCGGCTGTAAAACCGCAAGGCTTTACTGCCGATTTCCCTTAGTGAAGATGGCGGCGGCAGCACCCTATAGCCGATTTAAAAATCGGCTTGGGTGAAGACACTGCTGGATTCCTGGACAGGTAAGTGTCCTAATGTTCAAAGTCAGCAGCTACAGTATTTGTAGCTGCTGACTTTTATTTTTTTTTTTGCAGGAGTCTGGAGCTCCGCATTATTTATTATTATTATTTTATTTATTATTTTGCAACTTACTGATCCTTAGATGTGATGGCTGCATTCGTTTTTTTTTTTAGGCTTTCTTTCTATTATTTTCACCTGGTGACCTGATCAGTCAGTATGTTGTTTTTCAACTGCTGTTTTTCATAGGATGCATTAAGGTGAAAAAACATGAGCATTTACAACCCTTTTAAAGCGGAAGTTCCACTTTTGTGTGGAACTCCGCTTTAACGACAAGCTGCCGCAGTTATACTGCAGCAATGTGGCTCGATCCCGCAAATCGCCATAGGTGTACGTCTGCTTTTCCACGGCGATTTGTGGGTGCGCTCTATTGGTGGGAAAAAAGGACGTCGACTTTGTTTGGCTACAGCGCCGAATGACCGCGCAATTGTCAGTTAAAGTGATGCAGCGCTGTATCGCAAAAAATAGCCTGGTCATTAAGGGGGAAAAATCTTCTGGGGCTGAAGTGGTTAATTGCTGTGTGTTGAGATTTTTGAGAGGACAGCAAATTTACACTTTTATACAAGCTGTACAGCAGGGGTAGGCAACCTTTTGAGCGCAGTGTGCCGAAAAATGTTTTCAAAGAAATTGAGCGCCCCCAGATTTTATAACAGTCAACTTCACACTCTCAATAACGAAAAGCATTTTGTATAAAGTAAATGCTGTAAACTACTTGCGTAGTGAGAAATTAACATCCTGCACTCTCACGCCTCAGATCAGCCCCAATTTCTGCAACTCCACACCTCAGATCACTGCCCCCCCTGCAAATTTGTTTCACCACTGTAACACCCTGCACATCTGCCCCACCAATTTACCCCCTTTCTCATCTGCCCCACCACTGTAACCCCCTGTAGATCTGCCCCGCCCTGCTCTTCTGTCCCACCACTGTAACCCCCTGCTCATCTGCCCCACCAAAGTTCCCCTTTTCTCATCTGCCCCACCACTTTACTCCCTGCACATCTGCTCCACCACTGTAACCCCTTGCTCTTCTGTCCCACCACTGTAACCCCCTGCTCATCTGCCCCACCAATGTTCCCCTTTTCTCATCTGTCCCACCACTGTAACCCCCTGCTCATCTGCCCCACCTCTGTACCACCCTGCTCTTCTGTCCCACCATTGTAACCCTCTGCTCTTCTGTCCCACCACTGTAACCCCCTGCTCATCTGTCTCACCAGTGTTCCCCTTTTTTCATCTGCCCCACCACTTTACTCCCTGCACATCTGCTCCACCGCCATATCCCCATGCTCTTCTGTCTCACCGCTGAACCATCTTCTCATCCTACCTAACGCTGAACTTATCTGCTCATCTGCCCCACCACTGTAACCTCCTTTCTCATTTGCCCCACCAATGTACCTCCTGCACATCTGCCCCACAACTGTAACCCCCTGCTCATGTGTTCCACCACTGTACCTCCTTTCTCCTCTGCACCCCTCTGCACATCGGCCCCACTGCTGTAACCCCCTACTCATCTGCCCCAACACTGAACCCCCCTGCTCATCTGCCCCAACACTGAACCCCCCTGCTCATCTGCCCCAACACTGAACCCCCCCTGCTCATCTGCCCCAACACTGAACCCCCCTGCTCATCTGCCCCAACACTGAACCCCCCTGCTCATCTGCCCCAACACTGAACCCCCTGCTCATCGGGCACAACACTGAACCCCCCCTGCTCATCTGTCCCCTCACTGTTGACCCCCCTTTTCATCTCTTCCACCACTGTACCTCCCTGCACATCTGCCCCACCGCTGTACCCTCCTGTGCATTTTCCCCACCGCTGTACCCTCTTCTCATCTATGATATGCGTGATATGCAGAGTGGTGAAAGGAGACATCTACCTGTCCTGGCACACTCATCCTGCTGATCCGCCTCTCACATCCAGCCCACGTGATGTCACATACCAGCATCTGGAATGGATGCACAATGATGAGCTCAGGTCAGGGGTATTTTCCGAAAGCAGTGGGCCTGTGTGCAGAATCATAAATTGGGCCCCCGCAGCTGAGAAAAAGTGCAGCGCTCTGCGCCACAGGAAAAGTTGGGTGTGGTTTTCATTACACTGAATACTGTCTGTGGATTAAAGGGACACAGAGTGCCGGGGTTCAGTAGTAAGTGACACAAAGGTTCAGGAATAATTTCAACAAATTTCCCAGAAGCTCAACAGTAATTCCACAAACTGTCACCTAATTGGGGTTTTCTCAATCACAGTGAAATCCCTTCTTTCTGAGATTGGTAGTGCAACCAATCGAATCATCTTTCTCCATATGGTGGGCGGGGCTAGCAGGACTGTGATTGGCTTTAGCAGTGGCCAATGAGAGTCCTCCTCCTCCTTGAAACAGGGACCCCCCCCTCCCAGCAGAACTGCACCCAATCTCTTCCCCATCACAAAAGCTGACGATCAGCTACAGCAAAGTTGGAGAACCAAGCAATGTTTCCCATATTTTACAATGTGTGGGGGCACAGTGCCTCCCCCTAAGTGCAGGTGCGACATAGGGAAATCTGAAATTGGAATGCATTAGTGTCTCACTGACACTTCCCTGCGCTGCTCTGCTGATGGGGAGGGAGACGAGTGCTGACAAAAGAAGCTTCATTTTGCCGCTTGCAGCACCATTGCCGGGGGTTGCCTACCCCGCTGTACACTCACTACTTTACATTGCATGTTGTCACATGAAAAGATAGAATAAAATATTTACAAAAATGTGAGGGGTGTACTCACTTTTGTGAGATACTGTAATTGGCAGACTGTGCCTAGGCACACCTACCCGGAGCTCAAGAACTACTTTTAAAGTGACACTGTCACCTTGTTTATGCAAAGCAAATTAAAGGGACTTTTCCCAACCCCTTTATACTCACCATGCCTGTGGTCCCATGTAGCTCCTTCTACCATCTCTTCCAGGTATGGTGGCCATGTGACTTGTTCCCCCGTTACAGTACTCAGGCTTAGCAGCTTATTGGAAATGATGTCACAGCTCCCCGAGTCACTGACACCGCTGAATGCAGCACAGGCTGCGAGGGAGGAAGGTGCTGCGAGGGAGTCCAGGCGCGGTGTGTGTAAGAGTCTCCTTTGCAAAGACAATTTCTTTGTGTGGGTTGGGTCTTTATGAAAAGAATCTGTCACTTTATCCATTTAGAGACCAAGAAGAGCCCAAACCTGCAGGTACTGATGTTGTGTCTGCACCCCTGTCTATGCTTGGTCATTAACCACTTTCGCCCCGGAAGATTTGCCTGCTTAGTGACCAGGCCATTATTTGCAATACGGCACTGCGTCGCTTTAACTGACAATTGCGCGGTCGTGCGACATTGTACCCAAACAAAATCGACGTCCTATTTTACCCACAAATAGAGCTTTCTTCTGGTGGTATTTGATCACCTCTGCGGTTTTTATTTTTTTTGCTATAAACAAAAAAAAAGAGCGACAATTTTGAAAAAAAAAACACAATATTTTGTACTTTTTGCTATAATAAATATCCCCAATTTTTTTTAAAAAAAAGCTATTTTTTTCCTCAGTTTAGGCTGATATCTATTCTTCTACATATTTTTGGTATTAAAAATCACAATAAGTGTATACTGATTGGTTTGCGAAAAGTTATAGAGTCTATAAACTATGGGAATGATTTATGGCATTTTTATGGCATTTTTATTATTATTTTTTTTTTTTACTAGTAATGCTGGTGAACAGCAATTTTTATCGGGACTACTTTTGACACATTTTTGGGACCATTGACATTTATACAGCGATCAGGGCTATAAAAATGCACTGATTACTGTATAAATGTCACTGGCAGGGAAGGGGTTAACACTAGGGGGCGATCAAGGGGTTAACTGTGTTCCCTCAGTGTGTTCTAACTGTAGGGGGAAGGAACTGACTAGAGGAGATGACAGATCGTTGTTCCTAGTTAGTAGGAACACACAATCTCTCTCTCCTCTCCTCACAGAACAAGGATTTGTGTGTTTACACACACACGTCCTTGTTCTGGCTCTCGTGCCCGCGATCGCACGTGGCCGGTGGTCATCACGACCTCCAGCCATACGCATTGGTTCCCCAGCAGTGCAGCGGGCATGCGCGCGCCTGCTATTCCTGCATAAAGGGCTGACATACAGCTACGACGACTCATGGGAACGTGCCGACCTGCCACCGTATAATGACGGCGGCTGGTCGGCAAGCGGTTAACAATGGCACTTTTACCCCCAAAGTTCAAGGTATTTAGTAAGAGACATGGCAAGTTTTTTGAAGTTGTAATTTTTTGTCACAATTTTTCGGAAAAATTAAGAAATAAAAAAAAAATTTTCACTATTTTTTTTTTTTTACATATGGTCACCAGTGCAGTACAGCGTTATCATATAACTGGTGTGGCGGTGATCAGAGACACTGACTGGTGACAGTATGTAAAAAAAAAAAAAAAAATATATATATATATATATATATATATATATATATATATATATATATATATATATATATATATATATATATATATATATTTATATATATATATTTATATATATATTTATTTATTTATTTTTTAATGTATTTATTTTTTTATTACTTTTTTTTAACTTTTTTTTTAACGATTTTTCTTACACACTGTGACCAGAGCAATACAGTGTTACCACAGTAATACTCTGGGGAAGTGATCAGGATTTTTTTTTTTTTTACACATTATGATTGTTTATACCAGTGGATTTCTGGATTTGCAAAAGCATTTGACACAGTTCCCCATAAACGTTTACTGTACAAAATAAGGTCCGTTGGCATGGACCATAGGGTGAGTACATGGATTGAAAACTGGCTACAAGGGCGAGTTCAGAGGGTGGTGATAAATGGGGAGTACTCAGAATGGTCAGGGGTGGGTAGTGGGGTTCCCCAGGGTTCTGTGCTGGGACCAATCCTATTTAATTTGTTCATAAACGACCTGGAGGATGGGATAAACAGTTCAATCTCTGTATTTGCAGACGATACTAAGCTAAGCAGGGCAATAACTTCTCCGCAGGACGTGGAAACCTTGCAAAAAGATCTGTACAAATTAATGGGGTGGGCGACTACATGGCAAATGAGGTTCAATGTAGAAAAATGTAAAACAATGCATTTGGGTGGCAAAAATATGAATGCAATCTATACACTGGGGGGGAGAACATCTGGGGGAATATAGGATGGAAAAGGACCTGGGGGTCCTAGTAGATGATGCAATGCCAAGCTGCTGCTAACAAAGCAAACAGAATATTGGCATTAAAAAGGGGATTAATTCCAGAGATAAAACGATAATTCTCCTGCTCTACAAGACTCTGGTCCGGCCGCACCTGGAGTATGCTGTCCAGTTCTGGGCACCAGTCCTCAGGAGGGACGTACTGGAAATGGAGTGAGTACAAAGAAGGGCAACAAAGCTAATAAAGGGTCTGGAGGATCTTAGTTATGAGGAAAGGTTGTGAGCACTGAACTTATTCTCTCTGGAGAAGAGACGCTTGAGAGGGGATATGATTTCTATTTATAAATACCGTACTGGTGACCCCACAATAGGGATAAAACTTTTCCGCAGAAGAGACTTTAACAAGACTCGTGGCCACTAATTAAAATTAGAAGAAAAGAGGTTTAACCTTAAACTACGTAGAGGGTTCTTTACTGTAAGAGTGGCAAGGATGTGGAATTCCCTTCCACAGGCGGTGGTCTCAGCGGGGAGCATTGATAGCTTCAAGAAACTATTAGAGAAGCACCTGAATGACCACAACATACAGGGATATACAATGAAATACTGACACATAATCACACACATAGTTTGGACTTGATGGACTTGTGACTTTTTTCAACCTCACCTACTATGTAACTATGTATAAGCAACCATGTTGTGATTACCTGTGATTGGCCACAGCTAATCACATGGTACAGATGGGCTGTAATTGGTTGTGACTGTTACTGTGATCACTGTGACCAGTCACAGCTAACAACACAATTGTACACAATGAATAGCATGAAAATAAGCCATCCATTGTTTACAATTGTCATGTGACCTTCTGTGATTGGTCACAGCAATTCCATGGTACAGGCAGCGGGCAGGTATACTGATCAGTCATCGGTTGTGTTCAATAACCACAGCCGGTGACAGATTGCGCCACCCAGATTGATGAAAGTCCTGCCCCCACCAGTAATTTTGCTATAGGCCTGGGCGGGAACGTGTTAAATTGTAACTGAAAGAAAACTTTTTTTTTTTGGATAGAGTGGAGAGGGATTAGAACCCGTGATGTTTTTATTGCTGTCTGTACCCCCCCCCCCCCCTTTAGGGAGATTCACCCTCTATTTGTCCTGTTTACAGTTATCATCAACAGCAAATGTAAAAGAAATCCCAAATTTTGGGTTGACATCAGAACACTAATAGAGGAAAATCTTCTAATGGGGACACTAGTTCTGGTGACCCTCGGGATTCCCTTACTTTGCAAGGATTTCTTTCTGCATTCTGTTTGACTATGGGACAGGAAGAGAAGGGAGATCTCCATAATGGGACACAGATGTAAAAAAAAAAGGAACGGGTTGTAACCTTCCCTTATTCCCTTACTATCCAAAATGAAAAAAAAAGTTTTGACTAGACATGAAATAACAAAAAAAAAATTTGGACGAAATTCGAATTCTAATATTTTTCGAATTCAAATAGTCTTTAAATTCGAATAGTTTTTGAATTACCAAAGAGAATAAAAAAGAATAGAAAATAAAGCAATAGAATAGAAAAGAATATAACAGAAAATAAAAGAATAGAATATAATAGAGTAAAACAAACTAAAATAGAGAATAAAAGAACAGAATAGACTAGAATATAATAGAAACAAATAGAATAACATAGAAAGAATATAACCATCTTCTGAAATTCAAATTTCAAATAGAATAAATTTGAATTCGAATACACAAGAAAAGAATAGGATAAAAACGACTAGAAAAGAAAAAAAAAAGAATAGAACAGACTATAATAGAATAGAAAAGAATAATACAAAAAAATAGAATAGAATTGAAAAAATATAACCATTTCCCAAAATTCAAACATAAATCAGTTCAAATTTGAATAGAATAGAAAATAACAGAATAGTATTATAGTTTTCGAATTCTGATAGTTTTCGAATTTGAATAGTTTTTGAATTTCCAAAGAGAATAAAATAGAATAGAAAATAAAGCAATAGAATAGAAAAAAATAGAATAAAAAAAGAATATAACAGAAAACAAAAGAATAGAATATAATAGAGTAAAACAATAAAAGAACAGAATAGACTAGAATATAATAGAAACAAATAGAATAACATAGAATAACATAGAAAGAATATAACCATCTTCTGAAATTCGAATTTCAAATAGAATAAATTTGAATACACAAGAATAGAATAGAAACAAATAGAAAAGAAAAAAATAGAATAGAATAGACTATAATAGAATAGCAAAGAATTAAAAAAGAATTAGAATATAAAGAATATAACAATTTCCCAAAATTCAAATAGAATCAGTTCGAATTTGAATAGAATAGAAAATAACAGAATAGTATAGAAAAAAAAACAATCTAAATTCTATTCGAATTTCAAATAGAATAAATTTGAATAGAAAAGAATAGAATAGAATAAACAAATATAAAAATAATTCAATTAAAAAAACAATAGAACAGAATAGAAAGAATATAACTATTTCCCGAAGATCAAATAGAATCGATTCGAATTTGAATAGAATAGAAAAGAATAGATTAGAATAGGAAGATGGTTATATTCATTGTTTTCTATTCTGTTGTTTTTTTCTATACTATTGTGTTATTTTCTATTCTAGTCTACTCTATCCTTTTCTGTTCTATTCAAATACGAATTTATTCTATTTGAATTTTGGAAAATGGTTATATTATTTCTATTTTATTCTATTGTTTTTTTTTTCATTTCTATTCTTTTCTATTCTATTCGAATTTCAGAAGATGTTTATAATCTTTCTATTTAATTCTATTCTTTTTTTTATTCTATTCCTTTCTATTCTATTCTATTCCATTCTATTCTGTTCTTTAATTTTTTATCCTATTTTGTTCTGTTTTACTCTATTATATTCTATTCTTTTATTTTCTGTTATATTCTTTTCTACTCTATTATTATTTTTTATTCTAGTCCTTTATTTTCTATTCTATTTCATTCTCTTTGGAAATTGGAAAACTTTTCACGTTTGACAACTATTCGAAATTAATTCGAAAACTTTTCTAATCGATCCGAATTCAAATCCGAAAAATTTGAATCGATTTAAATAAAATGAATTCCGAAAATGTATTGAAACAAATTAAATGAATTTATGTGAATAACGGAGGTGCGGATGTGACATCGATGCCGGAGTCTGTCATACACTCAGTGCTGGTTTTGGTAGAGCTGTGCCATCGGGTGAAAGCGTTTTTATAAGCTTTCTGAAGATTTTAGAGATGAACTGAATACAATGCAGAGCTAACAATTAAACTCTATAAAAGTATGAAAATGATGGAGTCTATTACTTCCTCCTGACACAAGGGAACAGATACAGGCTGCTATTGTCTGCATGGAAATGTGAACACTTCAACACTGGCCCACTGAGAATGGCAAAAAGAAACAAAAAGAAGAGAGGGCGCACCGACCTAGCGCATTACCACTGATAGCGTTTATTAAAACAGTAAAATAGCAAGTATATACTCACAAACGAGCTTGAAATACAGGCATGGACATAGACTGCAGGTATGCAGTAACAGACATCAGGATAAAATGTATGTAGTAGTTTGTAGTTTACATCTACACTTACATCTACACTTGTGATGTGGCCAGATCATAGCCCTAGATGGTCTTTATTAGCCTGCAGGTAGGGTCCTTTCTTGTGCACTATGATTGGGTACACCTATTACACCAATAATAATGATTGACTAACATGCACGTTGCTTTCATGGATGTGAGATTACTATTACCATGGTGTTACTATGAAGACTTGGTGACATCAGAGAGGGTCTTTCCAGCTGGGAGGGTTTTGCTTTCAGTAGGGGGGAGTGGCCATGGTGGGCTGGTGCTGGTGATTACTGGGAGGCTTGGTCACATGCATGCACACATATATAGAGGAGCTCCTACTTGTGAGCAGTTACCACTAGGCATGTGCAATTCGTTTCGTTCCGAATTCGTTTTTTAACGAATTTCGACAAATTCGTTAATTCGGGAATATCCGAATTAACGAAAACTTGTTTAACGAATTTTTTCCGAATATTCGTAAATTCGATAAAATTGGACATTCGTAAATTTGGGCATTTGTGCATTCGTACATTCGTACATTCGTACATTAGTAAATTAGTGAATTTGTAAATTTGTAAATTCGAAAATTCGGAAATCTGAAATAATAGTTAACTAATAATAACTTAACTATTAGTAATTACTAGTAACTTTTAAATTATTAGTATTGTAATTTCCTTTCAAATTTGGCTGTTAGTGAACGTAACACATACAAATTTATCCAAAGTTATGAATGATCCGAAAAAATGGAATGGAACGTAATGAATTAATAATAATAAATAACAATAATAATAATAACAACGTTTTATTATTATTATTTATTATTAATTTGTTCCGTTCCATTTGTTTAGATTCAGCATTCGTTTTGGATAATTCGTAACTTCGGATAAATTCGTATTTGTTACGTTCACTGACAGTCAAATTTGAAAGGAAATTACAATACCTATAATTTAATAGTTAGTTACTATTTCAGAATTTTGAATTTTTGGGTTTTTGGACTTTCAAACTTCGAATTTACAAATTTCCGAATTTTCTAATTTACAAATGTACGATTTTACGAATTTACGAATGTATGAATTTACAAATGAACAAATGTAAAAATGTACGAATGTACGAATGAACGAATGTACAAATGAACGAATGTTCGAATTTACGGATGTACAAACGAACGCATTTACGAATTTACAAATGAACGAATTTACGAATCGCGATCATAACGAATGACCCGAAAAACGAAAAAAAAAATAAACTAATGAAACGAAAACGAAAATGAAAGAATTTTTTGGCTGTGCACATGTCTAGTTACCACCCGCTTAGGCTCTGAGGAAAGGGGCTCGCCCCCGAAACGCGTTAGCCATTGCCGCATCCACCTGATGTCCGGTCCCATTTTTATCCTGATGTCTGTTACTGCATACCTGCAGTCTATGTCCATGCCTGTATTTCAAGCTCGTTTGTGAGTATATACTTGCTATTTTACTGTTTTAAAGTGGTGTTCCGGCCGAAATGATACTTTTTATATAAAAATACCCCTATAATACACAAGCTTAATGTATTCTAGTAAAGTTAGTCTGTAAACTAAGGTCTGTTTTGTTAGTTTATAGCAGTAGTTTGTTATTTTATAAACTTACAGCAGGTCGTGGCCATCTTAAGTGTGGGCATCTGAAGCCAGACTGTATTTCTTCCTGGATCTCATCCTTGCAGATCTCGCACATGCTCAGTGCAGCACAAGCAGTGTAATAGGTTTCAGGTCAGGTTTCCATAGCAATGGCAGTTTCAGAGGAAGTTGCCGCCCCTTCCCAGAAGGCATTGCAAACAGGAAATGATGCGATGGGCCGCGGCCAGGGAGGGGGAAGTGAAAAATGAACACAGCAGATATACAGTAGGTGCTGAGAAAAAAAAAATTTAAAAATATCCAATTTGTTTACAGTGCGCAGTTTAGTGAGGGATGCTGAAGAGTTGTAAAAGTGGGTGGAACTCCACTTTAATAAACGCTATCAGTGGTAATGCGCTAGGTCGGTGCGCCCTCTCTTCTTTTTGTTTCTTTTTGTAGTATTTGAATGCCCAACATTCTGAAGAGGACTGCAAGATGGCAGATACCACTGAAGCCTATTGGCCTTATCACACACTGAGTATCTAGACACTTGAGCGCAGGAGAGAGTTTTTCTCTTTTGGTTATATGTTTTGCCACTGGGAATGGCGGCATTATGTTTATTAGCTATTTAGCTTTCAAAAATACAGTGCACCGGAAAGTATTCACAGCGCTTCACTTTTTCCACATTTTGTTATGTTACAGCCTTATTCCAAAATAGATAAAATGCATTATTTTCCTCCAAATTCTACAAACAATACCCCATAATGACAACGTGAAAGAATTTTGTTTGAAATCTTTGCAAACTTATAAACCACTTCAGCCCCGGAAGATTTGGCTGCTGAATGACCAGGCCATTTTTTGCGATACAGCACTGAGTCATTTTTAACTGACAATTGCACGGTCGTGCGGCGTTGTACCCAAACAAATTGACGTCCTTTTTTCCCCTCAAATAGAGCTTTTTTGGTGGAATTTGATCATCTCTGCGGTTTTTATGTTTTGCGCTATAAACAAAAAAAGAGCGACAATTTTGAAAAATAAAACACAATATTTTGTACTTTTTGCTATAATAAATATCCCCAATTTTTTTTTAAAAAAGCAAATTTTTTAAAACACAAGCTAATTTTTTTCTCAGTTTAGTCCGATATTTATTCTTCTACATATGTTTAGTAATAAAAATCGCAATAAGCGTATATTGTAGACTTGTGCACAACGGAAACATTTGTTTAGTTTCGGTTCGTTGTCATTCGTAAAATACATAATTTGGTTCTGTTTTATTTGTTATGTTACGTTAATACATTTTCGGATAATTCGTTATTATTCGTAGAGTGTCTATATTCGTTATACTGAATCTCGAATCATGTCAAATACATTCGTAATGTGCGCTATAATTTCGTTTGTATTAGTTGAAATCCAATATTTATGTATGTATATATATTCGTGATAATGATTCGTAGTTTGGAAAGTCGTTTGTTTATTGAATCTTTTAACACACACAATGACAATATCTCTTCTCCTCTGCTCAAATACAATACAACACCCTTCTCACTCAGTTCTCAGGAATGCACTTTGCCAGTAATCCAACCTCCAGCACAAAATTAATCAGCTGATTGGACTGTAAGATTTACTTTAAGTTGACCTTTTGTTTCATTAGATTTTCAACGAATTACCGAATCATGTCCAATTCATTTGTTATATCCACTATAATTTCTTTCGTATTCGTTGAAATTTGTTATTTTTTTATTCGGACATTCAGATGCATCCGAATTGTCCGAAAGATGCAAAATTTGGCCAAATTTCGATTCGTTACGAAACGAATTGCACAAGCCTAGTATAATTATTGGTTTGCGCAAAAGTTATAGTGTCTACAAAATAGGGGATAGATTTATGGCATTTTTATTATTATTATTTTTTACTAGTAATGGTGGCGATCTGCGATTTTTATTGTGACTACGACATTATGGCGGACACATCGGACGCTTTTGACACATTTTTGGGACGATTAACAATTATACAGCGATCAGTGCTATAAAAATGCACTGATTACTGTATAAATGTTAATGGCAGGGAAGGGGTTAACACTAGGGGGCGATCAAGGGGTTAACTGTGTTCCCTGACTGTGTTCTAACTGTAGGGGGAGGGGACTGACTATAGGAAGTGACGGATCGTGGTTCCTAGCTATTAGGAACTCTCAATCTGTCTCTCCTCACAGAACAGAACAGGGATTTGTGTGTTTACACACACGTCCCTGTTCTGCCTCTTGTGCTCGCGATTGTCTGTAGACCTCGGAGACAGGATTGTATCAAGGCACAGATCTGAGGGAGGGTACAAAAAATTGAAGGTCCCAATGAACACAGTGGCCTCCATTATATGAAAATGGAAGAAGTTTGGAACCACCAGGACTCTTCCTGGAGCGGGCCGGCTGGCCAAACTGAGCAATCGGAGGAGAAGGGCCTTAGTCAGGGAGGTGATCAAGAACCCGATGGTCACTCTGACAGAGCTCTAGTGTTAGGAGAACCTTCCATAAGAACAACCATCTCTGCAACACTCCACCATGGCCAGACGGAAGCCACTCCTCAGTAAAAGGCACATGAGAGCCCACCTGGAGTTTGCCAAAAAACAAACTCCAGGCAAATTTAATCTTTATTTTAATTTATATTTTATTTCCTTTTTCCTTGATAGGGTCAGACCTTATAGATATCCTTTCTATCATATTACATTTCAGATTCAATCCACGTGCATGCACCTGAAGAACAGACCAATCTACGAAACGCGTAGAGCTGTTATATGCTGTGTTTCAATTCATCATGTGTTTTTTTTAAATATTTTTTCCATAAATATGTACTATGTGATATTAACTGTCTGCAATCATGTTTCTTATGTATTATTGGATACCTCACTTTGGTTCATTATTACAATTATGTACTATATTATTGACATATACATAGATTTTATCTTTTTATACCTACATGCTTCATTTAAAGTCCCATTCACCTTTCTCAATTAGACAGGGATGGAGGTATTGGACTTTACCAGGTCACGCCTCATTTAAAGTCCCAGTTGCTCTTACTTTTTCTTTATATTGAGATCCAATGTAGATTAACATCTATAACTGTTGGTATTTACCAATGTGTCAGGAACATTCTAATGTCTAACGTGTTCTGTGATTCTCCTTTAGGTTCGGGTGCGAGTGATCGAAGGACGCCAACTTATAGGTTTAAACATAAACCCTGTTGTCAAGGTGACAGTTGCCGGACAGGCTAAGAGGACCCGGATACGAAAAGGGAACCACCCCTATTTTGATGAGGTAATGTACAAATCAGTTGAACAACGCAGGGGCACATCAGGTTTTTCCACTAAAACTTTGACTTGTGGAATTGTATAAATCGGCCTCTATATTATTTAGTCTGTAGGAAAGTTATAGAGTCCACAAACTATGGTATATACCAGTGATGGCAAACCTTTTTAAAGCCAAGTGGCCAAACTGCAACAGGTGTACAGATCAGCATGTCAGAGGTCATGTGACTGCGTCTGGAGGGGGGGGGGGGGACACCACCATATGTCCGATCCTAAGGAGGAGATCACACATGGTCCGCTACAATAATGGCCCCTCTAGGAGTCCCCACCCTCCCTGGCTGGTACAGTGCCCCCTTCTCCCTCACCTGTGCACCTCCCTCTGAGCCCCCAGTAATCCCCATCCTTCAGGGGCAGCAGTGACAGGGGGTCTGAGAGAGGAGAGTGAGGGGGGCATGAGGGAGAGACCCCTAGTTCTGCAGTCCCTGCTCTGCCCCCCCCCCCCCCCGTCCTTGTTTCTTTCTGCAGGTAGGTCTCTGTATGATCGTGCCCAGTACCTTCCATGCCAATCTCTGTGTGCTCTCTGCTCTGTTCCTTCCAGTGGCTCCCTCGCAGCTTGCACTTCCCGCCCGTCCTCGTCTTCTGGGCCCCCAGTCAGCCTGTTCTCTGGGCCTCACTGTTCAAGTTTTAGTAGAGAGAAGGTTTGAGAAATCCAGGCTCTGGAGGGTGCTGGGGATGCTGCGCCCGCTGCTCCCCTCTACGGGGGTCAAGGGGGCGATCAGGCTCTTTTCTCCCTCCCGGGCTCTCAAGCCTATCTGCTCACTTTTCCCGCGGAGGCTGCGGTGCTGCCCACTCACTCACCATGTGCAGATAGATTCCCGCACCTCGACCTCGCTGCTGTTTGGAACCTGTACTCTCCATGGATCTCCCTCTACCTTGCGATCACTGGACTGCTTGCACGCCCACAGAGAGGGCTCTGCGTAGCAGCTGTGGCACATGTGCCATAGGTTCGCCATCACTGGTATATACTGTATCTGAAAATTGATCAATCCTGGTGAACTAATGGCCTATCTAATTTCTTGAGGTCCTAAAATAGCAGGACAGCACAAATACCCCCCAAATGATGCCTTTTTGTAAAGTTGACAGTCCAAGGTATTTAGTAGAAGTAATGGCGGGTTTTTTGAAGTTGTAATTTTTTGTCATCATTTTTGGGAAAATTAAGAAATACATTTTTTTTTCACATTTTCTTTTACATACTGTCACCAGTGCAGTACAGTGTCATCGTATAACTGGTGTGGAGGTGATTAGAGATACTGACTGGTGACAGTACTAAAAAAAAAAAAAAATTAATACTTTTTTTCTATTTTTTTTTTTTTATTACATTTTTTTTTTTTTCTTTTAATTGTACTATTTTAGGGAAGTGATCAGGATTTTTTTTCCACACATTATAATTGTTAATAGCAGTGAAATACGTGCATTTTACTGAACAAAACTGATTTATTCATTTTGTTTTGTTGTGATTAGCTGTGATTGGTCAAAGCTAATCACATGGTACAGATGGGCTGTGATTGGCCCTTTCTGTACCATCACATTGACCACAGCTGATCACAGCTAGCAACACAATTGTACATAATGGATGGCATGAAAAGAAGTCATCCATTGTTTACAACTGTCATGTGACCTGCTGTGATTGGTCACAGCGATCACATGGTACTGGCAGCGAGCCAGTATACTGATCAGCCATTGGCTGTGTCCGTTGTACACATCCGGTAACAGATCGCGCTGCTACGTGGCCCAGCAAGCATCGCTTTCTGAGAGGTTGTCATATGGTAAAGCCAAAGCCCGGCCGTCATTCTGCTATAGGCCGGATGGGAAGGTGTGTTTGTTTTTCTGGTGTTAAAGATCTGTCCCTTTTTTATGATGGACTGTCTTCACATTAAAGAAGAAGTCTCATTTCTTTCTTTTATCATGGTGTTCTGTCCCCACAAGGAAAAAGTGTATGTAGTACTTTACCATCTTCCTACTTGCTGTAGAAGGCTAGCTACATGCTCAGACAAGACACCCCCTCTCCCTCCACGTAGGGTTGCCTCATCATCCCTTTAAACCCAAACACATAAAAAATTACACAGGTTCTGAGGCACCAAGTGAGTTTAATTACCACCAGGGCCGTCTTTAATATTGATTGGACCCTGGGCAAAACTTTTCTTGGGGGCCCCCTCATGCAGTTTTGCTCTCCGCTCACTGACTGGTTGCTAGAGGTTACAGTGTATCATTACCACTCACTCACTGGTTGCTAGAGGTCACAGCACATGATTTCTGGTTGTTGATTGGTTGCTAGAGATTACTGTGGATATGACCTCAGGGGGGCATGATATACAAATCAATGCTGCCGGCCGCCGCTATTTACATATGAATACGGGTAATTTACATGTAAAACAGGGTCTGCAGGTCAGTCATCTGTACACAACAATAGGGCAGAGCTAGGCAGCATTAGTAGCAGCAATTCACACTGAGATATTGGGACACAGCACAGGACTAAAACCTCAAAGGACGAGGGACTTTAAACCAGGATAGTTGGCAAGTATAAGGCAGCTGCTTTGGGCCCCACAACATTGACAGGGCCCAGGGCAGCTGCCCCTTTTGCCCTGCCTTAAAAACTGCCCTGATTACCACCTTTATCAGCCAGAGAAACTGTGTAATTAAAATGTGTTCGGGTTTAAAGGGATGAAGTGGCAACCCTACCTCCACGGCTGTCTGACAATGCAGCTAGCAAGGAGATGGCTGCATTGATAGAGTTTATCTCCAGCTCCAGGCATTCTCCTGAGACAAGCACTGGCAAGTTGAATGCAGAGGGTCGGGAAGCTGACATGCCCCCCGCAAGGGATAAGAGCCAGCTATCTATGCATCTTAGCGTATATATTTATAAAAGAGACAGGCATGCAATCTCTTGCCTGATGAAGGGGTCTTGTGTGGCCCCAAAACATTGCACTTTTCCCTTGTGATGTTCAGTGATGATCAGTTCAACCATTTCCCACCTGTAGGCCATATATATACCGCAAAACAAGGGGAGAAAGGGGAAAAAAGAGTACTGCTGAACCAAAAATAGATGGTGAAAATTAAATTTTTAACCACCTTTATCCTGCATACCTAAGGCCTCATGCACACGAGATGCTGTTAAACGCGCGTCCAGAGGCAGTTGGACACTTTTTTCAACTGCCCCCGAACTCATTCAATGTTATCCTATGTGTCCATGTACACAGTCTAGTTTTTTGGCGTTTTTAGGCAGTTGCGTTTAACCTCGTTTTTCCAGAAGCAAAAAAATGGGTTCAGACGCAAACGTTTTCCACGTTTCAGGCACCAAACGCAGCTAAACGCGGCTTAACGCCGGTACCGCATTTAGCCACGTTTGCGTTTATAAGTGTTTTTAAAGGAACCCAATTTTTTGGACCAGAAAACACAGAAATATGATGGTAAACTGCAGCAGAGAATGACATTTTGCAACCTGACTTTGGGGCCCCGTATCTCGGGGCCACTTGGTGCTAGGAACACAGTGGAACTAGCACTACAACATATCCAAAGTTGGGTTTCCTAGCACTAAGTGGCCCCGAGATACGGGGCCCCAAATTCGGGTCACAAAATGTCAAGCACTTTTCTGCAGCAGAGAATGACATTTAGTGTGCAAACTAGCACTACAACATATCCAAAGCTGGGGTTCCTAGCACCAAGTGGCCCCGAGATATGGGGCCCCAAAATTGGGTCGCAAAATGTCATTCCCTGCTGCGGAAAAGTGCTTGGGGAGGGTTTTTGTTATCTTAACTAAACGCTTCTAGACGCAAACGCAGTAAAACGCCGCTAAACGCGGCATGCAAACGCGGCAAAACGGGCATTTCTAAACGCTGGTTTCAGCTTTTAAAAACGTGTTCAGCAGAGTTTGCACCGGCGTCTCTTATGCATAAATCCTAGTGCCGTGTACACACGGTCGGACTTTTCAGCTACAAAAGTCCGACAGCCTGTCCGACAGACTTTCGACAGACTTTTGACGAACTTTTGGCAGACTTTCAACAGACTTTCTAACGACCGGACTTGCCTACACATGATCACTTCGAAGTCCGACGGATTTGTACGTGATGACGTACACTGGACTAAAATAAGGAAGTTGATAGCCAGTAGCCAATAGCTGCCCTAGCGTGGGTTTTTGTCCGTTGGACTAGCATACAGACCAGCGGATTTCTGGGTCTGGCGGAGTTACGACGAGTTACGAAGATTTGAAGCATGTTCAAAATCTAAAGTCCGTCAGATTTGCGACTGGAAAGGTCCGCTGAAGGTCCGGTGAAGCCCACACATGATCGAATTGCCCGCCGGATTTGGTCCGTCGGCGTCCGTCAGACCAGTCCGGACGAAAAGTCTGACCGTGTGTACGCCCCATTAGTGTGGTATTGTTGCTGTAGCCAAACAGACCAAACATACAAAAAAGGGGGAGGAATGCCCTGGTATTGCTACCAGGATCCATAAGCGGCTACTTCTGCAACAAAAAGTCAGGGCCTAAATGGGTTCTAAAAAAATTACAAAGTTTATTAGTCCCAATGCGGACACAGACCACATAAATTTAAAATGTGAATTTGAATAAAGGTACAGTTTCATACAGCATGCTTCTCAAGGTTCTCTTCAAAAGATAAGAATGCTCGAGAAGGATGATATTGTGAAAACATTCAAAAAACAGGAAAAACACACATGTAGGACAATACACAAAAAGACAGTCAACAAACTAAAACACAGAAAGTCCGGACGCCGGCCAACCATTCACAATGAAACTGACATGCGACAAAATCGCATAAATGCTCTTGCGGCATGTGGAGAAAAAACATGGAAAAGAAATTCCTAATTCCAACAAGAAAAAAATATATATTGCAGTTTCATTGTGAATGGCCCCCGGGGGAATGGCGATAATCATGATATCCCTGAATCATGAAGAAACTCTATTGGTCAATGTTGGAATTGCACAAGAAATGACACTCGCTGACTGACAACTAGATATTAACGCTGAGTTTAGTCAAATAGTGTGCCCTTGATTAGTAAATCAAAGCAATCCTGGATAGATAGCCTTCACATTTTCTCTGTAGACATAATGTAGTTCCTGCTGATATATGATTGACGTAGTGCCGTTCCAAAAAGGGACAAACAGAGTGGTTTTGGTAATGAGAAGAAATATCCCAGCTGATTATAATGTCTTACAAAGGATTAATGGGGCAATATTCCATATCCAGAAAAAAATGAAAAATATTAATAACTCAGCATGTATCCAGCTGTAAACTGATTGCAATTTCAGAATACTGGTTAGTCTGTTTTATCCAATGCTGTAGTGCATAGTTCTAATAGCTTTCTAATTGGGCAATCAGGTAGCTTTTGTATCATCCAGTCTTTTCCAGCAATCACTGACCTGTGATTCAGGGGAGAAAAGAGGGAGGGCTTCAATACATTACCACACTGTTCTGAGACATTATTGTTGTGTCCCGTTCGGTCCTTGCACGGGCTGGGGTCCTACCATGTCGGTGCCTCCGTGATGCCTCTCGTGCGGTGGGACAAAACCGTCCTTCAAAACTGGGCCGCTGGGTCCTCACAAATTGCCTTGTCACTCGTGTGGTATGCACTCGTGCACTCAGAACTCTTCGGGTGGATGTAGAGCTAGCGTCTCCTACCCCGCGGTATTGTTTGAATGGGGCATGTCGTCAGCCGGCTTCATGCCCCATGATGTATAAATTGTGTATGACAAGTAGATCTTGTAGGCGTGAGAGCAATTTATAGAGAAGGAACTAAGATAATTTTTTTTAAGGCTCTGTGCTCTAGCTATGACATCATCCACTCTAAGCAGCCAAATACACACTCTGTTTAATCAATAAAATTTGCTGAAATGATCACTAAACTTAAACAGCGTTTTCACAAACACTGTAAAAGATATCAAACTGAAAAGATAGCCAGATAGCGGAATATTTTGTGAACATTTTAAAGTTTGTTTGGCGTCTGTAGGTGACAGTATGAAGGAGCTGAAACTTTTGGGAGCGGAAAAAGATTTTAAGGATTTGAAGCATGTTCTCATTCACTTCAATGTTAAAAAAAGTGTTAAAAAGCTTAATATTTTAAAAAGTATAAATAGTAGGAAAAAAGTTGAAGAAGTCCCATCATTAGCTGAAAGAGCTGAACATTTTAAAACTTGAATAGTTTTAATAGCTGAAAGTACGCAGAAGTTACACAGAGCCAAAAAACGTACGGAATAAAATTAAAAATAAATAAAAATGAATAACAATATTGGGACTGCTGAAGCAGTCCCACTAATAAATAAAAACTAATAACAATATATATATATATATATACAGAGCCAGTTATAAAGGATTATTGCTTCATAACTGGCTTTTTGACCGTTACTTTTACTAGTGCTTCCAAAGCCTGTGCAATACTTCATCCAGTCAACTTTTCTGGGTAAAATTGTCTCCCCTTCATCTTGAGCCTGGCACAAGGCTGCTGAGGGAGAGGAGTGCCCAGAGTTAGCAGGTGCAGAAGGATTAATTACAGTTACTGAAGAAAAAAAATCATAGCTACCAGTATTAAAAGCAGTGCTCCCTGGCCTGGAGCATCAGACCCTTCACTTGCAGGAATGGAGATGGATGTACACCAGCCGGCAGCCACACTACTTTCCCTATAGGCGGCCAGAGCACCTTGCTGGTTTTCATGTGCGTGAGGCGGGTCTCAGTAGGTGGTGGTGCATAAGGCCTCTTCCTCTGCTTCCCCGTCCTGCCTCCGTTCCTGGCGTCCTGGTTGCCAGGTGACCGTTGACTGCGGGGCACATGCGCGAGCACAGACTTCCTGTTCAGCGGCGGCCTGGGTTGCCATGGTTCGGCTAGGTAGGCGGGGAATGAGGAGACTCTTTCTACTCCTCCCACCACCACCCAGCATATGTGGAACATCAGCGGCCGGTGTTAAAACACCGGCCCTGCATGTCAGAACCCACGGCTGGCTCTGCATGTCCCAGACACCCAGACATGCAGCCCAGCGGCCCGGTGGCCCCCGCCCACCGGGCAAACGCCCGGTCTGCCCTATGGCCAGTCCGGGCCCGGTTGGATGGCAGGCTTGTAAATTTTCTGCAGACAACGGTCTGTTGTTAGATTTTCCTATCATCTGTACACAAGTCCATCACACAAAAGTTGAAAGTGCAAACACGCATGCTCGGAATCAATGCTCACCAAACACGACATTAGCAGAAGGTGTCCAAAGGGTGGTGCTCAAGAGCTGAAATTCCTCGTAGTATGTCACTACGTTCGTGTTTGTTGGCCGACAATTGTGTACTGTTTGTATCCAAGACAAGTTCCTGGCACACGCCCTTCGGACAAAAGTCTGACGCTTTGTCTGCCGAAAATCCGATCATTTTTATGAGGCTTTAGTCTGTAGGGTTCAATATTGAGTTGGCCCACCCTTTGCAGCTATAACAGCTTCAACTCTTCTGGGAAGGCTGTCCACAAGGTTTAGGAGTCTGTGGGAGAGTTTGACCATTCTTCCAGAAGCGCATTTGTGAGGTCAGGCACTGATGTTAGACGAGAAGGCCTGGCTCGCAGTCTCTACTCTAATTCATCCCAAAGGTGTTCTATCGGGTTGAGGTCAGGACTCTGCAGGCCAGTCAAGTTCCTCCACCCCAAACCCACTCATCAATGTCTGGGATGCCATTAAAGTTCATGTGTGTGTAAAGACAGGTGCCCCAATACTTTTGACAATATAGTGTATATGTAAGGCCAGAATGTGTTTTTCAGCTTTGAATATAATGGGGTAGGGTTAAAATTCCTGTATGTGTCCTGTTCAGGAGATTTCTCATGATCTTATGTTCTAGAGACAGGGCTGTACTGGGGAGCAGATGTGGTCGGAGGTGGCATTTTTGGCGTACAACCCCCCCTACCCTCCTTCTGTGACATAGATGGCCACCAGATGGTGACGCAAACACACACACTCAGTCAGTTTAGTAACGCTGAGCATGTTAAAAGTGCAGGCCGGTGTCACACGGCGCTGGGCAGGAACTCAGTAATGCTGAGCCTTTGATTTTTACAAGGCTCAGCGTTATTGAGTTGCACAGTGCACAGAGAGTCCAGTATGGATACTCTGGCTTCAGTGCCCCCCCCACCAAGCCTTCTTGAGTGCCATCGGAGGCAGCCACCTCAATTGACCTAATGGGTGGCACAACCCTGCCTGGAGACTAAAGAGGATGTAAGAGGAAATGTCTACTAAGACGGTTCTCTACATACTTCTCTACAGCAATAGGTGTTCCCAGTTAGAAAAAATCTCTATTCCTTTTCTTTTACAGTGACAATGGTCAACGGAACCTATGGAGACCGGTATTAAAAACCTGACTGAGGTTCTAATCTTTCTAGACATTACAAATGGCTAAATGTTACCTTTTAAACCAAATGCCCGGCAGATATAAATGAGACTGAGATGGTATTTTACATGACGAGTTTCGGGTCACTGAGTAAGCTGTAAGATGTCTCCAAATAAATAAAGTCTGCTTTGCATCACACTGTCCATTAAAGTCCATACCAAATAAATATCATTAGTTCAACGTGTTAATACCTCCAGCCTGCTGTTCCTAGTCATTTGTTGCACATCTAACTGATCCCCTTTCCTCTTTTTACAGACATTTTTTTTTAACTTCTTTGAATCTCCATCTGACCTCTTTGATGAACCCGTGTTCCTTACAGTAAGTGTCTACCAGAAATGGCCTAGGTCAGCGGTCTCTATGCTTTGTTTGGTTCCACCCACACCTTATTGCTTGGTCTAAGGATGCCAAAGACACAATTAGGTCTGTTGCAGTTGGCTCAGAAAATGTTTATCCGTGGGGACTCTGTAGTCCTTAGGTCAGTTGGGGGAAATTAATAAATTGCCTAAGTTTTCCCCTGGCCATTGATGTGGGTCATAGAATTTTGAATGGATATTTATTTGTGTCTTACGTACATAGTTTGGGTGTTTCCGCAGTTAAAATTATAGTTATTATTATATGTGCGGAACTACAAGATATGTGTATTTTGGGCCTGAGTCTGTGTATCCAGTTCATAGTGTGGCTGCCTTGTCATTGAGAGATGGTAGACCAGTTATAGGAGTGTTGGACAATCTAGTTTGGTAAGACTCGGAGAAAGCCTGGAAGCCTTTGATCTGGGGGGGGGGGGGGCTGTGGGGGCACAACCCGATAGCTCTTTTATGGCAGGGGCAGATTTTTGTGTGTGTAAGCATACCGCTCAAAGTGTGCCATGGGACCTCAATAATTGGTGGGCACAGTAAAAATCGGGTGTTGCTAAAGCTCATGGTTTATTGTGACAACCATTTTTACACCTTCCAGCATCAGCTTACTTTGCAGCTCTTGGCATTTGGTCACATGACATTTCAGAGTCTGAAAGAAAGTTGGTGCTGGAAGACTTCTCTCTGCCCACCATGTGTCATTGGCTGCAGGTCCCACTTTGATTAATGTTTGAATGGTAAGGCATCTCTACTCGGGGCCACCAGCCCAACATGTCTCATTAGTACTGGCCGGGGGGTGGGACCCTACCTGCAAATGCCCTACCTGCCCCCCAGCCCAGTTCTCCTATGGTCAGACTAGGAATTGATTACCTCTGCAGATATTCCAAAATTGATTTACCTTTTCTTATTGATGTTTATCCCCCAGAAAGATCCAGTGCCCAGTGGGGTATCTGTTCAGTCCAAAAACATGCATGCCCGGCCTGCACAAGCATACATATATTTATGTCAAGTCACTCTAAAGAATGAACTATTAGCATATCTTTCTACTGCCATTTCATGTTTGTTAAGAGAGCCATTATAGACCAAACTTTATTTTAGCTTTGGATAGATTTGAGTTGAACTTTCAGTTCAAATAAGCTAAAAGTATTCCAGTTGCATCAAAGCAAGATATGTTGAAAGACTTTCAGTTAATTTGCTTTAGAAAGTAGCCACAGCAAGAAAAAAAAAAGCCAACCCCCTGCCAGCGGCTGCAAAGAAGGACCCCTGCTTTCTGTGTAGAAGCAGTGGCTTCTCTGCAGATCTGCAGGCCAGACACACCCCTGTAAATTAGAGCCAGAATTCTCCAATCAGCAAGGAGCATGAGCTATGGGTCCAAGTCAGCAGGGGGTATGTAGACCTCTGCTACCAAACAGAGAGCAAGTGTCCTACTCTACAGCTGCTGGCCAGGGATTGGCTTTTCTACTCAGGCTGTGGCTACTTTTTAAAGAAAATTAATGGCATTGAGCACCTTTTGTTTTGATACATCCAGAAATGTATTTGGCTGATTCAAAATAAAAGTCGAGTTGCACTTGAACATATGCAGTTGCTGAAAGCCATGTGGGGTGCCCAGGGGTGCACCTGCAGAATTTCAGCCTTTTTTTTTTTTAATTGCTATTACCACCCTGGTTACATAGTTACATAGTTACATAGTAGGTGAGGTTGAAAAAACACACAAGTCCATCAAGTCCAACCTATGTGTGTGATTATAGGTCAGTATTACCATTAGTTGTGCTGTCTAGTAGAGGTGCTTAAATCAGAAGACCTTCTGAACAGAGTTACATACATTTTAGCCATTTGGGTGTCATACCACTTTAGGTTAGCAGGACAGTTTATAAAAGAACATTTCTTGAAACAAGTGTGTAACAGAGACAAGTGTATCCCAGAGACAAGTGTATCACAGATGACGTTGCTGTACTTACATAAAATTCTTGGTAAGGCCCCTTTCACACGGGGCTGTTCGTTTTTACTACTCCGCTTGCTCAGCGGGGATCGTTCCGTTGATCCCTGCTGAGCCGGCGGATGACAAGTCCGTCTCTGCACTCTGTGCAGGGACGGATCTGTCAAAGAGTCCGCTCTCCCCTATGGGGGGATCAGATGATTATGGACCGCCTGTCCGTTTTCATCCAATCCGCCAGACGGATGGAAAATAGGACATCCATCCGTCTGGATTTTGCGGATCGGGGCGGATCGGATGTCAGCAGACATGTCACCGTCGGATGTCAGCGGACATGTCACTGCTGACATCCGACGCTTAAACCTAATGCACTGAGCAGTTTCGTAAAAATATTTACAGTATATACCAAAATGGTGTGGTTGAGGTTTTGTCAGGAATCTGCAGTATTGCATTATGCTCACCTTGTTCACATTCTCTGTATTCAGGTGCTTGACTCCCGCTCCCTCAGGACAGACTCCGTTATTGGAGAATTTCGGGTAAGTTTGTATCTACATGTGGCTGTGGATTTAGGGTGCACATGATTTCAAAATGTAAAGATTTGCTAGATTTTAAAAGGTTAATTGTGCTCAAGCAGTATTCTGAACAAATGTACCCTTTGTCTGGAATTCTTCCTGAATAACAGTGCACTTCCCAGTATGTGAGTGTGCCTAGGCACCTTCTCTGACTATATCCTCATAGCTGTATAGCTGCACTGTGAGATCTAAGGCACAGCTGCCTCTAACGGGTAGCCTCAAGAGATATGGAGTGAGATTGAGTGATGTCATTACTGTGCTGCTCACTGTTCTCCTCACACGAAGGCTCTGATATGAGGAAGCAAAGTCCTGCCTCCACCAACATGGCTGCCTCCACACAGAGGCACAGTCATGATCATTCAGTAGTGGTGAAAGATCAGCTGCAAGGAGATCACAGCCAATAATGGTGACTAGCTTTTTGCCATTTAGTGGCCACTTATTGGGCACAGCTTCCGGAGTTAAAGTGGTTGTAAACCCTTTACAACCACTTTTTGCTACAGGTAAGCCTATAATGAGGCTTACCTGTACCTACACTGGGTATCTCATAAACCTGCATGGTTTAGGAGGTATCATCTGTATCTGCATGTGCCGACGTCATTGGCACATGGGCACTGAAGCAATGGCAGTACGTGCCGTTGCTTCAGTTAGACTGTGCCGTTACCAGAGGCTCCTGTGCGAATGCATGGGAGTGACGTCATCACGGCTCCGGCCAGTCACAGCGCCGGAGCCCGCGATACCTGGAAGTAACTCAGGGAGCGATGTCGCCGGCCGGAGCGGTGAACGAGGACCGCTGCAGGGGCTTCGATCTAAGGTAAGTAATACAAAATGAGCTAGTATGCTATGCATACTAGCTCATTATGCCTTTGTCTTGCAGATTTTTTTTTCATTTTTTTTGTTTGTGGGTTTACAACCACTTTAATTTCCTCTTTAAAGTGAACCTGATCTGTAAGATCAGCAGTTAGAGCAGGAACCACGAGGAGCTTGATATGACTTCCCTTGTCCAGAGTTCCCTTTAGTGCCCCATCTGAGATTATTTTGTCTTTGTTATGGAGACTGGCAACCTGCTGGCCTCTTGTCCAAATGGAAGTTACTTAGTCACCAGCAAGGCACTCCTATTGGACAAGTGGCTGGCAATTGGGCAGGTTTTTTGTGGTAATATTTTAAAGAGTGTTGGAATAACTACAGCATTATCTCTTCTCTCCGTACAGATGGATGTTGGAATGATTTACGGAGAGCCAAGTAAGTGCTATTTTTTATGCCCAGGTATTTGGATGTCCTAGACAGGACAAAACAGCAATAAACATTGTCGGGGGTATAGAAAAGTGCAATAAATTATATTTAGGCACCTGGTCACTGAGGATGATGGTAGCCATTGCACGTGTACTTGTGTTCTGTAGATATCTGCTGATTGTTTCTTTCTGAATGACAATGTCCGCTTATAGGTCCCATGGTGGAAATGACTTTCCTGGCGCCAACATGGCAGCATACTACCATATGTATGCTGCCATGGATTGGCACCAGAAAAGGAAAATTAAGGTAAATATTTGATACAATTTTCCATTTTCCTGGTGCCAACGTGGCAGCATACATGTGGTGGTATGCCTCCTTGGATTGACACCAGGAAAGAAAAATTACGGTAAGTACTTCATACGTTTCGTTTCCTGGTGCCAACATGGCAGCATACATGTGGTGGTATACCGCCATGGATTGGCACCAGGAAAGGAAAATTACGGTAAGTATTTGATACAATTTTCCATTTCCTGCTGCCAACATGGCAGCATACATGTGGTAGTATGCCACCATGGATTGGCATTTGACTTGCTCAGATAGAAACCTCAAGCCACTTCTGAAGCCATAAATCTTTTTAATGGTACACAACAATCCACATCCAACCATTGGTTTCAAGCTGTTCCAGGGTCGGCCAGACATCATGGTCATTGCTTGCAGTTCACTGCATCTGTTTGACTTGCTGAATGACACATCATCCTGATTCCTGTCTTTTTCACTGAATATTATTGTTCCTTCCCCGCAAAATTTGCACTGGGTATCTCTGCTCCAGAACTTTGGACAACCACTCCAAGCCAAGGCTGAGAATACTAAAAGTTTATGTCTCTGCAGCACGTTTTTCTTCTTTGTGTTTTATCCCCATAAAACTGCAGAGAGTGCAGAAAACATACTGATTGGTCTTTTGGCCCAGAATTTCAATGTGCTCCTAATTTTCTGTTGTTGTCTGTGTAGTGGAATATTTTAAGCTTCTCCTATAAGCAAATAATTCCGTTGTGCGTAAAAGCACAGTTATAGCTTTCTTGTATAATACTGGGAAAGAGCGCTTGAATATCTCCAAGTAACATCGACAGACACTGGTAGCACGTTGAGCTTAGCAAAATCCTCCTTAGTAGAAGCAGCTGCCTTTATTTATAATGTAAAACATGAATAACAAAAGGAAGGTGGTGGCTTCAGAATCAGCCAATCAGACACTTGTCAAATCCCAAAGAAATATTTCACAAAAAGCAGTACAGCGCATAAAATTATTCACTAAAACAATAATAATATTAAAAGTCCATAATGAAGAATTTCCAACATGTGATCCAGTGGTACACAAGATGAGTGACTGTAGTGAAACAAGACCTCCACCAACAGTAACACAAGCCGCTCACCTCAGCTGTTGGACCCCTGAGTGTATCAGTCAGGTCAAAGACAGCATTTCCCTCAAAGGGAAGTATGGCAGGAGCAGGTATACTTGTAGCCGGTCAGATACCAAAACTTGTGGAGCTCGCAGTGGTCACATAAAATAAAGTAAAGAACATCTAGTGCTCTCTGTATGTTGCATAAAAGTTTTAATAAACAGCAGTAAAAAAACGTACAAACGAAGCACTGTACCCCAGTGCGGAGGATAAAAGCCTTGTAGGATGATCCACGGAGATCAGCGAGCGAGACGCGGGTGACGTCACGATCCAAGTCACATGATGTTTTCCGTACGCGTTACGTCCCTTGTAGTGGGCTGCCGCTGAAGAAGTCCCGCCCACTACAAGGGACGTAACGCGTCACCCGCGTCTCGCTCGCTGATCTCCGTGTGGATGTCACTCGTACCACTGGATCACATGTTGGAAATTCTTCATTATGGACTTTTAATATTATTATTGTTTTAGTGAATAATTTTATGCGCTGTACTGCTTTTTGTGAAATATTTCTTTGGGATTTGATAAGTTTTATCCTCAGTACCACAGCTGCTTTAGCTTAAATGTTATGTGATTAGCGCTGGTTGATTTTCATGATAATCAGACACTTGTATTCTTTCAAAAGAACCAATCAGACACATGTATATATTCAAATAAAATTCCAGTAGTGACGTGTGCAAACAGTCGTGTGCAGATCCATGTGGGCAGTTTCCTCTTGAGACGCAATGGGGTTGATTTACTAAAGTCAAAAAGACTGTGCACTTTGCAAAGTGCAGTTGCACTCTGCAAGTGCACTTGCTCCAAGAAGCTTAGTAAATGAGCGGAAGCTCTGCTGACGTCCATCATCCAATCATGTTCAAGCAAAAATGCTGTTTTTTTTTATTTTCCTTGCATGTGATTGGGTACTCTTTGCAAAGTGAAGCCTTACCTCATTTACTAAGCTCTGGAGCAACTGCACTTGCAGAGGGCAACTGCACTTTGCAAAGTGCACAGTCTATTTGCCTTTAGTAAATCAACCCCAATGCGCCTTACATTGTGAATACTAAAAACATGGCTCCGATCACGGCTGTGTGCACATTCCCACCACTGCCATTGATGCGCGCCATACTCTACCATGGCTCAGTGAGCTATAATTTCGTATGGTTATGCTATTGTTCCCATGTACACAGATCTGTTTGCATGGAGCGTTAATGCAGTCGCCATGAGGTGGCCAGTCTCTTGGTGAGGAATAAATGAACATCCCTTAAAGGGCGAACAGATCTGCCATGCCCACGGGAAGGTTTCCGCAATCAACGGTCTTCCACCGACGTCTGTAGGTGCGAATACACTCGCATGAGCGTATTGCAGCAAAACTGACACCGGGGGACATCTGACAATATACATTAATAAAAATGTTTACAACATCTGACAAGCACACTGCTTCTGCTACACTCAGGTCCAAAAGGGCTGTCAGCCCTACTGTCTGTACTAAATAGCAGCCACACCACCCAACATCCCAAGCTGAGAAGTAGGGACAGCTTTTGGTACAAAGAATGTACTTAAAGGACATACCTGTAAACCATGAAGAATTAATACTCAAAATATGATTGTTTAAATCCGCATGTACTATCACTTTTCCTTTATACTGGCTTATTATAACTACAAATGTAATAACTTTTTATCACAGAAGAACCTTGGAAATATTTTTCCAGTCTCGGGGAACCCCTGCAAAATTATAAGTCCTACAACTCATGATACATTAGTGCGCTCATTAGCTTGTAGAGACTTTTAAATAAAATAAATATTTACAAAATTATCATGAAAATAGACAAATATAAATAATGATCAGAAAAGAAACACAGATGGTGAGATTTGTAGTGACCCCTTACTTTGGGGTTCAATGTAGATGTGACTCCTTACTGTGGTGTTCAATGGAGGTGTAACCCTTTACATTGGTGTTCAATGTAGAAGTGACCCCTTGCACTGGTGTTCAATGTAGACATGACCCCTTATATTGTTTTTCAGTGTAGACGTGACCCCTTACATTGGTGTTCAATGTAGACTTGACCACTTACATTGGTGTTCAATGTAGATGTGACCCCTTACATTGGTGTTCAATGTAGATGTGACCCCTTACATTAGTGTTTGATGTAGAAGTGACCCCTTGCTTCGGTGTTCAGTGTAGACATGACCCCCTACATTGTTGTTCAATGTAGACGTGGCCTCTTACATTGGCATTCCTTGTAGGCAGGAAATTAATCTTCCAATATTCTCTTCTAATGGAACCCCTAGAAAACTCTGGAGGAACCCCTAATAAACTCTGGAGGAATCCCAGGAGCCCCTAACAAACTCTGGAGGAACCCCTTACAAACTCTGGAGGAACCCCTAGTAAACTCCGGAGGAACCCCTAACAAACTCTGAAAGAAACCCCAGGAACCCCTAATAAACTCAGAAGGAACCCCTAACAAACTTTGGAGGAACCCTGGTTGAAAAAGGCTAATTTAGAGGTTGGTTTAGTGTGATATAACAATTCTAGTAGTTACCTATTGCATTTTGTTAATGAGGTATATATATCAGACCAAATAGAGAGACATCTGAGAGGGAGTGAAGGAAAGACAGATTTGGTTCTAAAAGGGGGACAGTTCCTTTAAATGAGAGCAGTTGGGGGCTATGAACTACACTTGCTCCCTTCCCATCTCTGTCCTACTCCACTTGCATATACAGTACATTTTTCCCACATACTCTTGACTCCAAAAAGCCTGCCAACACACTGCAGGGAAAAGACCCTTAGCAGATGTAGTTCTTTGGGCTTCTCCCTGTCAATAAGAACTACGAGTAGCTCCCCTTTCAAGAATTTTACTAGCCTGATGATGATGTCGCAGGGAGTAAAAAAGACTGTGTTATGCTAACAAGATAAACAATAGGAAAAAGATAAAAAATAATAATAATTTGGGGAAATGGTATAGAGGGAAAGAGGGAGGTTTGTGGTTAAAATTGTAAAATAATTTAGACAGACACTTTACTGTGCGAATATCAATCATTTACATAGTAGGTGAGGTTGAAAAAAAGACACAAGTCCATCAAGTCCAACCTATGTGTGTGATTATGTGTCAGTATTACATTGTATATCCCTGTATATTGCGGTCATTCAGGTGCTTATCTAATAGTTTCTTGAAGCTATCAATTCTTCCCCGCTGAGACCACCGCCTGTGGAAGGGAATTCCACATCCTTGCCGCTCTTACAGTAAAGAACCCTCTACGTAGTTTAAGGTTAAACCTCTTTTCTTCTAATTTTAATGAGTGGCCACGAGTCTTGGTAAACTCTCTTCTGCGAAAAAGTTTTATCCCTATTGTGGGGTCACCAGTACGGTATTTGTAAATTTAAATCATATCCCCTCTCAAGCGTCTCTTCTCCAGAGAGAATAAGTTCAGTGCTCGCAACCTTTCCTCATAACTAATATCCTCCAGACCCTTTATTAGCTTTGTTGCCCTTCTTTGTACTCACTCCGTTTCCAGTACATCCTTCCTGAGGACTGGTGCCCAGAACTGGACCGCATACTCCAGGTGCGGCCGGACCAGAGTCTTGTAGAGCGGGAGAATGATTGTTTTATCTCTGGAGTTGATCCCCCTTTTAATGCCAATATTCTGTTTGCTTTGTTAGCAGCAGCTTGGCATTGCATGCCATTGCTGAGCCTATCATCTACTAGGACCCCCAGGTCCTTTTCCATCCTAAATTCCCCCAGAGGTTCTCCCCCAGTGTATAGATTGCATTCATATTTTTGCCACCCAAATGCATTATTTTACATTTTTCTACATTGAACCTCATTTGCCATGTAGTCGCCCACCCCATTAATTTGTTCAGGTCTTTTTGCAAGGTTTCCATGTCCTGCGGAGAAGTTATTGCCCTGCTTAGCTTAGTATTGTCTGCAAATACAGAGATTGAACTGTTTATCCCATCCTCCAGATCGTTTATGAACAAATTAAATAGGATTGGTCCCAGCACAGAACCCTGGGGAACCCCACTACCCACCCCTGACCATTCTGAGTACTCCCCATTTATCACCACCCTCTGAACACGCCCTTGTAGCCAGTTTTCAATCCATGTACTCACCCTATGGTCCATGCTAACGGACCTTATTTTGTACAGTAAACGTTTATGGGGAACGGTGTCAAATGCTTTTGCAAAATCCAGATACACCACGTCTACAGGCCTTCCTTTATCTAGATGGCAACTCACCTCCTCATAGAAGGTTAATTTGCACGGCCATTACTAGTCTTTGCCATAATTTTCTTAATACGTTTACTTCCTAGATTTGTCAGCTCCATCTAGTGGCCTTAATGCATTATTTTCCTGAAATACCTCAAACAGGAAAATACAGTGTTATTGCCACTAGATGGTGCTGATGATCCTAGAAAAAAAGTGTTAGGCAAATTACAGTGAAGATTCATGACAGCGGTGCGCATGATTGACACATTTGCATAGATTTTTTTTTTTTTTTTTTATAAATAGACCCCCTTTTAAAACATGTAGAGTTCCCCTAAGCCTGTATTCCTCACTGGTCCGGTATAAGAGCACTCTAACTGAATCCTGTCCCCAGACTGAACAGATAGATAATCTGAGATTCTGACATGAGAAGCCACAAGCACAAGTTGCTAATATTGATTTCTCCCTTACTCAGGATGAGATTTATTTTTGATAGATGAAATATCCATCCTGCTTATTGTGTGGTTAGCCAGTGGAGCCTCCATTATAGAGGATATGCAGAGGGCTTGGTTTTCCACTTCAAGATTTACAGTCAAAGGATGGGGGATACCTGAGAGTTCAGCATAAGGCAAAGGCTTTCTGATTATTTTATTATTTATTTTACATACAAAGCTACAATATGAGTAAACAGAACACAAAATAAAAAGAGAAAACAGAGGGGGCAAAAATGGTTAGAACTACAGAACCCCTCCGTCCCTAACCCAGACCCAAGGAGAAAAGGTGGGGGTGATGTTTGTATTCCAGTTTAGGGGACCAACCTAGGGTGACAATGCTACTCCTTAATACAGTAGATACATTATAGTACAGTAAGGGAGTGTTGTCACCCTAGGACAGATAGTCAGGATCATTTTTAAGGCAGGGTAAAAGGGGCAGCTGCCCTGGGCCCCATCATTGTTGTGTGGTCCAAAGCAGCTGCCTCATACTTGCCAACTATCCCAGTTTAAATTCCCTTATCCCTTGAAGTTTTAGTCCCGTGCTGTGTCCTGATAGCTAGTTGTAAAGTTCTGTTGCTGCTGCCCAGCTCTGCTCTATTGCCATGTACAGATGACTCACCTGCAGACC
Source organism: Aquarana catesbeiana (assembly GCF_042186555.1). Taxonomy (NCBI): domain Eukaryota; kingdom Metazoa; phylum Chordata; class Amphibia; order Anura; family Ranidae; genus Aquarana; species Aquarana catesbeiana. The sequence goes on along the minus strand of NC_133324.1, from coordinate 930,550,101 downwards.
CTGTGTTTACATGTAAATAACCTGCATTTATATGTAAATAGCGGCATCATTAATATGTAAATAGTTTTGGACTGTGGCATTGATATATAAATAGAGGAAGCATCCATATGCATATCATGTCCTCCTGAGGTCCTATCTACCATCACTCCTGCTGAATGCTGCCCACTGGGGAGGTAAAAGGGTATGCTTGAAAGTCCTGCCTACAACTATAGTCATTAAGCCTAACATCAGCCTGTTCTACAAAGGTAGGCACATTGGAAGTGGAGCCCTTCTTTAAAAGAACATGGTGCCACAGCGCGTTTCATCACATATGATGCCACTGATTGCAGCCATCATTGTTTCTGTCTGATGGATGTTTTTTTTTTTTCGTGTTAGAAGTGCTACTTTTGTAAGTGCATTTGCTTAGTACATTTATATTTTTAATCGCTGATCTTCACTATAGGGAGTTTCTTTTTCTTCCTTATATTGTGAAGTGATGCTTGAACAGTACCCTGATCCACGTGTATGGGCATTGGCGTTTTGCGGAGCGGAGGCTTGGGAGACCAACTGGTGTTTGATGACCGGAATGCTAGCTGTGGGAAAATGATATCCTCCTGGAGTGATACAAGTGTTTTTGACCACTATATCTTAGCTGTGATTTAGTTCTGGTAAGCCCCCATCTGATTTCACTGAGGTGGTGTGACGTGCTTGTCATCTGGGATCTGGGGACTGCCTATCTCCCACTCTGATTGGCCCTTGGGGAGGGGGGACCTCTCTTTTTGGATCTACATCTCTCGGGACTCTTTTAACTGGTTTTGTGATTTCTTTCATGGAATATATATAGATATCTATATATAGAAATTAGCACCATTCATTTATTTATTTACTGTATATATATGGTATATAAATGTGTATTTTTTAATTTTATTTAGTTATGGCATCTTTAAACAATAATTTTTGAGAACTTTATTAATTTTGTTATCGCACTGCATACAGTGGGGTATGCAACATTTTTTTTTTGACAATTGCACATTTTTGGCTGTTGTAATCATTTTTGATATAGCACTACACTGTTTCAAATAAGTCATTCTTGCTTAGATGAGGATAGTGGAAGTTAAAAAAAAAAAAAAAAGTATTTATTATTAAAAATAGATTTTTTTTCAACTACTTAAGGGGGGGAGGAGTCAGAGAAGAAGTTCTTTTCATGGGTGAAGGTCCTCTTTAATTGGAGAGGTTGAAGGAGGAAAGCCAAACTTCTCAAACAACATCAAACAACATCACTTTACAGCAGTGTTGTGCAGAAGGCCATCTCTGAAGGGAAAGGGGGTCCTACCCGCTAACAGACCGAGGTGCCTAATGAAGCTGCTACTGTGCAGATAGAAAATAATGTAACAAGGTTGCCCTCTGCCTGTGTTTATAGGAACAGCACTGTTAGTTGAATTTATAAAACTGGTGGTAAATCTTATAGGCAACCAATCGGGAGTGTCAGGCTCAATAAAAAGTTTTAATTAAATCAGTTGGTATGAGCAGGGACAGTTCAGCAGCCCAGTGTCTTATATTGCTTTGTATAGGTTACATAAGAGATATTTATAAATATCATTATACATCATCATATATGTGTATTATTTCATATTTTATATACAGTAATACCTTGGATTGCGAGCATAATTCGTTCCAGAAATCATGCTTGTAATCCAAAGCACTTGTATATCAAAGCAAATTTCCCCATGAGAAATAATGAAAACTCAAATGATTTGTTCCACAACCATTTTTTCATAGGTCCTTCAGTTTATAGTCCATATAAAAAGATTATAGCAATGTGATAGGTTGTGTAACCATAAAATGTCCATCCACAAATGGAAGCCTCCACAAGGGGATTAGAAGCAAAATCCAGCAGGAGCTACAGAGTATAAAAGAGAAGAGAGGGGACCTCTGATGTGATGGAGCACATCTGATGTACAGTAATGGGGAACCTCTGATGTGATGGAGGACCTCTGATGTCAAAGGAAGGCTCTGAAGTGATGGAGGGCCATCTGATTTGAAGGAGAGTTTTGATGTGGTGAGGGACCTCTGATGACATGGAGAACATCTGATTTGTTGGGGGGACTCCAAAGTAAAGGGGGAGGGGGCTTCTGATGTGATAGGGGACCTCTGATGTGATCAAGAATATCTGATATGAAAAGGGGACTGTGTGCTGCGGGGGGGCTCTGTAATGAGGCGACCTATGTGACTGGGGGAACCGGGACATGATGGCGGATCTCTGACATTAGGGGACCTCTGATGTGATGGTGCACATCTGATGTAATAGCGGACCTCTGATGTGATCAAGAATATCTGATATGAAAAGGGGACTGTGTGCTAGGGGAGCTCTGTAATGAGGGGACCTATGTGACTGGGGGAACCGGGACATGATGGCGGATCTCTGACATGAAGGGGACCTCTGATGTGATGGTGCACATCTGATGTGATGGAGGACCATCTGATTTGGAGGAGGGCTTTGATGTGGTGAGGGATTTGTGATGTGATGGGAAGACTCTGATGTGAAGAGGGGCTTCTGATGTGATAGGGGACGTCTGATGTGATGGGGGACCTCTGATGTGATGGGGGGCCATCTGATTTGGAGGAGGGCTTTGATGTGGTGAGGGATTTGTGATGTGATGGGAAGACTCTGATGTGGTTAGGGATTTCTGATGTGATGGGGGACCTCTAATATGATGGGGGAAGCGCTGATGAGATGGGGTGACCTCTGATGTTAAGAGGGTCTTCTTATGTGAAGTTAATTGCATCAAGGTGGCTATGTGCATTGTCCCAGGCTCAGGTTTCCCATTGATAAGTAACATTTATGTTTTTTACTTTTTAAATTTGGGTGCGCCAAGATTTTTCATACTTTTAAAGGGTGGCGCGACCAAAAAAGGTTGAGAAACACTGATCTAAGAAGGGGTAGGCAACCTCTGCACTCCATCTGTTGTGGAACTACAAGCTCCAAGAGGCAGTGCAAGACAGAATGCCACTGGCATGACTCCCAAGAGAAGGAAAGTAATGGAATTTGTAGTTTGTTGTAGAGTGCCAAGGTTGCCTACCCTTGGTCTAGGTCTAGGCTAATATCATAAAGTACAGCTAGCATTATATACATGACAGGAAGTCAACCTTAAATCAATGATGTCATTGTTCTTGGAACCTTAAATGTATGGCTCTATAGAGTCCTGCAGGAGGAATTCCCTTTCTAACCACCTTGAGGACCAAAAAACCAATGGCAATATCACATTTGAATTCTTGGACCACATATTTGATGCCCAGGTCATATAACCTGTCCTTTGTATTGCAGAACACGCTTTCATGAAAAAGTGGCTATTGCTTTCCGACCCAGAGGACTTTTCTGCCGGGGCAAAGGGTTATCTGAAGGTCAGCCTGTTTGTGCTGGGCCCTGGGGATGATTGTCCGGTGAGTAATGTATTCATCCTAACCAGGCATTAATGATCTATATGCATAGGGCTGGGTGTTGTTACAAGGCAAAGGCACCTGGGAATCCCCCTCAGCCATGCTGCTAAGGCCCAGGTTCAATGATATTTGAACATATGTACATAATATCAGCTGGAGCTCAAGCAGAGCATTAATAATGTTCCCAATGTGTTCAGTGCCTTCAAAAAAAATTTTTTTTTAAGATACCTGCACAGAAGGAGTATTAGACCGGGGTTGTATTAGTTCTATTCTCTGTAAAGTAATGGGACTTCTTATTCCTGCAGGCGGAGAAGAAGGAAACGGTAGAAGACAAGGAAGATATAGAAGGGAACTTGTTGCGGCCGGCTGGGGTGGCTCTTCGTGGAGCTCACCTGACTCTTCGGGTCTTCCGTGCAGAGGATCTGCCACAGAGTAAGCGATAGCAAGAATGTGGACACGGCGGGTGGTTCATTTTCCATGGCCATTGGTAACCCGTCTCTCTCTTGTGTCTCAGTGGATGACGCCGTCCTTGATAATGTCAAGCAGATCTTCGGGATGGATAGTAACAAGAAGAACCTGGTAGACCCCTTTGTAGAAGTGAGCTTTGCAGGAAAAACTGTAAGTAAATTGTGTTTAGGTTTTCATTGTTAAAGCGGAACTACACAGCATCTGAGCACCACAAACCAAAAATATTATTTAATTCATTTTTATTATTCAGAGCAAACTCCCCCATCCATCCATGTCTCTAAGCTTTATTTTGCTGAGAAACCACTGTGAAAGGCACCCCTAGCATTTCTGGCTGCGACTATCTTAAAGAGGAGTTCCACTGGTTGTTAAAGTGGTGTTCCGGCCGAAATTATACTTTTTAAATAAAAATACCCCTATAATACAGAAGCTTAATGTATTCTAGTAAAGTTAGTCTGTAAACTAAGGTCTGTTTTGTTAGTTTATAGCAGTAGTTTGTTCTTTTATAAACTTACAGCAGGCCGTGGCCATCTTAAGTGTGGGCATCTGAAGCCAGACTGTATTTCTTCCTGGATCTCATCCTTGCAGATCTCGCACATGCTCAGTGGAGCACAAGCAGTGTAATAGGTTTCAGGTCAGGTTTCCATAGCAACGGCAGTGTCAGAGGAAGTTGCCGCCCCTTCCCAGAAGGCATTGCAAACAGGAAATGATGCGATGGGCCACGGCCAGGGAGGAGGAAGTGAAAAATGAATACAGCAGATATACAGTAGGTGCTGGGAAAATTTTTTTTTAAATATCCAATTCGTTTACAGTGCGCAGTTTAGTGAGGGATGCTGAAGAGTTGTAAAAGTGGGTGGAACTCCACTTTAAGTTTATTAAAAGTCAGCAGCTACAAAAAGTGTAGCTGGGGCGATTTGTATAGACATTTGAGCATGAACCTGCACAGATGTCTGTCAAATCACCCCTGAAGTCGGACTGCATTGCCGGGTTGAAATCCTGGGAGTTCAGCTTAACCAATTCTTAGAATTGGGGAAATGTGTAATCTTAGCAGCTTTGACCATGGAATGATTGGAATGACTGGTACCCATAGATGTGGCAGTGGACTTTTTTCATTAACAGCTGCTCTGTGGGTGAGTTGATGACACAGGGTCAGAGTAGTATGGCTGAACAGAAAATCCACAACTACCCAAATCATACATCTCCTTATGTCTATTACTGCACCTTGGACACTGTTGCCTTTCATGACATAACTACAATAACAATTCTTAGCACAAGATGGCGCTGTTGACTTTTATTAATGTCAGTGTAATCTATAACTGATATTTTTTTCTGTTGCTATGGCTTTAGTTACAACACTGATCGATTGGATGTGTTATAATGGACTCCAGTCTTTAAAGAATATCACATGCAGTATTTGGGTGACCTGACAAATTTTTCCCATATATCGCATGCGATATTGAAAATGTCAATTCACTATCCCTTTATGTGTTCTTTACCCCAAAAACCAAAATGCTCAGTAAATACAGCATAAAACAGCGTCAAAGTCAATTCATTAAAGGAAATAAATGCATGTGTTAAATGCCAATTTGGAGTAGTCTCTATTTTTTGGGTCAGTAGTGTCTCAATCAGTGGCGAACGGTGTAAATTTTTTTGGGGGGGCGGCAAACAGTATGCCACCCACAACCCCCCTGCCAGTCGGTCAGTTGGTAGCACTTACACCATCACCGGCGGCTTCCCCTGCTCAGCGGCAGCGTCCTCACATTTTCCTGCTCTCTGAACGTCATCACAGTGACAGCGGCTTCATTTTCTCCCTCCTCCCCGGTGGCCAATCAGGAATCTTCTCTTTTCGGGCAATAGAAAAATAGGTCCCACACCCGCTTCTGATTGGCCGGTTTGAGGATCAGTGTTTTAACAGCGAAAATTTATTCGCTGTTGTAACACACCTGGGTGGGCTCCAATCATATTTTCTGTGACCCGAGCCCACCCTATTTTGAAGCGTATTAGAGCCTCTGGCTCTAATCAGGTGCTTTTAAAAAAAAAACCGCCGCTGTAATTCATGCGCACAGCACCTGAAAGGGGCCGAGTGCATGAATAGGGGTTGGTTGCGGTGGCCGTGGATAGATTAATGCTATGCATGAATCTATCTATTGCATTTAGGGGGTGGCCTGGAGAGAGAGGGGGCGGGGCCCGGGTGCCCCTAATGGACGGGCCGCCACTGGTCTCAGTGCTGAATCAAAGAGAACCCCCTTTTTGCAAAAATAGAGGAAGAAGAAAGTGCCTGATGATTAAAACATTCCCCAGGGAAACAAGAGGAAGGCATAAAGGTTCCCCCTGTCAGTCAGTGCTGAACAAAGGTTTAAAGTGACAAGCGGACAGTTACAGCCTTGTTGCATCTAAAGTTACAAACAGATCACCGAACAAGACCATGATCGACAGTTACAGGACTAAGAGATTGTTACCAAAATATATTGATTGATCGCTGTAACAATCTGTCACATTGATTAATTAGAGAAGGAGGATTTGGATCATTTTGATAAATGATCAATTTTTTTTTTTTTTATAATCGATCTCTCACGATAGGAAAAATTGATCTATCGTCTCTAGAGCCCAATATGCTACACAAGGGGAAGTGGATTTTAATAGATAGTGGGGAAAAATGATTGTACGTTAGTGATCGCATTTCTGTTTTCACCATGCAAACCCATAATCTGATTGATTGAAATGAAATCGGATTCATAAACAAAACATCTGCAAACAGTGCAAAATGATAGATAATTTTCCACCCTGGCCAATCAACTCAGTTTGATCAAATACAATCTAAATTGAGTCTAGATTGATCACAAGGCTACTCAATTGTTTTCCAAATGTTATCAAATTGTACATTGGTTGGATAATATAACCGAAGCCTGTATGAGCATCAGTGATCAGAAGTATTCTCATTGGGGGGGGGGGTGAAATTTTAAGATATAAATAAAAATCCTTGGAGACGTGTCAGAAGCACTACAAGGTGTATATAAAGTATATAACCCAATTCCAAAAAAGTAGGGTCGCTGTGTAAAATCTACATAATAATAGAATGAAATGATTTGCAAATCTCACAAACGCATATTTTATTCACAATAGAAAATAGAAAACATATCAAATGCTTAAACTGAGGCAATGGGGGTTATTTACAAAAGGCAAATCCACTTTGCACTACAAGTGCAAACTACAAGTACAAGAGAAAGGGGGGGTTATGGTCTGGAGAAACCACTCTGACACCTCCATCCCTAAATGCAGCAAGAAAGGGGAAGGTAGCCCTGGGATTTTGAATGAGGTGGGAGAGATTTGGCACACTTCCACAATAAGTGCAATAAAATTGTTTTATTGATCACAGAATGCTATATAAACAAATGGGAACAGCAATGAATGTGCGTTACCCGGGCATAGTGGCCTAGTTTAAAGCATGAGTAAAAAACAACTACAATTCATCACACTTAATTTGTACATCCATAAAAGGCAATATACACGATAGATTGCTGAAAAACAAAAAATACACATACATCATCTGAATTGGTAAAATAAACAATACACAATACACATGTATGAATATATGACAATGATATGACCAGCTTCGAAAACCCAACAATATGGGCATACACGTGGCATTGATGGTTCCCTACGCGTTTCGCGAGCCTCTTCTCGCTCATCAGGGACCGATGCATAATTCATGTGTCTATAACTGAAGGTATTAAAAATGGTAAGGGTATATAAATAACTAAGTAAATCGGGGTAGAAGCGATGGTTGGCAAGAGAGGTCAATGAAACAACGACCTCATACTTACCACTCGACTGGACCGGGTCACCAAACCACTGTGCAAAGTGCAAAGTGCACTTGAAATTGCACTGAAGTTGCTGTAGATCCGAGGGGGACATGCAAGGAAAATAAAAAAAACGGCATTTTAGCTTGCACATGATTGGATGATAAAATCAGCAGAGCTTCCACTAATTTCAGATCTACCCCTCAGATTTACAGTGACAGCACTTCCAATTTCAAGTGCACTTGTAGTGCAAAGTGGATTTGCCTTTCGTAAATAACCCCCAATGTACAATTTTAAGAGAAAATAAGGTCATTTTGAAGTTGATGGCAGGAACACGTCTCAAAAAAGTTGTGACCGGGCAACAAAAAGCTGGCAAAGTAAGTGGTGTTAACAAGGAAGAGTTGGAAGAACACATTGCACTTAATTTGTTTAATTGACAACAGGTCACTAACATGATTGGGAATGAAAGGAGAGTCTTAGAGAGTCAGAGCGTCTCTAAGTCAGAGATGATTTGGGGAGCCATGTCATCTGCTGGTGTTGGTCCACTGTGGTTTATCAAGTCCAAAGTCAGCGCAGCCCTCTACCAGGAAATTCTAGAGCACTTCATGCTTCCCTCTGCTGACCACCTTTATGGAGATGCTGATTTCATTTTCCAGCAGGACTTGGCACCTGCCCACACTGCCAAAAGTACCAATACCTGGTTTAATGATCATGTTATCACTGTGCTTGATTGGCCAGCAAACTCGTCTGACCTAAACCCCATAGAGAATCTGTGGGATATTGTCAAGAGGAAAATCAAAGACACCAGACCCGACAATGCAGACAATGCAGACAATGCAGACATAGCCTCAGCAGTGCCACAGGCTGATCTCCTCCATGCCACGCCACATTGATGCGGTAATTCATGCAAAAGGAGCCCCAACCAAGTATTGAGGGTATACTATACTGTACATGGACATACTTTTAAGTAAACAAATTTTTTTGTTTAAAGCCTTTTTTTTTATTGGTTTTATGTAATATTCAAATTTTCTGAGATACTGAATTTTAGGTTTTCACTAGCTGTAAACCATAATCATCAAAATTAAAAGAAATAAATGCTTAAAATATATCACTCTGTGTGTAACGCATCTATATAATATATACTTTTTGAATTGAATTACTCTAATAAATTAACTTTTTGAAGATATTCTAAACTTATAAGATGCACCTGTGTGTGTATAATATATATATATATATATATATATATATATATATATATATATATATATATATATATATATATATATATATGTATATATATATATATATATATATATATATATATATATATATATATATATATATATATATATATATATATGTATACAGTGGGGAAAAAATCTTTTGATCCCCTGCAGATTTTGTAAGTTTGCCCACTTACAAAGAAATGAAGGGTCTATAATTTTTATCATAGGTGTATTTTAAATGATAGAGACAGAACATCAACCAAAAATCCAGAAAAAAACACAATACAAATGTTATAAATGGAGTTGCAGTTCAGTGAGTAAAATAAGCATTTGATCCCCAAGAAAAACATAACTTAGTACTTGGTAGAGAAACCCTTGATGGCAAGCACAGAGGTCAGACATTTCTTGTAGGTGGTGACCAGGTTTGCACACATCTCAGGAGGGATTTTGGTTCACTCTTCTTTACAGATCTTCTCTAAATCCTTAAGGTTTCTTGGCTGTCGCTTGGAAACTCGAAGTTTCAGCACCCTCCATAAATTTTCTATAGGATTATGGTCTAGAGACTGGCTGGGCCACTCCATGACCCTAATGTGCTTCTTCTTGAGCCACTCCTTTGTTGCCTTGGTGGTATGTTTTGGGTCATTATCATGCTGGAAGACCCATCCACAACCCATCTTCAGTGTTCTGGCTGAGGGAAGAAGGTTCTCATCCAAGATTTTACAATACATGGCCCCGTCCATTGTTCCCTCAATGCGGCAAAGTCGGCCTGTACTTTTAGCAGAGAAACAGCCCCAAAGCATAATGTTTTCACCTCCTTGCTTGACTGTAGGGATGGTGTTCTTAGGGTCATAGTCAGCATTTTTCTTCCTCCAAACACCGCGAGCCGAGGTAATGCCAAAGAGCTCAATTTTGGTCTCATCTGACCAAAGCACTTTCTCTCAATCCTTATCTGAATCATTTAGATGTTCATTGGCAAACTTCAGACGGGCCTGTACATGTGTCTTCTTGAGGAGGGGGACCTTGCGGGCCCTACAGGATTTCAATCCATGATGGTGTATTGTGTTACCGATGGTTTGTTTGGTGACTGTGGTCCCAACTGCTTTGGGATCATTCACAAGCTCCTCCCGTGTAGTTCTGGGCTGATCCCTCACTTTTCTCATGATCATCCTTACCCCATGAGGCAAAATCTTGCATGGAGCTCCAGACCGAGGGCGATTGTTATTTTGTATTTCTTCCATTTGCGAATAATTGATCCAACAGTTATCTCCTTCTCACCAAGATTCTTGCTGATGGTCTTGTAGCCCATTCCAGCCTTGCGCAGGTCTACAATCTTGTCCCTGATCTCCTTTTACAGCTCTTTGGTCTTGCCCATGATGGTGAGGCTGGAATGGAAGAAAGAGATTCTGTGGACAGGTGTCTTTTATACACATAGGACATAGCACATGAGGACATACTGTAGCCAGTCTGTGGGAGCCAGAATTATTGTTGGTTGGTAGGGGATCAAATACTTATTTTACTCATTGAACTGCAACTCAATTTATAGCATTTGTATGATGTGGTTTTTTTTTTGGATTTTTGATTGATATTCTGTCTCTAGCATTTAAAATACTCCTATGATAACAATTATAGACCTTTCATTTCTTTGTAAGTGGCCAAACTTACAAAATCTGCAGGGGATCAAATAATTATTTCCCCCCCTGTATATATATTATATCTTCACACACACACACGTGCGAAAGCTCCTGAATAGGTTAAAGTATATAAACTTTGTTGTGTGTAAAGTTTTTTACTTACTGTATAGATGGCAGCCAAATGTGTGCTCCTATTAACTTACTGCTGACTGAAAAGTATAGACTGTTGTCAGTCTCTAATGTTTGGTAGTCATAGATCATGTGATCTAGGCTACATAGGTTGGGGATCAGCAACTTTCTTTTCTGGCAAGAGGATCTCTTAAAATGATAATGTGATTTTGTATTTCTAACAAGTACTCTACTGATTCAGATGTGAATTTTCATGACTGGTCCACTTTAATAAACTCTGTATCTTTAAATCCCAGTTATGCAGCAAGATTCTGGAAAAGAACGCCAACCCTCAGTGGAGCCAGAGCATCACATTACCCATACGGGTGAGGCCCCCTCCCTGTAATAGCAGTGTGACTATTATTATGTCTTGGAGTACCGTCTGTGGATTGTAATTGTATGTTTTTGCTGTGTTTTCCCAGTTCCCATCCATGTGTGAGAAGATGAGGATTCGCCTTCTTGACTGGTCAGTCACCCCAAGCTCTGTCTTATCTGATTAAGGGATCTGTCCTCTAATGTATACAAAGTATTTCTTGGCATTTGTTATCTTTCAGCACAGGCCTGTAATTGGCCCCATATAGAGAGCCGGTGCTACCACTAGACAAACTAGGCAGCCGCCTAGTGCGCACTGCTGCCTAGGGCGCAGCAGGGGGACTATGGGGACCCTGATGTAAGGTGGAGCTATGGGGACCCTGATGTAAGGTGGAGCTATGGGGACCCTGATGTAAGGAGGAGCTATGGGGACTCTGATGTAAGGGGGGCTTTGGGATTCTAATGTAAGGGACGACTTTGGAGATCCTAATGAAAGTGGGGTCTCTGTTGTAAGGGTGAACTCTGGGGACTCTGATGCAAGGGTGGGGGGAACTCTGAGAACCCTGAATTAAGGAGAGGGGACTCTTGGGACCCTGATGTAAATGTAAGGGGAGGGCCTTTGGGGACCCTAATAAAAGGGGTGAAAAGATCAGGCCCGGGAGGGGGGGGGGGGGCCAGGCCTAAGGCTGCGTAAGTGGCCCCAAAATTTCTGATGGCTGCTCTGTTCCCCACACACTGTGACAACGTTCCTCATAACGCTGCAGGATTGAATGATGTTAGCTGGAGACTAAGCCGTCTCCTGCAAACTTCACCCAATCCATGAAGAAGAAGTAAAAAAAAATCAACTAAACTGAGGATAACATTTAGGTTTACCAGTGACTGCATTTTATCAGATGCAACCACCATTCTGGTATTCAGATAGCTGCGGGTGCTGGGGTTGTCAGAATACAATAGCCAGCCGTGGACATTCCTCCATTCTTGCTGTAGCATGGATGTTGAAATAGATTGATTATCTCTCTAAGGGAGCCGCCCTCGCGGACTTGGATTTTACAGGAGCAAACTGTGTCATTACCATCCTGACTTCACTACTAGTAAGTATGCTGGTTTAGAGGTTTGTCTTCACTTAGTCCATATCTGGCCTGGGTCAGTGAAGTAGTGAACAACGAAGATGACAACCCCGGTGTTTGCACCTTAATGCTGACGTTTGGGTATGGCAGTTTATATATAGCTACATTGCTCCAGCTTGAGTCAGTGTAAGTATGTATGTACTATACCTATAGGATCCCTGTGGAAGCTGGAAACCACTGTATTAGGCAGGGCGGTGACATCACAATCCTCATGGTGGTGCGATTTCAACGATACACCGGCAGGGCTGTGTTTAATATTGATTGGACCCTGGGCAAATATTTTCTTGGGGCCCCCCCTTCCATGTAATTTCACTCTCCATCTGCTTTGAGACATACAATAAATAGCAGCTAGACTCAAAATTAGTTTACTGAATCATATTAGGCAGTGATTGCAATTGTTGACAGAGGTTATAGTTCTTCATTGCTGCTCACTGACTGGCTGCTAGAGATTATTGTACATCAATACTGCTCACTGGTTGGTTGCTAGAGGTTACTGTACATCCTTACCACTCACTAATTGGTTGCTAGAGGTTACTGTGCATTATAACTGCTCACTGAGAGGTTGCGGCATATACTTACCACTCAATGATTGGTTGCAAGAGGTTAGTGCATATCACAACTGCTCACTGATTGGTTGCTAAAGGTTACAGCACATCATTTCCTCACTGCCTGCATGTCATGGACTGGGGAGGTGAGGGGACCCATCAATAGACAGAAAACTCCTAGGGATCCTAGGACTTCTGGGATCAGTGGCAATGCTGGGGGGGGGGGGGATGATCAGTGGCAATTCTGGGGGGTTGATGAGATCAGTGTCAGTGGTAGGAGGATGGTTTAGGAGGCAATACACTGTGGCAGCTGGAAATCTTTGGCAAATATATGGGTGATTTTACACTGACCACCAATGTAATAGGAAATTTACAAGGACCACCAATGTAAGGGTTTTTTTTATACTGGTGTGAGGGAATTTGAACTGACCACCATGTAACAGGGGATTTTACACCACCCACCAATATAAAGGGGGATTTCTACACTGACACCAATGTAATAGGAGCATTTACACCAACCGCCAGTTTAAGGGGAATATGAAATGACCTCCATGTAAAGGGGAATTTACACTGACAATCATTGTCAAGGAGATTTGTACTGACCACCAATGTAAGGTGACACTTCTACACCAACCACCAATGTTAGGGGGGATTTACACTGGCCACCAATGTAAAGGGGGATTTACAGGGACCACCAGTGTAAGGGCAATTTTGCACTTACCACCAATGTAAAGGGAAATGTACACTGATCACCAATGTAATGAAGAATTTACACTGACCACCAATGTAAGGGCTTCACTGGCCACTAGTGTGAATGAAAGAATGGTACTCCAAGCCCCAATGTAATGAGAACATTTACACTGACCACCAATGTAATTAAGAAATTTAGCCTGCATTCACATTCCTTTGTGTCGGAAGCACATGCAAAATCGCTTTCCTGACACCACAGAAATGTGCTGCCCTTTAGCAGATACACAGCAGTGCCATTAATTGTTAATGACATCCTCACGCAACTGCTGAGATGTGCGTATTCACATCCACCAAAATTCACGGTGCTGTAGCAACATGTTATTTTGAAAAAGGGTTCCACCTCCAATTTACTTACCTTTGCAGAGGTAAGTAAAGGTTCTTTCCAGCATGCCCCTTTACCTCCCCAGTGGGCAGCATTCACCAGAGGTGATGGTGCATATGACCTCAGGGGGGCATGATATACATATGAATGCTGCCTCTATTTACATATCAATGCCACCGGTCTGTGGCTATTTACATATTAATGTTGTCACGATTTACATATCTATGACGGTTATTTACATGTAAACACAGGGTCTGCAGGTGAGTCATCTATACATGGCAATAGGGCAAAGCTGGGCAGCATTAGTAACAAGACTTCTCACTGAGATATCGGGACACAGCATGGGACTAAAACGTCAAGGGACAAGGGAATTTAAACTGAGATAGTTGGCAAATATGAGGCAGCTGCTTTGGAGCCCAGGGCAGCTGCCCCTTTTGCCCCGCCTTAAAGACGGCCCTGTGCACCGGTGTGAACCAGGGCTAAAATGATGTTATTGGCACAAAGCATGGCAAAGTTATTTGCAAATAAAAAAAGTTTTTTTTTTTTTTTCTAATTTTGCACATTTTTTAATCTGACACCAAAAAAGTAAAAAAAAACAAATGAAAAAAGGGTTTAAGTAATAATGGTAAAAACTTAGAATAATAATAAAAAAATATTAAAAAAAAAAGGTATGGGTAGAAAGGAAGGTAGGGCTGTATTGAGTTAATTGATGGTTAATAAGATGGTTAATAATTTCATCTTGTAAGATTGCGTCAGCTGATTTCATCTGCAGATTTAGCCCTGGTTCACATTCCAGCGATTTGGCATGCGATTTGACATGTCAATAGCCGCCAAATCGGCGGCTATTGCCGACAAGCAAGCACAGCATCGCACCGATTCCCCCCAAATTTTTCTGTACTACTTTTGGCGACTTTGGGGTGTGATTTCAATAGACATCTGTGCAGAAACCCGCACAGATGTGTCTGAAATTTCCCCCGAAGTCGGGACTTACATGCAGGAATGAAATCGTGCGAGCTCAGCTGACCTTGCACGATTTCATGCCCGCTGTCAGTGTGAACCTAGGCTAAAGCTGGGAGTTTTTTTTTTTTTTATTCAAAGAGCGGATTGAACAAAAAAAACGGAGAGATTCCGGCATCCACACAAGAGATATGGATGCAGGAATCTCTTCTTCTGTGCGAATGTATTCTGACAGTGGGGACTTCAATACAATGAGTACAATGATCAGCACTGCAGCCATTGGCTGCATGTATTGATCGAATAATGGTTTTCCAGCACTGACTGTTGGACAGAAGCCATTCTAATAACGGGTTTCTGGCGAACTTTTTGCTGAAACAGCTGAACTTCGATATGTGTATACCCTGCTGTAAGGTCACATGTGTGATATAGTTATAAATGTAATAGTAAATACAGTGTAACCATTGTTACATTGTATTTAGTTAGTGACACTTGCAGGGGTATTTTGACAGCTGCTCCTGCTATGTGATGCACAACAAGTCCCGACTGTCATGCTGGTTATAGCAGAAAGGGAGTGGCAGCAGAGAGGAGGAGCAGGGTGTAGAAACCATGATGTGCCCTAGAAACCATCTTACAACACATCTAAACCAAAGGTCCTCAATTGGAAAAAGCATTTCTGGTTATAGGGTGACAATGCTCTGTCCTCATCTCTGAATCACTCCACTGTCATACGCTCTTTTGGCAGAGGCTGCAAAGGGCCGTGCTGATGCTCATTACGCAGCCATGTATCTGATGCATCTCTATTCACAATTTCATAGAGCCTGTTAAGCCTGGATGGGGAAATCCATTGACTTTGCTAGCTCAATGAGAGAAAACTGAGCTGTGTATGTCTGGCCTTAGGGCCATGTCACACCAGTGACTGCTCTATCGGAGACACTTCATCAGGATTTCTGAAGTACAGCTCCACTGAACTTCCTCGCTCATTTACCATTGTGACTTCCATTAGTTTTCATTCCCCTTTGGCATTGGAAAGGAACTGCAGGGGGAGGCAAAATGAAGATAATGGGCAAACAAGACAAGAAGACCAACATTGGTACCCCCATAAATCTTCCATGACAGATGGCCTTTCAATGGTGTGCATTCATTTTTTTTTTTCCTTTGCAGGGACCGCCTGACCCACAATGACATTATTGGCACCACTTACTTGAGCATGTCCAAGATCTCAGCACCCGGGGGTGAAATTGAAGGTAAGTACTCTAGATATTTTCTATCTTTGCTCTTCGTTCTGGGCTGCTATGACGCTGTTCTGGCTTCCTTTGTTGGAATGATGGCGGTATGGCTTGGTGTCTCCACTGGTGTCATGTGTACTACTCAGAGCACCTTGTCTAAACAGACCCTCCACCCATCCATTAACCACACAATATACTTACAGTGTAACCAGTTTATTGCTTGAGGTTAATATGCAGTGTACTATTGAGTGTATTTAACAAAATAATAAATAATAAAGTAATGTATACTTCTCCTTAAATGTGGTGGTTGCATCAGTTTTATTTGTCAGACTTTTTTCCCTTAATCCTGCAAGTAACATGCTCCCTGCCCTAGGGTGACATTGCTCACTCCTCCATTGTGTCTGTGGAAGAGCAGGGTTCTCACCCGAGGCTGATCTTCTGGTTTGGACTACAAACAACTCTTCCTCTCCATTCCAAGGGGGATAGGGGAATAATTTGTTTGCAGAAGAAAAGTTAAAAGAAGGTAACATTGTGATTTCAGTTCAGCTCACGTCAAGTGACAATGACATAGCATTTCAAGCAGTATCAGCAGGTATTTTTCTCTAACTGCTGAAAATCTTCTTTAGCCTGAAAAATAAAAAACGAATGCAGCCACCACATATAGGACTGGTAACCCTCAATATATATATATTGTGGTTCAGGGGTATAGATATCCTTTAAGAAGAAAATCCCTAGACAGTAAATTAATATAATACTGCTAATTAATAAACATTTTACATAAATTTTTTTGACAAATTCCTGGTGTCAGGTAGCCAGGGACAAATATAGGACCTGTCAATGCTCATCTCCTTTTGAAAATGCTAGCTGACTGGTTGCTCTGCTGATCCATTCTCTTGAGTATTTTCAGTGTAATTGATCCTGTACAGCAGTGGTTCTCAACTCCTGTCCTCACACACACTAACAGGCCAGGTTTGCAAGATAACTGAAATACATCACAGGTGATATCATTTGTTGCTCAGTGATTGCAGTATTCTAGTCTGCATCTCCCCAAGGTAATACATAAAACCTGGCCTGTTAGTGGGACCTGAGGACAGGAGTTGAGAACCAATGCTGTACAGGCTTGAGTGTCAGGGAAGGTGATATCTGCATAATATTTCTGGGTCACTGGTTTGACATATGGAAGCCACGGCGCAGAATGACAGCCAGGCAACTAGCATTTTCAAGAGAGCTTTTGCTTCCTTCTGAGCTGGCAACAATTGATCTCAGTAGAGCTCTGTGTCAGTTATCATCTTAAAAACTACTAACTGGCTGCAAGAATGTGCTCAAAGCTGAATCCTTAAAGCTTCAGTCCATCCAAAACCAATTTTTCAGTGTTTGCTAGAGGGTACAACACCCTAACACCCTCTTCTGTCTCTTGGGGTTTCAGCATGGTACCCGATTTCTTGTACATTCCCCATTGAATGTGGTTCCCAGTTTCTTCTATGTGTTCCATTGGGTGTGGTACCCAATTTCTTGTACATTCTCCACTAAGTGTGGCACCCATTTTCTTGTATGTGCCCCATTAAGTGTGGTACCCAATTTTTTGTATGTGCCCCATTAAGTGCGGTACCCAATTTCTTGTACATTCTCCACTAAGTGTGGTACCCATTTTCTTGTATGTGCCCCATTGAGTGTGGTACCCAATTTCTTGTACATTCTCCACTAAGTGTGGTACCCAATTTCTTGTATGTGCCCCATTGAGTGTGGTACCCAATTTTTTGTATGTGCCCCATTAAGTGCGGTACCCAATTTCTTGTACATTCTCCACTAAGTGTGGTACCCATTTTCTTGTATGTGCCCCATTGAGTGTGGTACCCAATTTTTTGTATGTGCCCCATTGAGTACGGTACCCAATTTCTTGTATGTGCCCCATTGAGTGCGGTACCCAATTTTTTGTATGTGCCCCATTGAGTACGGTACCCAATTTCTTGTATGTGCCCCATTGAGTGCGGTACCCAATTTTTTGTATGTGCCCTATTGATTATGGTACCCAATTACTTGTTTGTACCCCATTGGGTGTGCACAACTATTAATCTTTCCTCCTATACAGTATATAAATCCCTTCCATGAAATCACCTTATGCTTTGAAATTTGTTATATATTCACCTAAGCAGGTTTAAAAAAATGATGTCTCCTAGGCTCAACCATAACCATACAATAAGCCTATCCTTCTCCGAATCCTTCAAGGACACCACTTTATTCTAAATGCCTATAAGCCACCCTTACTTCTCTTGTACTAACCTGCACTAATGCCCCCCCACCTGACTTCTTACCTCTGTAGCAGAGACTGTGCAATGTTTACTTTTTCCCAGAAGAATACTCCTTCGGCATCATCCGTGCCAATGCACCAAGACATCATAGACTTGTATGGGCTACTCCTGGAAGCAGCTCCAGTGTCCAAGACGGCCCATACAAGCCTATGAAATCTCAGGTACCTGGCCGTCGCCAAAGAGGATTTTTGCCCAATAGGAAACAGAATTTGTACAGGACACCGCTCTGCTAGAGAGATAGGTAAGAAGCTGGGGGTGTTTGTGCAGGATGGATAAAAGACTGCATCATTTATGTTCCATATTTCATATTTTTCGGACAAAATAAATACTTTTTTATTGTTTTAGTCCTGACCATAATACAGTTGTGCTCAAAAGTTTGCACACCCTGGCAGAAATTGTGAAATTTTCGCATTAATATTGAAGATATGACTAATCATGGCAATAAACTGTCTTTTATTCAAGAATAGTGATCACATGAAGCCATTTATTATCACATAGTTTTTGGCTCCTTTTAAAATCATAATGATAACAGAAATCACCCAAATGGCCCTGATAAAAAGTTTACATACCCTGGAATGTTTGGCCTTGGTACAGACACAGAAGGTGGCACACACAGGTTAAAATGGCTATTAAAGGTTCATTTCCCTCATTTGTGGTTTTTTTAAATCGCAATTAGTGCCTGTGTATAAATAGTCAATGAGTTTGTTAGCTCTCATATGGATGCACTAAGCAGGCTAGATACTAAGCCATGGGGAGCAGAAAAGAACAGCCAAAAGACCTGCGTAACAAGGTAATGAAACTTTACAAAGATGGAAAAGGATATAAAAAGATATCCAAAGCTTTGAATATGCCAGTCAGCACTGTTCAATCATTCAATTAGAAGTGGAAAATTTGGGGATCTCTTGACACCAAGCCACGATCAGGTAGATCAAGAAAGATTTCAGCCACAACTGCCAGAGGAATTGTTCGGGATACAAAGAAAAACCCCACAGGTAACCTCAGGAGAAATACAGGCTGTGCTGGAAAAAGATGGTGTTGTTTTTAAAGAGCTCAATAAGATGATGCTTGAACAAAAAAGAGCTGCATGGTCAAGTTGCCAGAAAGAAGCCTTTACTGTACAAGTTCCACAAAAAAGCCTGGTTGCAATATGCCCAACAACACCTTGACAACACCTTGACATGCCTCATTGGGCTTTTTTGCGGCATTGGCGCAGTAAAGGCTTCCTTCTGGCAGCTCAAACATGCAGCTCTTTTTTGTTCAAGTATCGTTGAATTGTGCTCCTTAAAAACAACCACACCATCTTTTTGGAGAGCAGCCTGTATTTCTCCTGAAGTTACCCATGGGTTTTTCTTTGTATCCTGAGCAATTCTTCTGCCAGTTGTGGCTGCAATCTTTCTTGGTCTACCTGACCTTGGCTTGGTATCGAAAGAGCTCAGAATTTTCCACTTCTTAATAAATGATTAAACAGTACTGACTGGCATATTCAAGGCTTTGGGTATCTATATCCTTTTCCATCTTTATAAAGTTTCATTACCTTGTTACGCAGGTCTTTTGACAGTTTTTTCTACCTCCTCATGGCTCAGTGTCTAGCCTGCTTAGTGCATCCATGTGAGAGCTAACAAACTCATTGACTATTTATACACAGACACTAAAGCCACAAATGTGGGAAATTAACCTTTAATTAGCATTTTAACCTGTGTGTGCCATCTTCTGTGTCAGGGTATGTAAACTTTTTATCAGGGCCATTTGGGTAGTTTCTGTTATTATTATGATTTTAAAAGGATCCAAAAACTATGTGATAATAAATGGCTTCATGTGATCGCTATCCTTAAATAAAAGACAGTTTTTTGACATGATCAGTCATATTTTCAATATTAATGCCAAAATTTCACAATTTCTGCCAGGGTATGCAAACTTTTGAGCTCAACTGTTTATAAAATATGCACAATGGGGGGGGAATTAACAAAGAATGGTGCAAGCCTAAAATCTGTACCACTCTTCTAAATTAGAAAACGGAGCAGATGCTGCTTCTAATTAACAAAAGGGGTGAAACTAACTTTGTTAATAATGAGCCATATTTGCTCCTTTTTC
Source organism: Aquarana catesbeiana (assembly GCF_042186555.1). Classification (NCBI taxonomy): domain Eukaryota; kingdom Metazoa; phylum Chordata; class Amphibia; order Anura; family Ranidae; genus Aquarana; species Aquarana catesbeiana. The sequence continues at coordinate 930,529,755 of NC_133324.1, read as the reverse complement.
TATGCTGTGTCTGTGACAGAATCAGCACAGAACAGTACAGCTAGAGCTGCATGCTCCCAGGAGATTGACACTCCTGGAAGTGTCAGTTTCTCTGCGGACCTTCAGGAGTGGCATTCAGGTTTGTGTGGGCAGCAGGAAAAATAAGAATTCTTTTGCTTTTTGGTGTACTTAATGAAAGGGTCATATTAACATCACTCTTCTATATACCCCTCCATATACCTTGATAAGTGAAGAGAGGGTGGTCTGTCATTTTATGCATCCTTTGCAGCATATTTGTCCCTCCAGCTCTATAGCATCCTTTGCATGGTCTTGGTTTTTTTCGATCTAACAGCAGCTCACCTGCTTTCTGCTATATCATCTGAACCATTGATGATCAACACAACACACTCCCGGATCTGCATCACCAAAACTTTAGGACTATTCCCGTCATTGCACACAGTGCATGCACCACAGTTTAGTGACCACACCAAAGACTTTGGGGACCTTCAGAACTGGTGACTCTGTCCGTCCAAAATGTAGTATATGGGCTAAACAACTTCAGCTGCCCTCCCCAGTAGTACTTCTCCACCATAAGTAGTCCTACCATCACTCAACCTAAAAAGACTGAGACAAAACTATTAGGCCTCATGCACACTGAACATTTGGCCATCTCTCTATTGCTTGACGTTTAGGGGCGTCATGCGAATGGCCGTTAAAAAATGTAATTGGCCAGAATGAGTTAACGCTCAAGCACTAAACGCACCTAACATTAATGCACGTTTAGACGTGTTTACATGCGTCAAGCATTTTTTCTGACAAAATGCTGCTGCTCCTGGACGTATGGGCAGTGGGGTTTTTTCTGCCTCTAAACTCCTCTAAACTACTATGTGTGCATGGACACATAGGGGTTTATTTACTAAAACCGAAGAGTGCAAAATCTGGTGCAGCTCTGCATGGTAGCCAATCAGCTTCAAACTTCAGCTTGTTCAAAAAAAGTGATTGTAAAGGTAAAAATGTTTTTTTTTTTTAAATAACAAACATATCATACTTACCTCCACTGTGCAGCTCGTTTTGCACAGAGTGACCCCGAACATCCTCTTCTGGGGACCCTCGACGGCTCTCGCGGCTCCACCCCACATCTGATAACCCCCTCGGGCAAGCGCTCTCCCGAGGGGGTTACCTTGCGAGCGTGCTCCTGAGTCCAACATTCGGCGTCTATAGAGGCCGAATGCAGGACTCGGCCCCGCCCCCCGGCGGCCGTGTCATTGGATTTGATTGACAGCAGCAGGAGCCAATGACTGATCCAGTCAACAGCCAAGAACCCTTGGCAGAGAGACGGCGCGCCCCCCGTGGGTCAAGTTCGAGGGGTCAGGTAAGTAAAACGGGGGGGCCGGTCACTGACAGGTGTTTTTTCACCTTAATGCATAGGATGCATTAAGGTGAAAAAACACGAACCTTTACAATCCCTTTAAGCTTTGACAAAAAGAAAAACGGAAGCTGCACCAGATTTTGCACTCTCCAGTTTAGTAAATCAACCCCATAGGCTAACATGCTGTTATGGTTAGAGGCATAAAAAAAAACAAATCGCCAGATGCCCCTAACAACATCCTTAAAAATGTCCAGTGTGCATGAGGCCTTAGTGCTTCCTGAGCATGGCGCCCTGCAATTACAGGGGTTGATTTACTAAAGGCAAATAGACTGTGCACTTTGCAAGTGCAGTTTCTCCAGAGCTTAGTAAATGAGGTGAAGATTCACTTTGCAAAGAGTACCCAATCACATGCAAGGAAAGTAAAAAATAATAATGCATTTTTGCTTGCACATGACTGGATGATGGAAGTCAGCAGAGCTTCCCCTCATTTACTAAGTTCTGGAGCAACTGCGCTTACAAAGTGCACAGTCTGCCTTTAGTAAATCAACCACTGTGAGTGCAGCTGTCATCTATTACGATTTCCCACAATTCCCAGTTTCTCAGGGATGTGTTGTGAGCTGCAATGGTTCATGGTATCTCCTTGCACTCCTGCATGTCCTCAGCCAGTCCATCCTTCCATCCTTATTATGTCATTACTATCACCTAACCAACAATTGTCTCTTTATGCTCCAGATGAGGCTCCGGGCTCAGCGTCTGCAGTACTTGACAGTACGTCCCATATAATGTTGTGTGGAAATTGCACAGTTTCATCCACGGTGTACCATTCTGATATAGAATGACCTAAACGAAGCACCCTGCTAAACTCTCTCTGTATCTGAACTGGTCACACAATGAAGGAAAAAAAAACAGGGGGTCCTCTAAATGGTCTAATTGAATTTGCTGTTTTTTTTATTTTTTTTTGTGGAAAGTACCAATTCTGACAGTTTTGCCCAATTAGGAAGCTGCTTTGGGCAATCTCTACTTTTTTTAAAATTATCTTTTGAATGAGGTTAAAATTACGGTATACATAAAAAAATACATTTAGCCAATTTCTAAAGATTGTCCGTCCATCAACTGGCTGTTATGTTTGTCAAGATTTTGTAAACATGTTTTAGAAAGGAGTTTGTTCTAACTGATTGTATTAAAAATGATTGTCTTTGTTATACCGGCCATACACATATGACAATAAAAGATAAAAATTAAAGCACCCAACGGAGAAGGTAAGTCCAGGGGAGGGTGGGGAGGGTTCTGTGAAATTTGAAATCTCCAGTATCCCTCTTACACATAACACATCTAATAATTGATGAGATTTCAGCTGGCAAGTATAAAGGTATATACAGTATATACAGGCATGTGAAAAATGAAATACACCTCATGGGAACTGATGACTTTTTTCACTCATATTAATGAACAAACATTAAACCTTCATTCAAACAGTTCCTACAGATAAAGGTGATAGACTTTAATAAGAACACGTATACAAGATAAATACCTTTTCAATCATTTATTCAACAAAACTCTCAATAGATCAATAAATGTAATGGTTTGCAGTTGAAAAAGTAAGTGCATTCCTGGCCTCAGAAACTGGCATTGTCCTCTCTAGCAGGAATGACTTCTTGGATACCTGTCCACCAGTCTCTGATGTCGATTAGATGACATTTTTGACCACTTCATGCTTCTTCTCCATGGTTTTCTTGCTTGAAATGCCCATTTCAAAATTCCTCTACAAAATTTCAATGGGAATCAAATCAGGGTTTTGACTAGCATTGTCCATCACCCTGTAGTTTTTTTTTGAGCCATTTGTTGGTGGACTTGCTAGTGGGCTTTGGATAATTACTGTGTTGAAAGACGCAATTTCGGGTTCAACTTTTGGACAGATGCCCTCACATTTTCATCAACCACACTTTAATATGATGCAGAATGTATAGCTGAATGTGAGCTGTCCAGGCCACAAAGCAGCAAAGCAACCCCAAACCCTAGCATTTCCACCACCATGCTTCTTCTACCTAAATGCTGTTTTTGGTTTGCCCCGAACATGTCTAGTGTTACAGTGACCAGGCAACTTTTTGATTGATAAGTCTTCAGTGCATTCTTCAGAAGGCCTGGTCTTTGTATATACGAGGTGTGTCTAAAAAGTTTGGTAAAAGGTATCAGAAAACAAACAAAACAGAAGATACATTTATTGGCTTTAAAAATAATCGCAATCCTTCACAACACACTTTCAGCAAGCCCTTCAAAAAGTTCAAAAAGCTTCTGAAAACTGTCAGCCTCTTTAGGAATCGATCACAGAACCGCTGTCACACATTCTTGGATTGCCGCCAGGTCTGCAAGAAGAAGTCAATCAACATTGTCTTGACCTTGGACATTTGCAGGCGACTCTATTTGGGTCGTGAGGAAGACGGTAAACGTCATTCCATCGATTTCCGCTTGGATTCCGGATTCTGGTCACACATTGCAATGAAATCTCCAGAAGTTTCCAATCCTTTTGCTTTCTGTTCGTTTGTCAGCTTGTTTGGCATAAACTGGGAACAGATCTTTCGCTTACCAAAATCTTTACGGACAATGGTACGCACCATGCCCTTGCTAATCAAGGATACAATCGTAGAGTCAGTCGCAGATCTCATGTCAGCATTTGTCGCACTCGCTTGATGATGTCTGGGGTTCTGCTTGTCGACGGCCAACCCGAACGTGGCTCATCCTCAGTCGTTTCCTTCCCATTGCGAAAGCGTTTGAACCAGTTGTAAACACATTTTCTGCTCACAGCTTCCGTCCCGTACACTTGCACCCACAATTCATGTGTCTCCATTGCCGTTTTCCCCAATTTGTAGAAATTGATGTTCACTCGTTGCTCCATTGCATTGTGACCCTACCTCTCACACTGACTACATTCCACTGCCCTCAGCTTGTTTACCCTGATGGCTATATCAACTTCACGCTATGTGACGCTTCTCTACATGTTTTTGAATAGCCATTTACATGCGCGTGCACCTGGCCCATGTTGCCGCTTAGATATTGGACCATTCACCAAACTTTTTTAGACACACCTCGTATGTTTGGTGACAAACTATAACCATGCTGTAAGGTTCCCTTTGGTCAGAAAGGCTTTTTCATCACACTTTTCTCATGCAGGTTGAGTTGGTGCAATCTCTTTCTGATTGTAGATGCATGCACTTTGACTCCAACTGCAGGAGTTACCTGAACACTCCTCCATTAAATTTTGGGCTTCGCGGAGACTTCTTTTGTCATCAAATGGGCTCTTTGGCTGAATTTGTGAGCCAGCCAGTTCTGGACAAGTTAGCAGTCATTTTAAATTTGCACCACTTATAGATTACTTACCTTACAGTAGAATGATTGCTTTCAGACCGTTTGGTGAACTTTTAAATGCACAGGTGGAAGGAAAGAAAGAAAATGGCTCGGTCAGTGTTGATGGAGCAATGCCTCCCGCAGCGTTATTGTGTTCTGCCAGCGAGTGGTTGCGGGGAACCCTCCACGCCGGCAGAATTAAATAATTACTGCTAGTGGCTAAAGCCACAGGTACAATCAGCCTGCCCACACATTGATCGAAAGTTGGTCGGTCCATGTTGAACCAGTCGAATTTCAATCCATGCATGGCTGGCATTAGAATCTATTGAACGCGGCGCATTTTCAGGTGCATGAAACCACATAGTGTCAAAGCATGAAAAAAGGGTTAGGGACTTTTTCCCTGCATTTTCCTGCAGGTACAGTATGGGCTTATATGCACGCTCAAACGCGAGCTTCACCACCTGTAATAGTGTGAAGCTGAACTAAAGAGGTCCTGCCTAATCTGACACACCCTTTAATTTCATGGTTTTAAAATGATGGTAAATGTAGGGGTTTACTTACTTTTTCTATATTACAAATCTGCATCTTCTTTAATTTAAATCAGTGGTCTCCAAACTATGGCCTGGGGGCCAGATGCAGCACCTAGCTTACCCTTATCTGCCCCTTGGGGCACTGTTCCTCTCACTGATGTGAAACACTATTCCTTCCACTGACACAAACTACGGGGCACTATTCTTCCTACTGACACCAATGATGGGCAATATTCCTCCTACTGAAACCAATGATGGAGCACTATATTTCCTACTGACACCTATGATGGGGTACTATTCCATCCACTGAAACCAACGATGGGCTACTATTCCTCCCACTACCAGTGATTGGGTACTATTCCTCCCACTAACACCAACAATGATGGGGCACTATTATTTCCACTGACACCAATGATGGGGCTCTATTCTTCCCACTGACACCAATATTGGGGCACTATTCTTCCCACTGACAACAACAATGAGCTCAGGGGTGGATCCGGGGGGGGGGGGGGGTTAACTTGGCAATTGCCTCCCCTCCCTGAGAAATTAGATGCGGGTGAGAGAGTGGGCAGGTGAGAACTGAGAGAGCGGGTGGGTGAGAGCGGGTGGCCCAGTGTTGTGCCGAGATCAGTTTCCCTAACAAAATCCCCCTGGCCCTCGGTCTCGGCTGAAATCGGAACTCCGCCTCTCCAGCCCACTTCACCTCTGCTCCTCCTACTCTCCCCCGAATGATAATCATTCTTCTACTGCCCCCGTGCATTCAGGGGAGAGTAGGAGGAGCAGTGGTGCAGAGGGCTGGAGGGTCGGAGTTCCGATCTCAGCCGAGAGCCAGGGGAAACTGATTTTGTAGGAAAAACCGACATCATCTCTCACCATCCGCCCTCACTGTGCAGGCAGCTGCGGGCAGCAGAGAGATTACATCTTCTCTCTGCTGCCTGACTCTGGGACACAGCAAAAGACAATCCCCACCTTAGCAGCAAGTGACAGTCCGCAACTTGTGGCAGGTGACAAGGCAAGTGACAGTCCACAATGTGTAGCAGGTGACGTGGCAAGTGACAATCCGCAACATGTGGCAGGTGACGTGGCAAGTGACAATCCGCAATGTGTGGCAGGTGACGTGGCAAGTGACAATCCGCAACATGTGGCAGGTGACGTGGCAAGTGACAATCCGCAACGTGTGGCAGGTGACGTGGCAAGTGACAATCCGCAACATGTGGCAGGTGATGTGGCAAGTGACAATCTGCATCTGGCGGCAGACAAGTGAAAACCAGCAACGTGTGGCAGGTGACGTGGCGAGTGACAATCTGCATCTGGCAGCAGGCCAGTGACAACCAGCAACATGTGGCAGTTGACATGGCAAGTGACAATCTGCAATGTGTGGCAGGTGACGTGGCAACCCACAACATGTTGCAGGTGACGTGGCAAGTGACAATCTGCATCTGGCGGCAGGCAAGTGACAACCAGCAACGTGTGGCAGGTGACATGGCAAGTGACAATCCGCATCTGGTGACAGGCGACGGTGGCAAGTAACACGCTCAGGGCTCCCACTGATTCTGCATTATGGTGAGTTGCACTATTTCATTTTACATAACAATGAAATAATAAAATAATGCACTTCAATCATCCTGACACCATAACAACATGGTGGCGGGATGATTGAAGCACCAACACCAGCCATTTCCCCGATAAATTGCCCGCAAAAAAATGTATTTTCTGGCAGTGCCCCTTCCGAGACTAGACTCTGGATCCGCTCCTGGATGGGGTACTATTCCTCCCACTGACACCAACATCTGGCCCTTAAAGTCTGAAGGACAGTAAACTGACCCTTTGTTTAGAGAGTTTGGAGACCCATGATTTAGATCATAACAATGAATATACCATGTCAATTTTATATTTTGTTTGTTCAAGTAGATCACCATTTCGGTAAGCACTATTTAAAGCCCAAGTTTAAAGATTTTTTTTTACACATTTTTTATGTGTAGCCACTAGGGATGAGCCGAACACCCCCCTGTTCGGTTCGCACCAGAACATGCGAACAGGAAAAAAATTCGTTCGAACACGCGAACGCCGTTAAAGTCTATGGGACACGAACATGAATAATCAAAAGTGCTAATTTTAAAGGCTAATATGCAAGTTATTGTCAATAAAAGTGTTTGGGGACCCGGGTCCTGCCCCAGGGGACATGGATCAATGCAAAAAAAAGTTTTAAAAACGGCCGTTTTTTCAGGAGCAGTGATTTTAATAATGCTTAAAGTCAAACAATAAAAGTGTAATATCCCTTTAAATTTCATACCTGGGGGGTGTCTATAGTATGCCTGTAAAGGGGCGCATGTTTCCCGTGTTTAGAACAGTCTGACAGCAAAGTGACATTTTGAAGGAAAAAACACATTTAAAACTACCGCGGCTATTGCATTGCCGACAATACACATAGAAGTTCATTGATAAAAACGGCATGGGAATTCCCCACAGGGCAACCCCGAACCAAAATAAAAAAAAAAAAATGATGTGGGAGTCCCCCTAAATTCCATACAAGGCCCTTCAGGTCTGGTATGGATATTAAGGGGAACCCCAGCCAAAATTAAAAAAAAAAAATTGACGTGGGGTTCCCCCTAAATTCCATACCAGACCCTTCAGGTCTGGTATGGATTTTAAGGGGAACCCCGCGCCAAAAAAAAAAAAAAAAAAACGGCGTGGGGTCCCCCTAAAAATCCATACCAGACCCTTATCCGAGCACGCAACCTGGCAGGCCGCAGGAAAAGAGGGGGGGACGAGAGTGCGGCCCCCCCCCCTCCTGAACCGTACCAGGCCACATGCCCTCAACATTGGGAGGGTGCTTTGGGGTAGCCCCCCAAAACACCTTGTCCCCATGTTGATGAAGACAAGGGCCTCATCCCCACAACCCTGGCCGGTGGTTGTGGGGGTCTGCGGGCGGGGGGCTTATCGGAATCTGGAAGCCCCCTTTAACAAGGGGACCCCCAGATCCCGGCCCCCCCCCTGTGTGAAATGGTAAGGGGGTACTTACCCCTACCATTTCACTAAAAAACTGTCAAAAATGTTAAAAATGACAAGAGACAGTTTTTGACAATTCCTTTATTTAAATGCTTCTTCTTTCTTCCTTCATCTTCTTCTTCTTCTGGTTCTTCTGGCTCTTCTGGTTCTTCCTCCGGCGTTCTCGTCCAGCATCTTCTCCGCGGCGTCTTCTATCTTCTTCTCCTCGGGCCGCTCCGCACCCATGGCATGAGGGGGGAGGCTCCCGCTCTTCTCTTCATCTTCTTCTCTTCTTCATCTTCTTCTTCATCTTCTTCTTCTTCTTCTCTTCTTCCTTCTTCTCTTCTTCATGTCTTCTCCGGGCCGCTCCGCAGCCATGCTGTGGCATGGAGGGAGGCTCCCGCTGTGTGACGGCGTCTCTTCGTCTGACGGTTCTTAAATAACGGGGGGCGGGGCCACCCGGTGACCCCGCCCCCCTCTGACGCACGGTGACATGACGGGACTTCCCTGTGGCATTCCCCGTGACGTCACAGGGAAGTCCCTCAAGTCACCGTGCGTCAGAGGGGGGCGGGGTCACCGGATGGCCCCGCCCCCCGTTATTTAAGAACCGTCAGACGAAGAGACGCCGTCACACAGCGGGAGCCTCCCTCCATGCCACAGCATGGCTGCGGAGCGGCCCGGAGAAGACATGAAGAAGAGAAGAAGGAAGAAAAGAAGAAGAAGATGAAGAAGAGAAGAAGATGAAGAGAAGAGCGGGAGCCTCCCCCCTCATGCCATGGGTGCGGAGCGGCCCGAGGAGAAGAAGATAGAAGACGCCGCGGAGAAGATGCTGGACGAGAACGCCGGAGGAAGAACCAGAAGAGCCAGAAGAACCAGAAGAAGATGAAGGAAGAAAGAAGAAGCATTTAAATAAAGGAATTGTCAAAAACTGTCTCTTGTCATTTTTAACATTTTTGACAGTTTTTTAGTGAAATGGTAGGGGTAAGTACCCCCTTACCATTTCACACAGGGGGGGGCCGGGATCTGGGGGTCCCCTTGTTAAAGGGGGCTTCCAGATTCCGATAAGCCCCCCGCCCGCAGACCCCCACAACCACCGGCCAGGGTTGTGGGGATGAGGCCCTTGTCTTCATCAACATGGGGACAAGGTGTTTTGGGGGGCTACCCCAAAGCACCCTCCCAATGTTGAGGGCATGTGGCCTGGTACGGTTCAGGAGGGGGGGGGGGCCGCACTCTCGTCCCCCCCTCTTTTCCTGCGGCCTGCCAGGTTGCGTGCTCGGATAAGGGTCTGGTATGGATTTTTGGGGGGACCCCACGCCGTTTTTTTTTTTTTTTTGGCGCGGGGTTCCCCTTAAAATCCATACCAGACCTGAAGGGTCTGGTATGGAATTTAGGGGGAACCCCACGTCAATTTTTTTTTTAAATTTTGGCTGGGGTTCCCCTTAATATCCATACCAGACCTGAAGGGCCTTGTATGGAATTTAGGGGGACCCCCACATCATTTTTTTTTTTTTTATTTTGGTTCGGGGTTGCCCTGTGGGGAATTCCCATGCCGTTTTTATCAATGAACTTCTATGTGTATTGTCGGCAATGCAATAGCCGCGGGTAGTTTTAAATGAGTTTTTTCCTTCCAAATGTCATTTTGCTGTCAGACTGTTCTAAACACAGGAAACATGCGCCCCTTTACAGGCATACTATAGACACCCCCCAGGTACGAAATTTAAAGGGATATTACACTTTTATTGTTTGACTTTAAGCATTAATAAAATCACTGTTCCTGAAAAAACGTCCGTTTTTAAAACTTTTTTTTGCATTGATCCATGTCCCCTGGGGCAGGACCCGGGTCCCCAAACACTTTTTATGACAATAACTTGCATATAAGCCTTTAAAATTAGCACTTTTGATTTCTCCCATAGACTTTTAAAGGGTGTTCCGCGGCATTCGAATTTGCCGCGAACACCCCAAATTGTTCGCTGTTCGGCGAACTTGCGAACAGCCAATGTTCGAGTAGAACATGAGTTCGACTCGAACTCGAAGCTCATCCCTAGTAGCCACCCTGTCCTAAACAGGGACTACTATCTAAATTTAGTCTTGCTGGGTGGTAGTCAGCCCAGACTGATTATTAGTCTGTCTATTTTGTTTTTCCCTGAACTCCATGGAACTATGGTTTCTCTCTGTTGCCAGCAGTTGTCACAGGTACCTCTGACAATAGTGTGAGAAGATACAGTAATACTTAGTTATGAATATTTATGTTTTCTCTAGCCAACCAGTAGGAGGTTTATTGCCACTGGTGCGTGCTGGGGGGTGGGGAGCAAAAATATCTGGGATAGAGCCTGTGAGCTTGGTCTTCATCTTGGACAGCAGCCAGGAGAGGGTGCATGCTGAGCTATCAGGGAGGCCTTTGCATGCTCTCAGACCAAATGCAGGGAAGCAGAAGCCTACCTATAGTATAGTCTTTCTGCTCGGACCCAGGCTCAGGAAGCCCTCAGAGAACAGGGATCTAGAAGAAGTGATGCCCCCTGCGGAGAGGGAAATTGCAGAGAGGCTGGAAAAGCATCTAGAGGATCACTATGGAGGCTGTTGCTACTTGAAACTACTGTTTCTTCTGGAAAAGGTACAGGTTGCTGGTTTCATCTTAGGGTCCATTCAGACACACAGCGGCTGGTGACGTCACAAGGGGAGGGGTCTCTGAATAACATCACCGAATGGCCACGTCCCATGGCTATATAAGAAATGGCACACAGCGGGAGGCAGGGTCTCCGGTGACGTCACCGGATGGCCTCGCCCCATGGCTATATAAGAAATGGCACACAACGAAGGCAGCCAGCATTGGAGGAAGACCATGTTTTTTTATCTTTAGCAGGCAGCGGCAGGCGAAGAAGACATCACTGGAGTGAGAAGCGGGAGAAGAAACATCAGAGGGAGAAGACATCGGAGTGAGAAGAAACACCGGTGGGAGAACAAACACCGGAGGAAGAAGACACAATTTTTAATAAAGGACTTGTCAAAAACTGTTGCTTGTGTTTTGCAACACCATACTTCTTTTTTTTTGGTGAATGGGTAGGGGTACAATATACCCCGTGCTCATTTACATAGGGGGGGGCCTGGGATCTGGGGGTCCCCTTGTTAAAGGGGGCTTCCAGTTTCCGATAAGCCCGCTGACCCCCACAACTACCGCCCAGGGTTGTTGGGAAGAGGCCCTTGTCCCCATCAACATGGGGAAAAGGTGCTTTGGGGTGGGGGGGCACCCACCTAAAGCACTCCCCCCCATGCTGAGGGCATGTGCCCTGGTATGGTTCAGGAGGGGGGGTGCTCACTCATCCGTCCCCCCCCTTTTCTGACCTGCCGGACTGCATGCCCGGATAAGGGTCTTGTATAGATTTTGGGGTTGACCACATGCCATTTTTTTAAATATTTTGGTGCTTTTTTTTATCATACTTTTTAATTGTATGCATGCGGTATTTAACTACAAATTCTTAGTGAATTAAACACTTGCACAATTGTTTCTGCATGTGGTATTTTACCAGATAAGATTTAACTCTTAGTGAATCAACCCCTATGTGTCCAAAATTAGGCTTAAATAGATGTACTTTTGCTGGCTGAAAAAAAAAAAATCAACACCTGTAAAAGTGACATTTTTTAGTTCAATTTTATTTTACTAGATTTTTTTTACATACAAAAGTAACAATTACCGTATATACTCGAGTATAGGCCGTCCCGAATATAAGCCAAGGCACCTAATTTTACCACAAAAAACTGGAAAAACTTATTTGCTCAAGTATAAGCCTAGGGTTGAAAATGCCAGTGCCCATGAAATGCAGCCTGCCAGTGCCCATCATATACAGCCTATCAGTGCCTATGAAATACAGAATGCCAGTACCCATCAGTGCCCATGAAATACAGCCTGCCAATGCCCATCAGTGCCCATGAAATACAGCCTGCCAATGCCCATCATATACAGCCTTACCAGTTCCTGGTAGATGTCACGATGTCCTGCTATATGTGCGGTCAGATTAAATCTGCCCATGGATGGATTGAAAGTTGGCAATGATCAGCCAAATATTGATCCATCTATGGCGGTTCCTGTTGGAGGAGTCAGATATAATGATTGAGGGCTGTCGGTAAATGTTGTCTGAATCTGAGCCTGCACTGCTGATTAGTGTGTAATGACAGTTCTCCCCGATAATACAATAGGACAGCGGGGAGGATTCCTCTATCCACCTCCAATGTGTAGAAAGGACAATCCATTCTGTCTTTTATTTGGCCAGCCTAAGGATCCCCATACATGTTACAATCTCTATACAATTCATTTTATAATGTGATAGGAAGTGGATGTCATCGATGTGTATGTGATGAGGCCTCCATCCAATGAAGTGGTGAGGTGTGACATGTGAGTGAATAATTCTCTGACGATCAGTGATCAGTTGCTTATCCTCCGGTCACCACACCCAGTGACGGGCACATGGATAGGGAGGTCTGAGCAGACAATGGCGGAGCGCAGATCACAATGAAGGTGTGTAGGAATGCACATCCCGGCCGGCCGGCCGGCACACCTACCGAGCAGGATCAGCTTGACCTCCCGGCCGCCTTCTCTCCGTCCTCTCTTAGGTTCTGGTCGATCATCTTACTCCTCTCCACTGCCGCCTTGTCCTCTGCGCTCAGTGTACATCCCATGATGACAGCCCAGTGGCACGGAGCTCTCAGCCTTTTTCTCCTCCATTGGGGGACATTTTTTCTTAAATTGGCATTCACTCGAGTATAAGCCGAGGCAGGGATTTTTAGCCTAAAAAATGGGTTGAAAAACACGGCTTATACTCGAGTATATACGGTACTAAGTATAGAAGAAATACAGGGGTAATAGAATTCACATCTGACAACAATGTTAAAGTGTGCACATAAAAAGTACTATATAAACAGTATAAAGGTACAAAATAAAAGATAGTATATATATAAACACTTCCTATTGAGGAAGACAGAAGGCACTAGTGGATGGGCACTACTATCTCGGGTCATCCTGAAAGTAACTAATGAAAATTACGACTCAACAGGGCTAGTTAGATGTCACTTGCCTCGGAAGAAAAAATGATGGATGATACTATTTGCTTAGTAAAAAGGGGATAAAGCGGCATTTTTTAAGCTCTGTTGCATGAGGGTTTAATGTTTGCCTATTCAACATATTGACAATATACAAACATTTCTATGGTGTACTTTTTCACATGCAGGTGTGTGCATACTGTGTGTGTGTGTGTGTGTGTATATATATATATATATATATATATATATATATATATATATATATATATATACATACACACACTGTATGTTACAGTGTATATTACTGTTTTACTTTTATATCTATAATATACTGTATATACAGCGGAATGAATGTAGAAGTGTCAGGGATACCATATTTCAATTGGAGTGCTGAGCTGGTATCTTTTAGAGTCCTTTCACACAGGCGATCTGATCAGGTCCACCTGTCAGTTTTTCTGACGGACTTAATCGGATGGTCCATGCATTCCTATTGACCGGCAGGTGTAAACGGACGCCTACCTCAGTGTCCGATCAGGCCCGCTAGAAAAGAGGACTGCATCCTCTTCAGTTTGGGTGAATTGGATCGGAGACAGCTTGGTGTAAACAGGCAGCTGAGTCTGTTTACTCTCAGCCACCCATAGAGCAAAGTGGGGTCTGTCCGTGTCCGGACACGGATGGCTCATCTGCCCCGCTCTGCTCTAATCAGCTGGGAATCTGTGAGCGAATGAAAGGATCAGCAAGACCCATATGAAAGGATTAGCAGAGGATTTTTAGGGGCCAAAATTCCTTCCGCTGGGTAGAAAAAAGGATTGAGAAAGTAAACTAGACTTTCTCAAAAAAATAGCGGACTTTGTGGGCACAACATGAGGCAGTACAAAAATTAATCAAAATAAACTTTATTACAATTATTGTTAAAACCACACATAATAAAATCACTACAACACCCACTACTTAACAGTATTTCAACAGATACCCAATTGCAGACATGAAGGCATGGATCCAATCATATAAGGCATGTAAAAGTCCATTGATATACAAGAAAATGTGAATAGATATCAAAGAGTCTTCCATGCATGCTTGTCAACGCGTTTCGCAGAAATTTGCTTCCTCAGGACAGATTGGGTAGGCGCTACTGATTGACCTCCAAAAGACAGACAAGGGCAGAAGGACCTTCAAAACAGACCCGGTAATGCCAGATGACAAATGGCATCCAACCCCCAACGCAGGGTATTTTTCATAGGCTTTTCCTTTGATAGTGTAGTGACCGAATCAGATATCAATTTTCATTGGTTTAGGGCAGTGAAAGCTGACTTCTGATTGGTTTCTGCGTGTTAATGTAAGCCTGCCGTTTAAGCCATATAAATTGATACAAAATGAACTGATGTGGTAAATCATAGACACCTACTTTACTACGCATATTCAGGCTACAGTGTGCACTGTGTTGAGTTCTCTTTATCACTGAAAATCTTGCACATACAAGCTAAAAGCAGTAAAGCACAGCAATAAATGGTAAAACACTAGCGTGTAAAATATTTTCTTGGGAGAAAAAAGACACAAAAGTCATGCAAACCTACAAGAATGCTTGTACATGGTATATGGGGTAAGTGTCTCACCTTTCCTTTATACAGTGAGGAATTCTTTGTGGAGATTTGGGCCTCCTATGCCCTATATCTATATATAACTGAGCCATCCAATAGGCTCCAGAGTATGACCACTCTATCCAGCGCAATTTGTAATCTAACAGACCTAGTCAGACACGCCCCCTCTCTTCCTACACACTACACATCTTTGTGATGATGGGTGTGGTTGTTACTGAGCTATTCCAGCACAGAGCTCTGGAGTGGGAGGGCGGAAAGCTCAATTTCCACTAACAGTAAAGGCAAATTTTATGCCATTTCTAAGTGCAAATCATTTTAAAATCATTTGGTGGTACAGGACAGCATGGTCTGCAAACAGTATATCTGTGCAGAAAAAATATAAATAATAATAAAAAAAAAATATATATATATATATATATATTTGAAGAATAAAAAAAACTTGTATTCAACAATATTATCACTTGTATTAAGTGCATATAGTTACAAGTATTTTCATCGGTCCTCTAAATTGATTGATACCTTTAAACTACAGCTTGTACTGCACAGTAATTGCACTGTGGGATATCTCTGTACAGGTATGAGTTCATGGGGTAATTTAAACATTCACACCTTGGACTAATAAAGAGGATTAGTGTATGAGCAATCTCTTGCGTTGTTGGGTGTTTTTTTTTCTGGCATTCACTTTGCTTATGGTTGTTTTTAATTTTTAGTTGATGACAGTCTGGGTTTTCTACCCACCTTTGGACCCTGCTACGTGAACCTGTACGGCAGCCCCCGAGAGTTTACTGGCTTCCCGGATCCCTATGATGAGCTCAATATGGGCAAGGTAAGAATTCCACAGTAGGTTATTTTAAACAAGTTGGGCATGCAGACTCAATGAAGAGATTGTCCTAGTGGTGATCAAACACATGATACAGGACCAGGCTGAGGGGTAGGCAGAAGAGACATTCGCCTTGGTATTTCAACAGGATGGAGAGCAAAAAGGGCTGGACCTGCCATCTATGTGCTGAAGTAGATCACAGCTCATGGGGGGGCATTTCTTCCTTTTCTCCTCTGATTCTAAAAGACCCGTCCTGGTACTGCTCAGGGCTGATGTTTTGGTGCTGGTAGTTAAGAACTGTTGAGTATTTTGTTGTAGGCCAGTATTTATGCACCTGTGTCTGAACAAACTTGCTTGTTCTTCTGAAGAGAAAATGCATTGTTAGGGGGGTACTGTGATCTCTGTGAGAGGTAATAAATACCTGCAAGTGTTACACTGACACAGCACTTACCATGTATGCATTTAAGATTAAAAATATATGTGATGACTGGTCTGGCTTAAATAGCGCCCCTGATTTTAAATAAAGCTCAACTAAGGATACTAGGTTCAAAAATCCCCCAAAAAATAACCCGGCCCCCATAGGTTGTTATTGATGACTATGTTGCTGTAGGGTGCCATTGCACTCACCTCCTGTCATGTCACCTGCAAGGTCAAATCGCTCCAGTAAACATACATTTTAGTGGAATGAGGGGCGGGAGGAGGGTTATAAACTGTGTTAAGCTGACCCATATACTGCTTAAATTTCTGCTGAATTAGCAAAAATTTGAGCTGTGGATGGCCCTGTTGGTATCACCGAGCTCAAGTCTCTTTTTCATTAAACTTTTTTGAAGGAGCCAGATAGAAAAATTGGTGGCTGAATAGTGACTGCATCCAATAACATGCGGTCACTGTTCAGGTATCCCCCAAAGCTTAGTTTGGTGTGGTTGAGAAATGGGCATTACACAGACCTTGTCACTTTGGCCTGAATGGACAAGACGATGGGTCTCCTCAAAGGCTAGTATTGCATTAAAGTGGTTGTAAACTCTCCCCCACAACTTTGTCCAATGTGAATCAGCATAAAAAACCCTAATGAACACTGCTTGTAGATATCTCTTTACTTGAATAGTATTGTTGTAATCCTTTTTGTTCTTTAGAATGATGTCACTGAGCATGCCCATATCTCCCATGATTTATGGCACACTCTGTGTGCTTGTCTGTCTATTATCAGGACTTCCTACAGCACAACACTGAAATTCCAGGAGACTGCATAATCACTCAGAGCTTCCTCCTACACCTCATGTGACCATGTGACATCACATGGAGTGGAAAAAAAGGCATCAGACAGCATTACTGCAGTCTTATCAGCTGAAGCTGATAAGACTGACATAGGCAAATACTAGATAATCAGCACAAGTAAATACTATGAAATAAAACAAGTCAGCTATGAGCAAGGAAGCAGGGTTGCCATAGAAACATTGGATTGAGAAGGAGGCTTGGTTATCAGTACAGGAAGTGCTCAATGTAAGGGCGGAAATACACTCTACTGTGGACTCAGAAATAATACTTAGGTTGGCGCTGCCTTACCCCTGGAAACAAGTTTTTTAAAGTTTCTTTAAACAGTGAGTAATTTGCGATTTGGGCTGGATTACAGTGGCTATAGTTTGATAATTATTTATTATAATGGATTAAATGAAAAGAAGCATCAGAGTGGGAGAGTTTACTTCTTTAAGATTCTTCTTCCTTTAAAGAAACTTTCTTTTGCAAGAATAGAATGTATTTCTGCTGGGAAATTATTCCATAAAGACTCTACAGACTGTCTGGCATTGGGTTGGGTATTTGGCCTGTCCCACGTCAATTATTCAGGTCAGCTGTCACCACATATGTCTCCCCTTCCTCTGTTACCTTACTGGTATTTTCCTTCTGAAATGTCCTCTCTTTGTTTTGGAAGGGAGAAGGTGTAGCGTATCGTGGGCGCATTCTGCTGGAACTGGAAAGCAAGTTGGTGGAGTACTCGGAGCAGAAGGTGGAAGACATTCCTTCTGATGACCTTCTACGAGTTGAGGTAATGACAGGTCTGCCTGAAGGAGGGCAGAAGAATGAAGACTGCCTGTTAGTTCAGAATTTTTCTGCTAAATGGTTGCCCATATTATTTGAGAATGTTGGAAGGCCTGAAGCACCCTGTAGTCAGAAAGACATAAATGATCCTAATTAGGTTACAGATGCCTCACTGTGAAATTCTACAATGGCAGAATGAAAAGCTACATAAATCTATAAAATGTGTAAAATAGCATTATATTCATTTTATTATTCCAGTTTGGTACCATTGTTTAAAGTAGGGCCCCAGGCAGAAATAAGTCTTTTGGTCCAGTTATGGGTTTATTAGCCCAACGGAACTTTCAGGGTAAATCACACATTCATGGCACATTCTCATGGCATTTTGTCACCACCCTTACCGTACCACTAAGCAAAAATGACCTGTCTTCTTCTTCTTGTTAATATAAATGTTATGCTGACAAGCACAGAAGGATCAATCCAGATAGTGAAGGCTCTAGGAAAACTGAGAACAGATGCAATGCGGAGCAATCCTTAAGGTAGGGTGCTGCTCCGGCTCACAGCAGGAGTCCGGTGCGTCTCCATTCACAGTTTCACGTCCAAATTCAGCCCGAATTATTGGCTGAATTCGGACCTGAAACGGACCAAAAGACGCACAGAACTCCTGTGCAATTTGCACCGGAGCCACTGCGGAGATGTGTGAACCGGCTTCGTAGAGAGCCGGTCACAATCTCCTGCTATGCGAATTCCACATCCAATTTGCAATAGTGTGAACCCAGCCTTAAGGTTTTAGACCACTTGTGCCCAACCTGTGGCCCTTTGGTATATGATTTGTGGCCTTCGGACCTCAGCAGTCTGTAGTGGGAACATTTATTGGGGTAATAGCATTGATCTCTACTAGCCTCATGTAGCATGTTCCCAGTTTCATATTGTCTTCTGCAGCATATCCCCCGCTAACAATGTATCCTGTCCTCACTCTCTGACCCTCATTTCCACAGTTTCTGACAGCCCTCTCAAGCATTACATATATTGAAGATTATGTGAGACCCTTTGGTGATGTGAGGGGCCGCATTTGAGGCCCCCTTTAGCTCATAGGTTGACAATCACTGTTTCAGACTTTATTGTCCTGGTTTTGCAGAGATATCTGCGGAGACGGAAGTACTGCCTCTTTGCTGCCTTCTACTCGGCCACCATGCTGCAAGACGTGGATGACGCCATCCAGTTTGAAGTCAGCATCGGGAACTATGGCAATAAATATGACACCACCTGCTTGCCTCTGGCCTCCACCACTCAGTACAGCGGAGCCGTGTTTGATGGTAAGAGCCATTGCTGGGCTACATAGACAACAAACATTTTTTTTGCATGTTTGGCATTATGCCTCAATGTATACAGTTTTAAGAACATTGTTTTTTGTGAATCTGCTGCAAAGTTTCTTGCTTAGGCGCCTTTCACACAGACGGCTGTTCTGCCCCAGTTTAAAGCATGTTTTTTTTCCTGTGAAATTCAGGACTCCAGGCACTGCGATCAGCTGCATTTGCACAGTGCGATTAGCTGCGGTTTGCCGTTTCCATGGCAACCCGACAGGGTACCGACTCGCACTGTTTGGTATGAATCTTGAGGGGGAACTCCACGCCAAATTTTACATTAAAAAAACGGCATGGGTTCCCCCCCAGGGGCATACCAGGCCCTTAGGTCTGGTATGGATTTTAAGAGGAACCCCCTATGCCGAAAAAATGGCGTGGGGTCCTCCCCAGCATCCCCGTGCTTGTTGCTCATTGGGAAAGGAGAAATCATTGACACAGTGCACTGCGATTACCTGCGGTTATGTGTGGATAGCTGTGCTAAATCGCTCCTGGACGCAGTCAATTCTATTGTTTCTATCCGCACGGAACCGCATGTATCTAATTCGCAGCTAAACGCAGTGTGTGAATGGGGCCATAGGAAAGCATTGTGTGCTTTTAGCTGCGGTAGAAAATCCGCAGCTAAAAGCACCATTCTATCCGTCCGTGTGAAAGGGGCCTTAGTAGCAGCACTTCCTGTTAAAGGATGACAATGCTAAGGCGCTACCTAGCAATAATTGGCAGCTCAGCTCTGTTGTCAGCCTGTATGCAAGCTCTATCAGTTGGCTGTTGGGCTGCCAATTTGATAGACTTGATGGGCAACCCAACAGCCAACTGAAGAAGCACACACAGCAGGCTGCCAACGTTGCTGTTAATTACAAGTAACAGCTTACTGTGTTGTCATCTTCTAATAGGAAGTTTTGTTACTGAAAAGATCTCCACATAAGAAACTTTGTAAAATATTCACAAAAAATAATTTTCAATGAAGATCTATCATTATAATTTTCCTTTACCAGCTTGTTCCCTATGGGATAAAGTACATGTGTCACTTTGTGCCATGTTTCTAAGAGCTTTCTAACCCGAGTTATGAGTACTGACCTTCCCCCCTCCCCTCCTGCTGTAGCCGATCCAACAACAGCTATGAAGAAGACGGCTGATTCAATGCCAAAGCTTGTCACTACTGTGAACACTTTCCGAGACAAACAACGGCAAGAGGAAAGTAGAGGGAG
This sequence comes from Aquarana catesbeiana, assembly GCF_042186555.1. NCBI lineage: Eukaryota > Metazoa > Chordata > Amphibia > Anura > Ranidae > Aquarana > Aquarana catesbeiana. Next base: position 930,509,498 of record NC_133324.1, on the reverse strand, counting down.
GGGCCTCTGCCGTTACTGGCAGGATCACAAGGTGATAATAAAGGGGAAAAAAAACACCCGAACAAATGAAAACTAAAGCAGCTACCACATCTATGGATCCGTAATCTGCTACATATTAAATTTTTGGGATTTAGATACACTTTAACCAATTGAAGACCTGGCCTTTTCTGGCACTTTATGTTTAAAAGTTTTAACCAGTATTTTTTGCTAGAAAATTACTTATAACCCCCCAAACATTATATATTTTTTTACATTATATATTTTTTTAGCAGAGACCCTAGGGAATAAAATGACGATCGTTGCAGTTATTTATGTCACATGGTATTTGCGCAGCCATTTTTCAAACCCAATTATTTGGGAAAAAAATACATTTTAATGAATAAAAGAAAAACAAAACACAAGATATACCCCACTTTGTATAATATGAAAGATTATGTTACGCCGAGTAAATAGATACCTAAAATGTCATGCTTTAAAATTGTGCACGCTCGTGGAATGGCGACAAACGACGGTGCTTAAAAATCTCCATAGACAATGTTTTAAACGCCATTACATGTTACCTGTTTAGAGTTACAGAGTTCTAGTGCTAGAATTATTTCTCTTGCTCTAACGTTCGTGGCGATACCTTACTTGTGGTGCGAACCCTGTTTACATATGCCTGCGTGACTTACGTATGCGCTCACTCCATGTTCAAGCATGGAGGGATGGTGGCTCTTTAAAAAAAATATTTTTCTTCTTTTTTTTATTTTTACACTGTCCCTTTAATTTTTGTATTACTTTTTTTATCACTTTTATTCCTATTACAAGGAATGTAAACATCCCTTGTAATAGAAATAAGGATGCCAGGTCCTATTTATGAAGAGATTTGGGGTCAAAAAAGACCCCAAAATTCTTCTTTACCTTTAAATTTTTAATTTTTGATCTTTTGCTTTAAGAAAAAAAAAATATTTACTTGCACCCTAGACCGGAAGTAACTTCATGACGTCGCTTCAGTCCTCCAAAGTCATAGAGGTGACCAAAGATAATCTACTCTTTGATTACCTCTGGGGCATTGTCGGATCGTTTCTCGGGCAAGCAGGCAGAAACGGTAAGCCTGAGAGACACAGGGGATAGCTTCAGCCATAATTCTGATAAACCACTTGCAAACCGCCATGTATAAACCTTTATTGTGGTTGGCTCGTGGTTAAAACTGAACTCTGGCATAAGCAAATATTGTCTAAACCCAAGAGTTGTATATTGTTACTTAAATCTTGGTGTGCTTTGTGTATTTTTTCCAGATCTGTGCATTAATCCAATGTGAAACTTTGCCTCTGTGCAGGAGCTTCCTGTACTACAGACCGGTCACTACTGCTCTATCGCTTGTGCAGGGTGACTGGTCTTGTCTCCGCCCCCTCCTGTAGTTTGCTGCAGCCAGCCTGTAATGGGTGGAGCTGCTGGGTTCCTCTCACAGTTCTGCGCACGTTATGTACAGCAGAGTGATGATATCACTGCCATTGTTACAAGGTAATATCTGGGTGTGCAAAGACATTTGGTGCACACAAAGTGAATTTATTTCCTTTGTGGCTGTTGAGGAATATATTTGAATTCTATTTTTGTTAAATTTTAATAATATTGCAGGCTAACCTTAAGTTAGCAATCCTCTTACCTCTATGTTGAGAATCCCCTTAAAGAATCCCCTTGTATTAAAATGAAGGACTCGAAAAGTGGAATTCCCGTCAGCATAGAGTGGTGAGGAGCTAGAACCTCAGCCAGGCTTTTTTGCTTTCTGTGTCCCCTTTTGGAGGAGAATGGGCAGAGTTCTTTAAATCCCCCTACTTAGTATTCTGACTGAAGTCCTCTATACCAGTGGCTCTCAACCCTGTCCTCAAGTACCCCCAACAGGCCATGTTTTGGAAATTTCTCTTAGATAAAATAGCTGTCCAAAATACCAAGCCATTGACTCTGATTTAAAGCACCTGTGCAAGATAAAGGAAAACCTGCAAACATGGCATGTTGGGGATACTTGAGGACAGGGTTGAGAACTACTGCTCTATACCAGTGGTTTTCAACCTTATTGAGACCAGGACTAGGTACATTTTTCCAAAACCTTCCATGCCCTAACAAGTTTATATCCATACAACAAAAGTATGGGAATACAGAATATGCACTGAAATTATGGTTGGGGTGTCACTGTGGGAAAATGAATGTTCTGGAGGGGGTTAGGGGACACTGCACCAGACTTGGAGGTCCTGAATGGGATGAGGTTTCTGGAGGGAGTTGGAGGCAACTGTGGGGGAGAGGGTCTGTAGAGGGGACTGGGCGTCTCTCCAGGAGCATGTGGGTTTTGCAGGGGCAATGTGGGAGACCAGAGGGCACTTTGGGGATGAGGGGACACTTTTGGGGTCAATGTGGGGGGCTGGAGTCTCTGTAGCAAGCTAGGAAGCACTGCTTGGAGCTCTGGAACATGTGGGGTGTGGGTGGGTACTGTGGAAACTGCTGGCTTTTAGGAGGCCTGGGGTTACTGTGAGAGGTTGAGGGGCACTGCTGGCCACTATGGAAGGTTGGGTGCCTTTATGGAAGCTGGGAGACACTGTGAGAAGTTAGGAGATCTGCAGCTAGCTGAAGGCCTGGTAGAAAGAAGGCTGCAGCCCCATGGTTGAGAGGGGGTGGCTTTTGGCGCTATAGCCCCGAATCTGGGGCCCATAGCCCCGAGTCTCTGCAGGGGTCCTCAAGGGGAGGGGAGGCGCTCTGGGGACCCTGATGTAAGTTGGGGGCTCTCTGGGGACCCTGATTTAAGGGGGAGGCTCTCTGGGGACCCTGATTTAAGGGGGAGGCTCTCTGGGGACCCTGATTTAATATGGAGGCTCTCTGGGCACCCTAATGTAAGGGGGCTCTCTGGGAACCCTGATGCAAGGGGAAGGCTTTCTGGGGACCCTGATGTAAGGGGGGCTCTCTGGGGATATATACACACACACGTATATTATATACATGTGTATGCCCGCCCAAGTGTATGACTTTCTTTACTATGCTGCTATTGGCTCTAGCCCCAGATCTTTTGTAGACCTAGCAACGCCCCTGGTTGAGAACCAATGCTCTATACAATTCTCTCCACATTTATTGCAGTAATGAATTCATTGTTAATAGGAATTGTTTGCTTTATATTTCAGGCTGTCAGTACTATTACCTGCCCTGGGGTAACGTGAAGCCCGTTGTTGTTTTGTCATCATCCTGGGAGGACATCAGTCACCGCACTGACTGCCAGAATATCATCCACCATATCATTGACAACTTGGTGAGTTTGTGGGCATTCTGATTTTCTTGTTTATGAATGGTCAGTAGTTACTACAATGCATTCGCTTACCCAAAGCCGAACTATGGATAATAAAACGCTAAGATACTTACATACAGCAGGGTGCTCCATAATTTCTTCTTTAAACAGATACCCTTGTGCCTGCTGAATGTGGCCTCCCAGAATGAGTTTTGTGCTCGCAGAACTGTGTGCAGAATGCGGAAATCCAGTTAGCAAGCTGGGTAACCAAGGTCCTTCCCTAATGGCAGGTAGTCTCCATGGAGGTCTGGAGGACTGTCCTAAATCTATCTCTCCAACTACAGAACCTGATCCCAAGCCAAGCCTATCTTTCCTTGATCGGCAGGTGTCTTTCCCTGTCTTTACACCTCCTACAGCACCAAAATAATCCAGCAGGGGCTATATGAGTCCAAAATGGCAGTCCAAATCTTGGAAAAGCTCTCTGTCAATCAGATACAGGCTCCCCCAAGATGGTCGCTATGAGCCTAGTGCAGAGGACAAGTCAGTCCTCTGCAGTGGTTACCTTAGCACAGTGGTTCTCAACTCCTGTCCTCAGGACCCATTAACAGGCCAGATTTAAGGTATTGCCTTGGGGAGATGCAGACTAGAATACTGCAATCACTGAGCAGCAAATTATATCACCTGAGATTTATTTCAGTTATCTTGCAAACCTGGCCTGTTAGTGGGTCCTGAGGACAGGAGTTGAGAACCACTGCCTTAGCACCAGGCACCTAACGAGTTAGTTAATGAGTGATCTGTGGATTAACACCTCACTACCTATGCTGTCAAGGTTCACATATTGATATGTGATTATACAGCAGTTCAATAAAGGTATCACATTATAAAAATAGGTGTATAGATGCCATCATATTACATTGATATGTGGGACAACGAAAACATAAATATGTGTAGAGGGGAAAAGAGCGTATTGAAAGAGGAAGATGCTTAAAGTGGTTGTAAACCTCAGACATGAAATATGAACAAAGCATATCCCTCTATAGTGTGTACTTGTCTCAGTCCAGAGCACTAATTCCGCGTACACACGAGCGGACTTTTCGACGGACTAGGTCCGATGGACCGGACCCCCTCGGACAATTCGACTGTGTGTGGGCTCCAGCGGACTTTTTTTCCCCCAAAAGTCCAACGGACCTAGAAATAAAACATGTTTCAAATCTTTCCGACGGACTCGAGTCCGGTCGAAAAGTCCGCTCGTCTGTATGCTAGTCCGACGGACAAAAAACGACGCTAGGGCAGCTATTGGCTTCTGGCTATCAACTTCCTTATTTTAGTCCGGTGTACGTCATCACGTACGAATCCGTCGGACTTTGGTTGATCGTGTGTAGGCAAGTCCGTTCATTCGAAAGTCCGTCAGAAAGGCCGTCGAAAAGTCCGCCCGTGTGTATGCGGCATAAGTGTCATTTTTGCCTGCTGCCTCCTTCCTCTGATATCAGCATGAGTCAGTTTTCCTGACACCAAGAGAATAATGGTGACGGGGAGGAACCCCCAGCTGATTGACAGCCTAAGCTCTGTTCCTGTGAGCTGTGTGTGTAGGGGGGTGTCCCTTCCCTCCAATGAGCTTTCAGAGCTCTCCTCACTGAGCTCTGCAGAGTGTAATTTCAGCTCTCTGCATCCTGTTTTCTGAACTCTCAGACAGGCTTATAAAATCTGCACTTTCGATGTAGAAAAGACACCAGATAAACAGGTACCACTTATGTAGGAGGATTTGTTTTATCTCTGTGTATCACCTGAGTATATGGAAGGGTTTACAATCTCTTGAAAGTGATAATAAAGGGATTATTTTTCTTTCTTTAAAAATAACAAACATCTCATACTTAGAAGAGGAGGATGCAGGCTGCTCTGTGCAATACTGTTGCACAGAGCAGCCCGGATCCTTCTCTTCTCCGGTCTCTGCTGGTGCTCCTGGCCCCTCCCTCCTGCCGAGCGCCCTCAGAGCAAGCAGCTTGCAATGTGAGCACCCAAGCAGGCGCGCTCCCGAGCCGCCGTTTCTGCGTGTCCATTCACACACAGAGCCGCCACCTCTCTCTCCTCATTGGCCCTGGACACAAAAAAGTACCAGAGATTTTTTGCCTCAGCACAAAGATACTGCTAAGCAACCTTGTGCAGCTCTTTGGGCGCCAGAAAGCACTGGGACTTTTATACCTCAAAACACAGGAGCTGCTAAGAATATGAATGAGACCTGAAGCAAGATGTGTATTTAAATTGGTATTTTCTAGGCCGTAGTCATCCTGAGCTGGATTTATACTGTAGTTCAGCTTTCTTGGGCCTTTCCTGGCCTCTTGTCATTGATAGTGTGTGAGAGGCTTTGGGAAGTCAGTTTTCCACCTGGGCCTTTACAATCACTTTAAGTTAAATAGGAACTGCAGTCTGCTCACATAATTTGTAATAAAAACACATTTTTGTAAATATTTTATTCTATCTTTTCATGTGACAACACTGAATAAATGACACTTTACTACAATGTAAAGTAGTGAGTGTACAGCTTGTATAACAGTGTACATTTTCTATCCCCTAAAAATAACTCAACACACAGCCATTATTGTCGTAACCGCTGGCAACAAAGTACACCCCTAAGTGAAAATGTCCAAATTGGGTCCAAAGTGTCAATATTTTGTGTGGCCACCATTATTTTCCAGGACTGCCTTAACCCTCTTGGGCATGGAGTTCACCAGAGCTTCACAGGTTGCCACTGGAGTTCTCTTCTACTCCTCCATGATGACATCACGTAGCTGGTGATGTATGGTCTGAGCACTGACAGGCTGACCCCCCACCCCTTCAACCTCTACAGCAGTGCTGGGAGCACTCATACGTCTATTTCCCAATGAGAACCTCTGGATATGACGCTGAGCACGTGCACTCAACTTCTTTGGTTGGCCATGGCGAGGCCTGTTCTGAGTGGAACCTGTCCTGTTAAACCTCTGTATGGTCTTGGCCACCATGCTGCAGGTCAGTTTCAGTTTCTTGGCAATCTTTTTATAGCCTAGGCCATCTTTATGTAGAGCAACAATTCTTTTTTTCAGATCCTCAGAGAGTTCTTTGCCATGAGGTGTCATGTTGAACTTCCAGTGACCAGTATGAGAGAGTGAGAGCGATAACACCAAATTTAACACACCTGCTCCCCATTCACACCTGAGACCTTGTAACACTAATGAGTCACATCACACTGGGGAGGAAAAATGGCTAATTGGACCCAATTTGGACATTTTCACTTAGGGGTGTACTCACTTTTGTTGCCAGCGGTTTAGACATTAATGGCTGTGTGTTGAGTTATTTTGAGGGGACAGCAAATTTACACTGTTATACAAGCTGTACACTCACTACTTTACATTGTAGCAAAGTGTCATTTCTTCAGTGTTGTCACATGAAAAGATAGAATAAAATATTTACAAAAATGTGAGGGGTGTACTTACTTTTGTGAGATACTGTATATCATCTGGATCTGTTGCAGGAAGGAGAAAGCATAACCTGATCACTGGTGAATGTAATGCTCTGACAGCTCACAGTTTACAGACAATAGTGAGGATAAGCTGTGTGATAGATTTGTACATCAGCTGGTCAATGGATGACAGGCAGCAGAAGGAGTGAAAATGGTGGATATTTAAGCTGGACATAGACTAATTGAAATGTGGCCAGTTCAGCATGAACCGCACAAATTTCGATCCAACTATGGGCAGGCTGGTTGTACTGAAGTCAATCTATCGATCAACTTCAGAACAACTAGTGTTTCAGCTTTTTTTTTTATCGCTCGATCACTGCCAGCGGCTATAGCCGCCAGCAATGATCATTGTGTTTTGACAACTGGGAACCTCCTGCTGTCAGAACACAATAGCACAGTGGGAGGGAGGGATTCCCCCATCAACATTGACTGTGTTGATGGGAGAATCAAGTGATTTTTTTTTTCCTTCTATCCATGATGGAAGGAAAGAAAATTGCATAATCTATGGCTGAGGGGACAGCAAATTTACACTGTTATACAAGCTGTACACTCACTACTTTACATTGTAGCAAAGTGTCATTTCTTCAGTGTTGTCACATGAAAAGTTAGAATAAAATATTTACAAAAATGTGAGGGGTGTACTTACTTTTGTGAGATACTGTGTACTGTGATTCTGTACTTGCCAAATATGCTGCAGAAATCTCCCTCCACTGAGTCTGGCTGCAATCATTTTAACTGTGGGCAGCTGAAGCTGCTGCCTGTTCACTTCCTGGATTTACACAGACACACAGGCACACCTCCAGCTCTGCAGCTCTCATTGGCCCTCTTATGACTTATCTCCCCTCCCTTCCTGGCAAACTCTCAGAGAGTGAGAGAGAGAGCTGTGGATGATGTCATAATCCTAGGCTTATGACCAGACAAGAAACAAAAAGTGGGATGTATAAGGGATTTACTGGCAGAAAAAAAAAATTTACTATCCAAAGTTAAAACAACAACAAGGGCAGAAGATTTAATAGATGGAAAGATGGAAAAAATGACTGAAGTTCCGCTTTAAATTCTAACAGCTTAGAAACACTTGTTGTGTGATTGTATTAGAGAGCTGCTAGGCTGCCCACTGTGGATTCGGTGCTGCCAACCTAGCAGTTTTTATTCCTTATACTTTTTAGGTTAAAATACCCCTATAATACACAAGCCTAATGTATTCTAGTAAAGTTAGTCTGTAAACTAAGGTCTGTTTTGTTAGTTTATAACAGTAGTTTGTTATTTTATAAACTTACAGCAGGCCGTGGCCATCTTAAGTGTGGGCATCTGAAGCCAGACTGTATTTCTTCCTGGATCTCAACCTTGCAGATCTCGCACATGCTCAGTGCAGCACAAGCAGTGTAATAGGTTTCAGGTCAGGTTTCCATAGCAACGGCAGTGTCAGAGGAAGTTGCCGCCCCTTCCTAGAAGGCATTGCAAACAGGAAATTATGCAATGGGCCGCGGCCAGGGAGGAGGAAGTGAAAAATGAATACAGCAGATATACAGTATGTGCTGAGAAAATTTTTTTTAAAATATCCAATTCGTTTACAGTGCACAGTTTAGTGAGGGATGCTGAAGAGTTGTAAAAGTGGGTGGAACTCCACTTTAAACCCATTAAGTATCACACTGGGCATTTAACCCCAGTGCATTAAACTCTGGCATTTACCTATGAACAGAGGGCACAGGGCACAGGTGTAGCGTCCAGCCCGCTGCTGCCAAACCGGTGAAGCTTTATGAGAGTGTGAAAGCTGCTGCAGCAGGACAGGGATGGAGAATGCACCGAGTGCTACTAATGTTTAGGGCAGTGTACGTCTGATCAGAACACAGGCAGTTCACTTTCCAAGCCTTCGTCCCTTGATGCCTACTGACCTAAACAAAAATCCATTTTGTTATCTGCATGTATCACTCTGCATTCAAGTGTGTTAATAATAGCAATGTAATAAAAAAAATAGTGAGACACTAAAAAAAAAATTTAAAAAAATCACATAGATATTCATGTTGTTTTCTTTGCTGCTTCTGAATTGCTATTTGAATGTTTCTGTGCTTAGGAGAAGAGCCTGGAACAAGTGAACTTGACACTAAAGAGGGAGCATTCCCCAGAAGAACTGGATGAAGTAATTAATCGTATGGTCGAGCGCGTCATCAGTGATTGTGGGTACGTTTGGGGGGGGAGACTCCTGTTTTTTTTTTTGTTTTTTTTAATTGACAATTTTTATTAAATTTTTTCTAATATACAACATAACAAAAGGTAGAAGATAAAAAATATATATATATCTATATATATCTATATATCTGTATATAGGGAGATAGATAGATAGATAGATAGATAGATAGATAGATAGATAGATAGATAGATAGATAGATAGATAGATAGATAGATAGATAGATAGATAGATAGATAGATAGATAGATAGATCGATCTAGATATATCTCTATATATAGATATATCTAGATCTATATATATAGAGATATATACGGTATATATATATCTATATATATACAGTGGGGCAAAAAAGTATTTAGTCAGCCACCAATTGTGCAAGTTCTCCCACTTAAAAAGATGAGAGAGGCCTGTAATTGTCATCATAGGTATACCTCAACTATGAGAGACAAAATGTGGAAACAAATCCAGACAATCACATTGTCTGATTTTTGAAAGAATTTATTTGCAAATTATGGAGGAAAATAAGTATTTGGTCACCTACAAACAAGCAAGATTTCTGGCTCTCACAGACCTGTATCTTCTTCTTTAAGAGGCTCCTCTGTCCTCCACTCATTACCTCTATTAGTAGCACCTGTTTGAACTTGTTATCAGTATAAAAGACACCTGTCCACAACCTCAAACAGTCACACTCCAAACTACACTATGGTGAAGACCAAAGAGCTGTCGAAGGACACCAGAAACAAAATTGTAGACCTGCACCAGGCTGGGAAGACTGAATCTGCAATAGGCAAGCAGCTTGTTGTGAAGAAATCATCTGTGGGAGTAATAATTAGAAAATGGAAGACATACAAGACCACTGATAATCTCTCTCGATCTGGGGCTCCACGCAAGATCTCACCCTGTGGGGTCAAAATGATCACAAGAACGGTGAGCAAAAATCCCAGAACCACACGGGGGGGGACCTAGTGAATGACCTGCAGAGAGCTGGGACCAATGTAACAAAGGCTACCATCAGTAACACACTACACCACCAGGGACTCAGATCCTGCAGTGCCAGACGTGTCCCCCTGCTTAAGCCAGTACATGACCGGGCCCGTCTGAGGTTTGCTAGAGAGCATTTGGATGATCCAGAAGAGGATTGGGAGAATGTCATATGGTCAGATGAAACCAAAGTAGAACTGTTTGGTAGAAACACAACTCGTCGTGTTTGGAGGAGAGAGAATGCTGAGTTGCAACCAAAGAGCACCATACCTATTGTGAAGCATGGGGGTGGCAACATCATGCTTTGGGGCTGTTTCTCTGCAAAGGGAACAGGACGACTGATCAGTGTACATGAAACAATGAATGGGGCCATGTATCGTGAGATTTTGAGTGCAAACCTCCTCCCATCATCAAGGGCATTGAAGATGAGACGTGGCTGGGTCTTTCAGCATGACAATGATCCCAAACACACTACCCGGGCAATGAAGGAGTGGCTTCGTAAGAAGCATTTCAAGGTCCTGGAGTGGCCTAGCCAGTCTCCAGATCTTAACCCCATAGAAAACCTTTGGAAGGAGTTGAAAGTCTGTGTTGCCCAGCGACAACCCCAAAATATCACTGCTCTAGAGGAGATCTGCATGGAGGATTGTCTGGATTTGTTTCCACATTTTGTCTCTCATAGTTGAGGTATACCTATGATGACAATTACAGGCCTCTCTCATCTTTCTAAGTGGGAGACCTTGCACAATTGGTGGCTGACTAAATACTTTTTTGCCCCACTGTGTATATATATATATATATATATATATATATATATATATATATCAAACAAGGACATCTGATAGAATATACGACAGACCGGACTCCTCTTTATTATTGCCCCAAAACTGCTAGGGTTGACATTGCGAGGTGGCAGTTTGCCCCATCTCAATATATGATGGGACCACACCACTCATGCCATTGCTGGGTCTTTGATGCCCTATAATCCATCTTAAAAGGTAAATCCCACTGACAGAGGTTATGGGGGAAAATTGACCCGCTCAAAGCCCAATCCAACCCCCAGCAGTCAAGCTGCATATAGCCATGCAGCCTGTAATTGGACAGTAAAATGAGAAGCAGCAGACTGATGAGCTCATCTCTCTGTCACTCTGCTCTTTCTTCTAACCAGCATGATCCTTGCACTGCAGCACAACTGATTGTATCATTTTGCTGCTTCCCCTTCCCAAAGTCTGAGCTCTGTTGTACAGGGACTGCAAAGGGGTAGCAAGTGAAACTTAGGTGTTTACACTTAAAGTGTTTCTAAACCCACAACAGTAGAATCAGTCTGTATATGCAGTAAAGCATGCTTGTTATACTCACGGTGGAACCTAAGGGGTCAATCCTCCGCATTGTGTAAAAAGGCTGTTTGATCCTGTCTTCTCTGATCCTCCCCTTCTTCCACAGTCCCCAATCCACCTGCTGATAGAACAGAGGCCTAGGAGGCATTTTGCACATGCTCAGTTTGCTGTGTATTGTTACAGAGTTTTTTTTGGGGGGGACCATCAGAGGAGAATGAAAACTCCTCCTACAAGCTTTAACCAGTGCTCGGCTGGATACTAACAGAAGTCACATGACTGCTATACAGTATACTGCTGATGAGAAAAGGTATTTAGCAGTTTATATTTACTAAAATAATTGCATTTCCATGTTCTGTGTACTGTGGAAGACCACATATAGTGAATGCAGGCTCCTGGGTTTAGTAACACTTTAAGGATGTATTAATGGGTATAGATAGCTGCATATACTTGAATATTTTTTTTTAATCTGCCTGAAGTTGGGCTTTGAAGTTGTCCCGAATAATTGCAATAATGGTGACACTTTTCTCACCTGTCCTATCCAGTCACATGCTTTGACATAAGAACTGTTCTTCTATATCTGCAGCCATCCACTACCTGACATTTCATCAATGACGGGAACCACACACCTGGATCTGTATCTTTTCAACTCTCGGGTGACCAATCTGAGTCAGATCATCCAGTCGGCTTCGATGATGAAATTTGAGGAGTGTGGGATTACAGATGTCCTGGAAAAAGCTGAGGATTGGTTGCAGAGATTGAAAGCCCTAGCAGAGGAGGTAGAAGGAATATATTTTACTGTTGATTGGGTGCAGCGACGATAAGGCAGGCAGGGTTGGGGGGGGGGGGGGGGGGGCTTTTTATGTAAAATCTTCTATTTCCTCTACAGATTAAATGTTTTTTCTTTCTTTAAAAAATGGAGTTTCCAGAAAATACTACATTATTGCCACTAGATGGAGCGGTGGATGATAGGAAAGAACTAGGATCACCAGCTCCATTTAGGCCCATAATGTAGTATTTCCCAAACCATTCTATTTTTTATGAATGTATGACTGTCTGCTTGTCTCTGCCAGGAGGGTGTGTGACTGGGTACTTTACCATTGGTCCAAGACTCCAAGCTGTCCATTGAGCTCAGTGCTTCTAAAAAAAGAGGTGAGGAGAGGCACTGTGAGCTCATCCTCTCAGTCTGCTGCAAACAGAGTGTGCCAGCTTGTATTTAACCACTTAAGGACCGGGCGTCTTTTTAAAAGGTGTTGTTTACAAGTTAAAAACATTTTTTTTTGCTAGAAAATTACTTAGAACCCCCAAACATTATACATTTTTATTTTCTAACACCCTAGAGAATAAAATGGCAGTTGTTGCAATACTTTCTTTCACACCGTATTTGCACAGCGGTCTTACAAGCGCACTTTTTTTGGAAAAAATACACTTTTTTGAATTAAAAAATAAGACAGCAGTAAAGTTAGCCCAATTTTCATTTATATTGTAAAAGATAATGTTACGCCGAGTAAATTGATACCCAACATGTCATGCTTCAAAATTGCGCACGCTCGTGGAATGGCGACAAACTTTTACCCTTAAAAATCTCCATAGGCGACGTTTAAAAAATTCTACAGGTTGCATGTTTTAAGTCACAGAGGAGGTCTAGGGCTAGAATTATTGCTCTCGCTCTAACAATCATGGCGATACCTCACATGTGTAACTTGAACACCGATTTTATATGCGGGCGATATTCACATATGCGTTCGCTTCTGCACGCGAGCTCGGCGGGACAAGGCACGTTCAAAAAATTTTTATTTTTTTTCTTATTTATATTACCTTTTATTTTTTATTTTTACACTGTTTTTTAAAAAAAATAAATTGTGTCACTTTTATTCCTATTACAAGGAATGTAAACATCCATTGTGATAGAAAACAAAGCATGACAGGACCTCTTAAATATGAGATCTGGGGTCAAAAAGACCTCAGATCTCATATTTACACTTAAATGCAATAAAAAAAAAATTGTCATTTAAAAAAATAATAATAAAAGAAAAATGGCCCTTTAAGAGCTATGGGCGGAACTGACGTTTTGACGTCGCTTCCGCTTTGCATTGTTATGAAGACAGGTGGGGGCCATCTTCCCCTCACTCGTCTCCATGTCCAGCAAGGGTGAAGATCCACTGCTGACGGCTCCAGTAAGCGGCGGAGGGCACCGGAGCACGTCAGGAGGGGGGGCCCTCTCCCGCCGCCGATAAAAGTAATCTTGAGGCGAATCTGCCACAGAGACCACTCTTATCGGATAGCGGACCGCCTGCCGAAGAAGAGGATACCAGGGTTATGGCAGCTAACTGCTACCATAACAATGATATCCCCTTCAAAGTAAGGACGTATATCGGCGTACGGCGGTCTGGAAGTGGTTAAACTGGCCGCTCTGTATGTAGCTTCTGACAGGCTGCGCAAGGGGTCCCGTATCTCTGGAACCATAAATGATAGGAGCCCCAAATTTTGACCATGAAGGACCTTGTTTAGGCACTTCCTGGTACGGGATGACAGCTGTCTACCAGGGACGTGCAGTCAGGGGAGGCAGGTGAGGCAGAGCAAAATTTTTTGTTATTACAGCTACCCTGCCATAATCGGAGTTGACTAGTAAATTTAGTTCTACCAGTGGTAATTTACCCAGGGTAATATATAGCCTTTTACTTGGCTATTTTCTGCAGGAGGTGAGCAGATGGGTTCAGTGTTAGGACAGATGAGAAGGTGATTCAGTAGTGAGACAGAAGAGAATGGAGATACGGCAGTGGAGCAGATGTGCAGGGAGGTACAGTGGTGGGGCAGATGAGAAAAGGGGGTACATTGATGGGGCAGAGGAGCAAGGGGGTACAGTGGTGGGGCAGATGTGCAAGAGGTACAGTGGTGGGAGGGATGAGAAGGGGGTTCAGCGGTGGGACAGAAAAGCAGGGGGTTACAGTGAGGGGACAGATGAGCAGGGTGGATTCAGTGGTGGGACAGATGAGCAGGGGGGTTCAGTGTTGGGGCAGAGGAGAAAGGAGGTACATTTGTAGAACAGATGAGCAGGGGGGTACAGAGGTTGTGCAGATGTGCAGAGGGGTGCAGAGGAGAAAGGATGTACGGTACAGTGGTGGGGCAGATGAACAGATAATTTCAGTGTTAGGTAGGATGAGAAGATGGTTCAGCAATGAGATAGAAGAGCATGGGGGTACGGCGGTGGAGCAGATGTGCAGGGAGGTACAGTAGTAGGGCAGATGAGAAAAGGGGAACATTGGTGGGGCAGAAGAGCAGGGGGTACAGTGGTGGCGCAGAAGAGCAGGGGGTACAGTGGTGGGGCAGAAGAGCAGGGGGTTACAGTGGTGGGACAGAAGAGCAGGGGGTACAGTTGTGGGACAGAAGAGCGGGGGGGTACAGTTGTGGGACAGAAGAGCAGGGGGGTACAGTTGTGGCACAGAAGAGCAGGGGGTTACAGTGGTGGGACAGAAGAGCAGGGGGTTACAGTGGTGGGACAGAAGAGCAGGGGGGTACAGTTGTGGGACAGAAGAGCAGGGGGTACAGTTGTGGGACAGAAGAGCAGGGGGGTACAGAGGTGGGGCAGATGTGCAGGGGGTACATTGGTGGGGCAGATGTGCAGGGGGTACATTGGTGGGGCAGATGAGAAAGGGGATAAATTGGTGGGGCAGATGAGCAGGGCGGTACAGTGGTGGGGCAGATGTACAGGGGGTTACAGTGGTGGGGCAGATGAGAAAGGGGATAAATTGGTGGGGCAGATGAGCAGGGTGGTACAGTGGTGGGGCAGATGTACAGGGGGTTACAGTGGTGGGGCAGATGAGTACAGTGATCTGAGATGTGAAGCTGCATGAATTGGGGCTGATCTGAGGCATGAGAGTGCAGGATGTTAATTTCTCACTCCTAAAGTAGTTTACAGCATTTACTTTATAAAAAAATCCTTTTCATGATTGAGAGTGTGAAGTTACCTTTTTTTGTTATAAAATCGGCACGCTCAATTTCTTTGAAAACATTTTTTGGCACACTGCGCTCAAAAAAAGGTTGCCTATCCCTGCTGTAGTGAATACTGGAGGATGATATAAACATTAAGGGAGTGGCCCAGTGAGTTCTTTCTTCCCGTGCTGTGGCCTTGGGAGGTTGTGTGCAGTTCTTGGTGCTGATTAGGCCAGAAGCCTGTTTGGGCTAACACAGAATCCTCAAGCTGCCCTGCCTGGTCAAGGACGGTACAGCACCCAAGTTGGAGAGCCAGGGTAAGCAGTCCTGCTGGAGGCGGATGTAGTATGACCCTCAGAGAATCGTGGTACTCCCTTGGAAGGAGGAGAAGTGTGGCGGGGTCTGGAACCCATGTTTCTGGAGATACTTGAAGCCCTAACTCTCTCTTCTTGTGAGTCAGAGCAATAAACACCTGGAAATGACCAAAGTGACTGGTTCCCTTTGTTATTGTAACTCTCCACTGTGACCATGGATTCACCCTGGGGTAATGTCAGCCTGGCCCTGTGCTGGGGGAGGGGGGTATTTCTTTACCTGGCCAGGGAGTTGCTACATCATACAGTAGATAACATATGATATATTATTATTTTCTCTAAATACCTAAAAGTTTGAGATAATTATTTTAGAACGCTTAGTTGTTAGTAATGCCGTGTACACACAAGCAGACTTTTCGACCGAACTGGTCCGAACGGACCGAGTCCGGCGGACAATTCGACCGTGTGTGGGCTTCATCGGACCTGCAGCGGACTTTTTCGGTCGAAAATCTGACGGACTTTAGATTTGGAACATGTTTCAAAACTTTCCGACGGACTCGAGTCCAACAGACGAAAACCGACGCTAGGGCAGCTATTGGCTACTGGCTATCAACTTCCTTATTTTAGTCCGGTCGTACGCCATCACGTACGAATCCTTCGGACTTTGGTGTGATCTTGTGTAGGCAAGTCCGTTTGTTCGGAAAGTCTGTCGGATAGACCGTCGGACCAGTCCGGTCGAAAAGTCCGCTCGTATGTACGCGGCATAAGAGGTTGTGAACAGGTTGCCAAGTGCTTTCATCAGCAAGGTTTTAGGTGAAGACATTGGCGGCCTTTCCCATATTTTTCCTCCTTGGCTAGCGCACCTCAAGTGTTGCATTGCACGTCTCTGGGCAGATAATACAGAACGTTAATAAAACTTGTTTATGTCATGGTTGGCGGTTTTGACCTGTATTTTGTGATTTGTGTGTTGGATGGGTGCGCTAATTATTTTGTTTTTGGAATTCCGTTTCACAGCCACAGAACAGCCTGCCAGATATACTGATTTGGATGTTACAAGGAGGCAAGCGCGTGGCTTACTACAGAATGCCAGCCCACCAAGTCCTTTACTCCAGCAATGACCCCAAGTGTTGCGGCAAGAACTGTGGGAAGCTCCAGACCATCTTTCTCAAAGTATGCGTCTTTCTTTGCCTCTGCAGCTTCAAGAAAAACTGACCTCAAACACTTCCTCTCTACCTTTTGTACTGTTATGCCCCGTACACACGATAGGATTTTCCTATGGAAAATGTGTGATAGGACCTTGCTGTCAGAAAATCCGACCGTGTGTAGGCTCCATCACACATTTTCCATCGGAATTTCCGTCACACAAAATTTGAGAGCTGGTTCTCAAATTTTCCGACAACAAAATCCGTTGTCGGAAATTCCGATCGTGTGTACACAATTCCGACGCACAAAGTTCCACGCATGCTCGGAATCAAGCAGAAGAGCAGCACTGGCCATTGAACTTCATTTTTCTTGGCTCGTCGTACGTGTTGTACGTCACCGCGTTCTTGACGTTCGGAATTTCCGACAAGATTTGTGTGACCGTGTGTATGCAAGACAAGTTTGAGCCAACATCCGTCGGGAAAAAAAACATGATCTTTGTTGTCGGAAAATCCTATCGTGTGTACAGGGCATTAGTCTTGGTCTTTGTACACTTAGCCTAATGCCCTGTACACACAATAGGACTTTCCAACAACAAAATCCATGTTTTTTTTCCGACGGATGTTGGCTCAAACTTGTCTTGCATACACACGGTCACACAAATCTTGTTGGAAATTCCGAACGTCAAGAACGCGATGACGTACTACACGTACGACGAGCCGAGAAAAATGGAGTTCAATAGACAGTGCGGCTCTTCTGCTTTTATTTATTTCATTTATTTATTTATTTCAGGTACTTATATAGCGCCGTCAACTTACGCAGCGCTTTACATATACATTGTACATTCACATCAATCCCTACCCTCAAGGAGCTTACAATCTAAGGTCCCTAACTCACATTCATACATACTAAGGACAATTTAGACAGGATCCAATTAACCTACCAGCATGTCTTTGGAGTGTGGGAGGAAACCGGAGTACCGGGAGGAAACCCACGCAGTCACAGGGAGAACATGCAAACTCCAGGCAGGTAGTGTCGTGGTTGGGATTCGAACCAGCGACCCTTCTTTCTGCTAGGCGAAAGTGCTACCCACTACACCACTGTGATTCCAAGCATGCATGGAACTTTGTGCGTCGGAATTGTGTACAGGCGATCGAAATTTACGACAACGGATTTTGTTGTCGGAAAATTTGAGATCCAGATCTCAAATTTTGTGTGTCAGAAATTCAGATGGAAAATGTCCAATGGAGCCTACACACGGTCAGAATTTCCGACAACAAGCTCCCATAGAACATTTTCCATCATAAAATCCTATCGTGTGTACGGGGCATAAGTCTTGGTTCACACTACGCTGGGTGCACGCACATTTCTGTGCGTTTCATGTAGGGCAGCCTATTAATTTTAATAGGCTGCTCTATGCACAAGAAACATGGAAAAAAGGTCACATGTGGTTTGACACGCAAAGCCAAGCACTTTTACAGGTGTGTGGGGGTGCTATTAAGAATTAATGGCACCGCCTCGTGTCTGCTATATGGCAGCTTCTCTGTGTGTCAGTGAAGCATGTGATTTCATGCACCTTTCCAACATGCAGTGATGTGAACCTAGCCTAAGAATGGATACGATGTGTTCAGTTTTTTTTATTACACTTCTGATTTATTTGTCTGCACAACTGATGATATACCGGCATAGTCTTCCAGTCCATCGTTATTCCAGCCAAATGCCTATTGTGCCAGGCTGATATATGTTGAGTGAACTTTTTAAGGAAGTGTACCTCTACTAATGTTCAAAGTATAAAACTGACCAGAGGAGTTAGTGAATTTGACAATAGCAGTGTGTCAGAAACCA
The DNA here is from genome assembly GCF_042186555.1 of Aquarana catesbeiana. NCBI lineage: Eukaryota > Metazoa > Chordata > Amphibia > Anura > Ranidae > Aquarana > Aquarana catesbeiana. The sequence continues at coordinate 930,491,030 of NC_133324.1, read as the reverse complement.
TGAAATCAGACCAAGACATAAGTACAGTTAAATCACACTTGTTTAATAATAAAAGTAAATAGAACAAAATGTAGTCAAAACACAGCCAGAGTTCAGGAACCAGAACGGATAATCAGACAAGCCAAACGTCAGAAGGGATGTCAGCCAAGCAAGTCTTTAAACAGGAATGCAGGAGAGCGTCTCTGTGATGTTGACCAAGGCGAAGGCAGAGATCCTTTGGGCTGGACGGCTTAAGTAGGCAAGACTGGCGAGCAGGATATCATCAACAGCTGAGTACCTGTGGAGAGATAGGAGCTGGCAATTAACCGACAGCTGAGCGGCCAGCTCAGAGAAGGAAGGGCTGAGCCCAGCCCTGACAGAGTGCCAGATGTCTTAAGTGGCCATATTTATTATGGATAACAATGTGACAGCAGAAAGATAGATAGGTAGCCAAAAGTCCCTCTTCATCAGGGCTCTAATGTAAATGACAATGCTTCCTATAGGACTCACATCAAAGGCCTTTTGAGAAGTGTTCCTTGTCAGTCATAATGAAAATGTGCTGGAACCTATGGACTGCAGAGGACTGATAAAAGAGCAATGGGGTTAGGGTTGCCACCTGTTTGGGATTCACCCCTTACAGTCCGGGTTTTGACTGAAACCCAGACACATGATTCAAAACCCGGACTGTCCGGCAATATTCAGATAGGAATGTGGCTTAGAACAGGGCCTGACAGGAGATTGAGGGGACACGATGCGTGCATTACTATTATTGAGTATAGAGTATAGTATATACTATTATAGTATATAGAGTGCCCAAAGGTGTCCAAGGTCTGTTACAATCCCATAGTGTATGCTAAAAAAAAAAAAAGTGTTTTGGGTTTGGCTTGAAGAGAAAGTGGCAACTCTAAATGGGTTGGTTTACTAAAACTGAAAAGTGCAAAATCCGGTGCAGCTCTGCATAGAAACCAATCAGCTTCCAGGCTTTTTTGAAAAGTAAAATTGAGCAAGCTGAAGTTGGAAACTGATTGGCTACCATGCACACCTGCACCAGATTTTGCACTCTCCAGTTTTAGTAAATTAACCCCAATGTGTTACTGGGCTTAAAGCAGTGGTTCCCAACCTCAGTCCTCAAGTACCCCCCAACGCGCCATGTTTTGGGAACTTCCCTTAGATAAAATAGCTCTTATCAATACCATGTCATTGATATTGATCTAAAGCAGCTGTGTAAAATAAAGGAAAACCTGAAAACATGGCCTGTTGAGGGTACTTAAGGACTGAGGTTGAGAACCACTGGCTTAAAGGACACAGGAATGCAATGTTGGCGTGACTAAACTTTATTATATATATCTGTTTTGTTTTTCAGTACCCACAAGCGGGTAATAAAGGAGCCAAGATGCCAGCTCAGGTCCGGGTTCAGCTGTGGTTTGGACTGGCTGTGCATCAGGCAAAATTTAACCAGTCAGCTCAGGGCAAGCTCTCTGTCTTTGCTGAAACAGTAAGTATAAGTTGTAGGCAAGTATTGTAAGTATTACGAGAGATGAATGAGGCATGTCAGTTTCCAATTTCCCCTCGTATAACAGTTTTTATTATGTGACGACTCAGCCAGTAGATCTTTTTTCCCCCCTCAGGGTGACAACGCTGTTTGTTCTGCAGTAAAATGGAGCAGCAGCGTTGTCACTCTGTGAGACAGGGTAGTGTTGTTTTTTTATATGTATCCCAAACCCAGAAGAAGCCGGGGATGTCAGCAATGGTGAGGGAGCTTACAAATGTCACTGAAGCAGATGTGAGTATAGTTCCACTTTAAGGCTGATGTCATATGGATGATCATTAGAATTGGCAGAGATGCACAAAAGAACCCTCCACTTCTGTGGAATTGCTCCCTTGTTGGCACCAAGTTCTGCTGAATCACGCTCACTGGTAACAGGTCATTGAGGGAGCGACATATCGCTGGAGCTGCTAGTGAGGGAGCAATTCTATAAAGTAGGGTTGCACCGATACTAGTATCGGTATCGGTGCCGATACCGAGTATTTGCACAAGTATCGGTACTCATGCAAATTCACAGATACCTGAAACCGATAATTTCAGGCTCGGTTCTTTGAGCTGTCAGTGGGTCTCCCCTGTTGACAGCTGAAGTGTTAAAGAAGTTCGGTAATTGGAACTGTCAAAAAAAAAAAGCAGCCAGCATTGTTTATTAACAACACTAAAATAAAAAGAAACATTGTTTCTTTTTGTATCTTTCTTTCTTCATCTGCAGATCAAAGGGATGAACAAATGTTCCTCTGCTTAACCCCGTCTTAACCCTTAATTTACTCTAATCAGCCTTTAATTATTATTTTCCTGCTTTTTTTTTCACATCTGTTTTATAAACGATAAACAATTAAAACTTTTTTTGTTTGCTTTGTTAGTGAATATTTTTACACATATATATTAACATATGTTTGCACATTTAACATTGAAAAAGCACAAAAAAACCCCCAAAAACTGTATTTCATTTGTAAATAACTTTTCAGTGCTTTGTACCATTGCTGACAGCTGAAGTGAAAACAAAACAGTTGCGGTAGGTATCGGTAATTGGTATCGGCGAGTACAGTGGAATCTCGGATTACGAATATAATCTGTTCCAGGAGAATGCTCGCAATCCAAAGTACTCGTATATCAAAGCGAGTTTCCCCATTGTAGTCAATAGAAACGAAAATAATTTGTTCTGCATTGACTTCAACGGCATGCAATACTGCATGTGGCCAGAGGTGGGGGGGCACCGGAGAGCCTCGGAAATGGCCGGTCAGGCCCGAGGACACCTCGGCTGATCTTGGCAAACCTCGGAAAGACTCCGTTCCCGAGGTTTGCCGAGGTCAGCCGAGCTGTTCTCGGGCCTTTCCGTGCATTTCCGAACAGCGCCGATCGGCTGTGATCAGCGCAGCTCGGCTCCGGCGCCCCCCCCACCTCAGGCCAAATGTGGTACTGCACATGCTTTGGCCTGAATCATGCTCGTTTTGCAAGACAACACTCGCAAACCGAGTTACGATTTTTAAAAATACAGTGCTTGTATTGCGAAACGCTCGTTAACCGCGTTACTCGCATTTGGAGGTTCCACTGTACTAAAAGAAAAGTATCGGTACTTGTACTCATTGTAAAAAAAATGGTATCGGTGCATCCCTACTATAAAGACTAGCAGGCGGTCTCTTCGCAATCCTTATACTGGCCATGTTTGCCAGCATTAAAGTGTTACTAAACCCAGGAGCCTGCATTCACTATATCTGGTCTCTCACAGTACACAGAACATGGAAATGCAATTATTTTGCTCGCAGCAGGGGGTCTAGTGCGTCCCCGTTCTCCATTTCAGGGGCGAATCTGGTCCAAATTTTTGCCTGAATTTGGACCTAAAACAGAGCCGAAGACACACAGGCTCTTCTTCTGTGCGCTCCATTGCCGCCCTGGAGTTGTGTGAATCGGCTCCATTGAGAGCCGCTCACAATCTCCTGTCATGCCAATTGTATGCCGGGAAACCCGCATTCCAATTCACAATAGTGTGAACCCAGCCTAAAGCTTGTTGGAAGAGTTTTCATTCTGTTCTGACCTATGAGGCTGCAGGACCCCTGACCCTCTGTATTGGCCCTGTGCTGATAACATGCAATCTCCCCCCCAAAAAAAAGACTCTCTAACAGTACACACCAAACTGAGCATGTGCAGAGTGCCCCCAAGGCTCTGTTCTATCAGGAGATGGATTGGGGACAGTGGAAGAAGTGGAGGATCAGAGAATAAAGGATCAAACAGCCTTTTTACACAATGCAGAGGATTAAAGAGGAAGTAAACTGTGCCAAATGTTCTTAAAAAAAAAAAAAAAACTTGTAAAGTAAAGGCATAATATGCTAGTATGCATCGCATACTAGCACATTATGAAATACTTACATTGGGACAAAGCCCTGCACCACCATGCTGTGAGCTCTGACAGACGCTTCCATCTTCACCCGGTCCTCCTTCTGGGTTCGCTTCTGATGATTGGTTGCGCCGCAATGACGTCACTCCCACGCATGTGCACGGGAGTCACGGACCGCGGCACGGAGCTCTGAAGGGACAATACTGGTATACCGTCCCTTCAGAGAGCATGCGCTGGTGAGTATAACAAGCATGCTTTACTGTAGACATGTGCAATTCGTTTCGTTCCAAATTCGTTTTTTAACAAATTTCGACAAATTCGTTAATTCGGAAATATCCGAATGAACGAAAACCCGACTAACAAATTTTTCCGAATATTCGTAAATTCGAATATTCGAACATTTGTAAATTCATACATTCATAAATTCGTACATTCGTAAATTCTTAAATTCGTAAATTTGTAAATTCGTAAATCTGAAATAATAATTAACTAATAATAGCTTAACTATTACTAACTATTAAATTATAGGTATTGTAATTTCCTTTCAAATTTGGCTGTTAGTGAACAAATACAAATTTATCCGAAGTTATGAATTATCCGAAATAACGAATGCTGTATCTAAACGAATGGAATGTAATGAATTAATAATAATAAATAACAATAATAATAATAATAACTTTTTATTATTATTATTTATTATTAATTTGTTCTGTTCCATTCGTTTAGATGCAGCATTCGTTATTTCAGATAATTCGTAACTTCGGATAAATTTGTATTCATTACGTTCACTAACAATCAAATTTGAAAGGGAATTACAACACCTATAATTTAGCAGTTAGTGATATTTAGTATTTCAGATTTATGAATTTTCGGGTTTTTGGATTTTCGAATTTCCAAATTTACGTATTTTCGATTTTACGAATGTACGAATTTTCTAATTTACGAATGTACGATTTTACGAATATACGAATTTTCTAGTTTACGAATGTACGAATTTATGAATATACAAATTTTCTAATTTACAAATGTACGAATTTATGAATTTACAAATTTACGAATTTTCTAATTTACGAATGTACGAATTTACGAATATATGAATTTTCTAATTTACAAATATACAAATTTTCTAATTTACGTATGTATGAATTTTCTAATTTACGAATGTACGAATTTATGAATATACGAATTTTCTAGTTTACGAATGTACAAATTTACGAATATATGAATTTTCTAATTTACAAATGTACGAATTTATGAATTTACAAATTTACGAATTTTCTAATTTATGAATGTACGAATTTACGAATATATGAATTTTCTAATTTACAAATATACGAATTTTCTCATTTACGAATGTACGAATTTTCTCATTTACGAATTTATGAATATACAAATTCTCTAATTTACGTGTGTACGAATGTATGAATTTTCTAATTTACAAATGTACGCATTTATGAATTTACAAATTTATGAATTTTCTAATTTATGAATGTACAAATTTACGAATATATGAATTTTCTAATTTACGAATTTACGAATGTACGAATTTACTAATATACGAATTTTCTGATTTACAAATGTACGAATTTACGAATATACGAATTTTCTAATTTACGTATGTACGAATTTACGAATTGCGATCATAACGAATGACCCAAAAAATGAAAACAAAAAAAACGAATGAAACGAAAACGAACAAATTTTTTGGCAGTGCACATGTCTACTTTAGTGCATATACAGACTGATTTTACTGTTGTGGGTTTAGGAACACTTTAAGATCACTCATTAGCCTATCAGCCACTAGTTTTTTTTTTTTTTGGCAAAATATTTCGGTCATATGAATGAATTCAGTCTGTCTCTTTTGTCTAGCTCATTGTATATTTCTTTTAGCTTCTTTCATATAACAACACATATTTAGGATTTGATGAAATTTAGCGCCAGAGCTAGATCATCATAAAGGCAACCAAGGTAGCGGCCTAGGGTCTGTTGGATGTACAAGGGGAGCTACCTTCATGATTCTGCAGTAGGCCAAGAAGACATTTCATTTAAGGCCTGTCTGTCATCTTAGGAAAGTATGCACTAGTAGGCAGTTAGTGTGTGATGATGAGCTAATACCAATACAGACAATTCCAATGGGGCACCTCCCTAACCACTGCAATCCTTGTCAATATCAATTAGATAGAAGGGACTCCATTCTCCTATAATCTGTTTTTTGCCACCACTCTATTGTTGCAAAGCATCAAAATATAGAATTTTTTGCATGCGTTGCAGACTGTACTGTTAGGCAGATTGTGTACACAATTGTTTTTTTTTATTCTCTCATAGTACGAGAACCAGACCAAACTGGCTCTTGTGGGCAACTGGGGGACCACAGGACTTACCTACCCCAAGTTCTCTGATGTAACTGGGAGGATCAAACTACCAAAGGACAGCTTCAAGCCTTCAAGCGGATGGAACTGGGCTGGAGATTGGTTCATCAGCCCTGAAAAGACGTGAGTTTACCAGCGGGAAATGATAATGGACATTTTGTTCTCCTGCTCATTCAAACTTTTCCTGGATGTCGCCTTCCTAACAGAAAAAGAAAAAAATACATTGTGTTCCAAGGTTTCAGTTCCGCTCCTTCTTCTTGCTCACTGCAGTAGCACCTAAACAAATTCAGCTGAAGTATTGCTATCCATTATCATATAACACTGGTTTTTAGTTCTTAATTATCCACTGGGGGGCGCTGGCAGAGCCTGGACAAGGGGTGGGCAGGAGGGGCGGCTGCCCTGGGCACTGTGGTATCATGTGAGGTAGGGAGGAGGGGGGGGGGCACGAGGAGATTGGGGGTGGAGGGGATTTTTGTTGAGAAGGGGAATTTGTGGAGCAGCAGGGGGTAAAAATTGTCCTAATAGGGCAAATCTGGAGAGGTGTGCTGTCAGTGGGGATTTGTGTTGGGAGGGGGATGGGGGAAGAGGATTTGTGCTAGGAGGGGGGGATTTGAGGGGTTTGTGTTATAAAAGTAATATGGTAGAGCAGCCCTCAAATTTTCTACTCGCTCGAGTGGAAAATGAGGGCTGGCGAGAGTGGGCTGCCTCAGAGCGGGGGGGAAGGGGGGGGGAGCCAACAATTGTGAAAGGCAAAAGAGAGGAGAGCAGGCGACTGGATCATAAGAGTGCCTAGGAACATCGCTGTAACAGCTTTCATTAGAATTGCAGAGTGCTCCTCACTGTCACACAAAGCCCCGCCTCTTGGCCCAGGTACTTTGATAAACAGATCACCCGTCCAATGCTGGGATGTGTGACATGTATGAAAGTACCCGGGCCAGGAGGCGGGGCTGTATGTGACGGCAAGTGGTGGGGACACTCAGCAGTTCAAATAAAAGCTGTTATAGCGATGTTCCTCGGCGCTCTGATGATCCGGCCGGCAAACCTCTTCTCTCTTCCCCTGCACGGGTAGGCTGCATTGATGGGCACAGGTAGGCTGCATTGAAGGGCACGGGTAGGCTGCATTGGTGGACACAGGTAGGCTACATTAATGGACACAGGTAGGCTGCATTGATGGGCACAGGTAGGCTGCATTGATGGGCACAGGTAGGCTGCATTAATGGGCACAGGTAGGCTGCATTGATAGACATAGGTAGGCTGCAATGATGGGCACAGGTAGGCTGCATTGATGGGCACAGGTAGGCTGCATTGATGGGCACAGGTAGGCTGCATTAATGGGCACAGGTAGGCTGCATTGATAGACATAGGTAGGCTGCAATGATGGGCACAGGTAGGCTGCATTGATGGGCACAGGTAGGCTGCATTGATGGGCACAGGTAGGCTGCATTGATAGACATAGGTAGGCTGCAATGATGGGCACAGGTAGGCTGCATTGATGGGCACAGGTAGGCTGCGTTGATGGACACAGGTAGGCTGCATTGGTGGACACAGGTAGGCTGCATTGATGGGCACAGGTAGGCTTCATTGATAGACATAGGTAGGCTGCAATGATGGGCACAGGTAGGATGCATTGATGGACAACAGGTAGGCTGCATTGATGGGCACAGGTTGGCTGCATTGATAGACACAGGTAGGCTGCACTGATGGACATAGGTAGGCCGCATTGATGGGCACAGGTAGGCTGCATTGATGGACACAGGTAGGCTGCATTGATAGACAGAGGTAGGCTGCATTGATGGACACAGGTAGGCTGCATTGATGGACACGGGTAGGCTGCATTGATGGGCACAGGTAGGCCGCATTGATGGGCACAGGTAGGCTGCATTGATGGACACAGGTAGGCTGCATTGATAGACACAGGTAGGCCGCACTGATGGACATAGGTAGGCCGCATTGATGGGCACAGGTAGGCTGCATTGATGGACACAGGTAGGCTGCATTGATGGACACAGGTAGGCTGCATTGATGGACACAGGTAGGCTGCATTGATGGACACGGGTAGGCTGCATTGATGGGCACAAGTAGGTCGCATTGATGGGCACAGGTAGGTCGCATTGATGGGCACAGGTAGGCTGCATTGATAGACACAGGTAGGCTGCATTGATGGGCACAGGTAAAGCTGCATTGTTGGACACAGGTAAAGCGGCATTGATGGACACAGGTAGGCTGCATTGTTGGGCAGAGGTAGGCTGCATTGATGGACACAGGTAAAGCTGCATTGTTGGACACAGGTAAAGCGGCATTGATGGACACAGGTAAAGCTGCATTGTTGGACACAGGTTAGGCTGCATTGATGGACATGGGTAAAGCTGCATTGTTGGACACAGGTAAAGCGGCATTGTTGGGCACAGGTGAGGCTGCATTGATGAGCACTGATAAGGCTGCACTGATGGGCACTGATAAAGTTGTTAATATTTATTTTTGTAACTTAATTCTGCATAAACCATTTAAGTGTCATTTCATGAGATAATTTATGAGGGCGTGTTTAGGGGAGGGGCAGGGTAGGGTGGCGAGTGAGCCCTGTGGTGGAGGCCTATTTTTTTTTGGTGGGGGCATTTCTGCTAGTAGGGATGATTGGAGGGTATTTTTGCTAGGAGGGGAAATTTGTGGAGGGTTTTGTGCTAGGATGTGGGATTGGGGGAGGGGAGTTTATGCTGGAAGAGGGGAATTTGAACTGGGGAGAGAGGATTTGTGCTAGGAGGAGGAAATTTTTATTTTTTTGGGGGGGGATTTGTGCTGGGGACATATGGGTAATGAGAGGATTATCCATCCTACTCCAGGCTTAGTTTTTTTGCTAGTGTTGCAGGAGGATGGACGTATTTTCTCTGCTAAGAAAAGTCTAAGGCTGGGTTCACACTATTGCGAATTGAATGCAGGGATTCGCAATAGCAGGAGATTGTGACCGGCTCTCTATGAAGCCGGTTCACATTTCTCCGCTGCGGCTCCGGAGCTACATTGCCTTCCAGTTCAACATGTCTGATTCTAGATCCAAAGGGAATAGCCTGTCTTTTTAAATTAATAAATAATTGATAAAAGGGTCGATCCAGGCCAACCCCACTTATTTTTTACAAAGGGAATAGTCCTGCTGTACCAGGTACCTTCAGCTCACACTCCACTAATGGTTCAGATGCTGGCTGCAGTGTTCCGCCTGACACTGATGGTCTAGAATTCTGCCCTCTGCTAGAGTCAATGCCATTTTAGGAGCCATATGACAGACAAGAGACCCCGGGTACCCTGTAGAGCCCTGTGCCTCAACGTATCTCAGGGTGCTCAAGGGAACCACTCCCATGTCCAGGCACAGATGGGTTACACCCAGCACCTGGCACTCCACCATTACACAACAGTGATACCCAAAATGGACACATACCCGTGAAACACACAAGAGTAAATATAAACTCAAACCAAAAAATGGCACACATCTGTGAGATTGAAACCTGTGATTTAAAAGAGAGGTTTCAGCAGGAGTTGCAACAGCAGTCGCAAGAAGAATAGCTAAACCCCGCATTTCCCCAATCCCATGTTATACCCAGTACACACAGGCAGAAATTCAGCTGGTTCAGCAGGGCCCGTTTAGTCCCTCTTCATGCATGCATCCAAAAAAAACCCTGTTGAGAAGCCATTATTGTGTTTATAAAAGGAAACTCCACTTTTATGGGGGGAAAAAATTAGCAAATAAAAAAAATTATATACAATATACAATTGCGAAATATTGTAGGTGAATGTTATTAAATATTATTTTCTGTTAAATGCAATATGGCTTCCTGGAGGTGTTCTGTACACAGATGGTGTACAGAACGCCCCCCAGAAATGTCATTTCCTGCTTGTGTGATTGGCTCACTAATTTTCCCAGAAGTCTACACTAAGATAAAAGTAAGATTTCAGGCAAATGTCATATTTGAGGTCTGAAAGGGTAATCACGTCTAAAGGGATGCAGACCCAGCCACTTTCTTAGAGCCCTGCAGATGCGGCAGGTGATTGATAATTATAAAATCACTCCCATACAGATTCACTGAGCACATGGACACAGGCAAACAACAAAAGGTATAACAAAAGGTAGAAATCTGCAACAAAGTTTGTTAAAATGCCTGCAATGTACAGAGATCAACCAGAGAGGAATGCTTTTTTCTCAACAAAACTGGAGTTACTCTTTAATTTGTAAAAGCCTCCTTTGTGTAGACATCTAAAATCCCTGAAACTGCCTCTGGGTGCTGCCATCTTGGATATTGATGTTAGCCGCCCTGGCAGACTCAGAGCTCTCCCTCATGTAACATTCTATCAGTGGCGGCTGGTGCTCAAAATTTTTTTGGGGGGGGGGGGGGGGCGCAAACAAACTGAAAAATTCGGAAAAAAAACATCAATTGCAGTCTCACTGTGCCCATCAAACACAGCCACTGTGTCCATCAAACGCAGCCACTGTTCCGTCAAACGTAGCCACTGTGCCCATCAAACACAGCCACTGTGCCCATCAAACGCAGCCACTGTGCCCATCAAACGCAGCCACTGTGCCCATCAAACGCAGCCACTGTTCCGTCAAACGCAGCCACTGTGCCCATCAAACACAGCCACTGTGCCCATCTTACGCAGCCACTGTGCCCATCAAACACAGCCACTGTGCCCATCTTACGCAGCCACTGTGCCCATCTTACACAACCAATGTGCCCATCTTACGCTACTACTGTGCCAATCTTACGCTGCCACTGTGCCCATCAAGTGCTGCCACTGTGACCCCGGTGGGACCTTGCAGCGGGTCAGACAGCGGCTCCTTTGTCCTCCATGCGTCTCCTCCCCTCTTCCTGATAAGCGTCCAATTGCAGTGCCTGTCCTTTCAGCCAGACCCGCGCACCTGATTGGCGGAGAGGCGGTTCAGTGTTAGGAAAGCAACAAAGTTTGTTAAAATCCCTGCAATGTACATAGATCACCCAGAGAGGAATGCTTTTTTCTCAACAAAACTGGAGTTACTCTTTAACCTGTAAAAGCATCCTTTATGCAAGCATCCAAAATCCCTGAAACTGCCGCTGGGTGCTGCCATCTTGGATATTGATGTCAGCCGCCCTGGCAGACTCAGAGCTGTCCCTCTAGTAACATTCTATCAGTGGTTCTGAAGATTTTTAGGGGGGGCGCAAACAAACTGCAAAATTCGGAAAAAAACATCAATTGCAGGCTCACTGTGCCCATCAAACGAGCCACTGTGCCCATCAAACGCAGCCACTATGCCCATAAAACGCAGCCATTGTGCCCCATCAAATGCTGCCACTGTGACCCCGGTGGGACCTTGCAGCGGGTCAGACAGCGTCTCCTTTGTCCTCCATGCGTCTCCTCCCCTCTTCTTGATAGGCGCCCAATCGCAGCACCTGTGCTTACAGCCAATCAGGTGATGGGTAACAGACCCACGCAGCTGATTGGCGGAGAGGCGGTTCAGTGTTAGACCCCTTTCACACTGCCAGCGTTTTTACGGCACTACAGCGCTAAAAATAGCGCCTGTATAGCGCCTGAGGCTTCCACACTGGAGCGGTGCGCTGGCAGGGCATCACAAAAAAACCTGCCAGCAGCTTCTTTGGAGCGGTGAACTCACTGCTCCTCCACCACTGCTCCCCATTGAAATCAATGGGGCAGCGCTGCGATACCGCTGGCAAAACGCCGCCCCAGCAGCGTTTTGCAGGCGGATTTAACCCCATTTTGGCCGCTAGCGGAGGGGTTATAACCACCCCCGCTAGCGGCCGAATAGCGCTGCTAAAATGACGGTAAAGCGGCGCTAAAAATAGCGCTGCTTTACTGCCGTCGCCCCCCGCGGCTCGGTGTGAAAGGGCTCTTAGGAAAGGGAATATTCATTGGCTTTTCTAACACACTTGTGTGGGCTCCGAGCGCAATACTTTTTGCTCCGAGTTCACCTTTTTTGAAGCCTATTAGAGCCTTTGGCTCTAATCAGGTTCTTCAAACCTCCCCCCCGCTGTAATTCAGGCGCCCGATGTCCGAAAAGGGTCCGGACGCCTGAATAGAGGGTGGCGGCGGTGGCCATGGATAAATCCGTGCAATGCATGCATCTATCCATTAGTCATAGAGGGGGGTGGCTGGAGGGGGGGGGCCTTAATGGACGCACCGCCATTGTATTCTATGGTATTCTCCTTCACTCCTCCCCCCTCAGCTACATTAAAGGTGATGTAGGAATGGGAAGAGAGGGGTGGAGGAGCTAGACCAGCACAGAGAATAATTAGACAATCCCAGAAGAGGAGGGGGTTATGATGTACAGGGAGGGAGAGAGCTGTGCTAGGGAATTAGATCTTCCTGAAGACATCAGATTAGCTAGGAAGTTCAATTAAAATTGTTTAGGTAAAGAAAAACACTGCAAGTAAGCATTTAAAAGACTTCTTATTACTTCTTACTATTGCTTTACATTTTCCCCATTTTTTCTCCTTTGGTCCCTGCTCATGTATACTTTGTATGTGTTTTGCACAGTCATCGGCTCCTGGATGGTGACATCTTTGCTCTTTCGGCAGGTTGTTGTATGACACAGACGCCGGTCACATGAGCTTTGTAGAGGAAGTATTTGAGAACCAGGCCCGCCTGCCGGGTGGACAGTGGATACACATGACTGAAGCCTACTCTGATGTGGTATAGCAGAGCTTCTTACTGTGTAAATGAATGTATGACTAATGTGTAACGTCACTCTATGACAATTGGGTGGAAGTGGGGAACATAAAAAGACTTACTTGAGATTGGTGGGTGAATTAACCAGTAGCATTCACAGTAATCCAGAACCGGTTTTGTGCAAACCCTAAGGGTGCATCCAAACTTGTGAATGCACGCTGCCCATGATTGCCAGTGAGAACCCTAGCGGGGGTTCCTGCGATTTGCTGCAGGTAGGCAGGCCATTGAAAGCAATGGGAAGCTGTCGTATGTCACAGCTAGTCGCGCTCACTTGCATATAATCACTCGCATACATATGATTGGTCCTGGACAAAGACTGCTAATCACCTAGCTGTAGGGTTGCCATCTTATCCCTTTAAACCCGAACACATATGGATTACACAAGTTCTGAGGCTAATTAAATGCAGATAAGGCACCAAGTGAGTTTAATTACCACCTTAATCGGCCACAGAACCTGTGTAATTAATACGTGTTCGGTTTTAAAGGGATGAAGTGGCAACCCTACCTAGCTGTCTTATTCACAAACCTAGAAAATTCAGTACTGTAGTATCCTTTAACACCTTCCGGCCCGGCCTATAACAGAATGGCGGCCCAGTGGTGGCTTTACCATTCTGAGTGGACCTCATGTGATGTTCTCTCAGAAAGTGCCACGCGGTGCGATCTGTCACTGGCCATGTCCACCGGACACAGCCAATGACTTGCTGCCGGTACCATATGACCACTGTGACCAATCACAGCAGGTCACATGACAGTTGTAAACAAAGGATGGCTTCCTTTCATGCCATCGAGTGTATACAATTGTGTTGCTAGTTGTGACTGGTCAATGTGATCAGGGCCAATCTCAGCCCATCCCTGTACCATGTGATTAGCTTTGACCAATCACATCTAATTACAACAAAACAAACTAAATGAATCAGTTTAATTCAGTAAAATGCTTGCTTATAGAAATGTAAATCACTGCTATAAGCAATAATAATGTGGAAAAATCACTTCCCCAGAGTAGTGCAATGTTACTATGGTGACATTATATTGCTCTGGTCACAGTGTGTTCAAAAAAAAAATCATTAAAAAAAAAAAAAAAATGTAATTAAAAAATCCTTTTCACTGTTATTACTCTCACATGTTTTTCAGAATGGGGAGAAAGTTCTCCCAAAAAACGAGATCGAATGCCCTCCGGGGTGGAAATGGGAGGATGTTGAATGGTCTACAGATATTAATCGAGCCGTGGATGAACAAGGTGAGGATGCAGATTTAGGTTCTGTTTTAACCTTAGCCAGGTGGATATCACCAAAATAACCGAACCCAATGATGTTCCTGACCACAAACAGACAGAAATAACTTTCCAGACTCCATGAGTCTTCCCACTGATGCTGGGTCACGTGACCAAATGCCAAAGCCCTCACATGATCTGAGCTGAACAGGTGCGTTTCATGAGCTTCTGATCTGTCTGTTGGGGTTTCTATTGGTGAGATCTCTGTGATGAGTTCCCGGGTCTGAACACCTGCTGTGCCCATTATGGAGGGGGCTTCCACCATTCCTGCTGGGTTTTTTATTTATTTTATATCATAGAAAATGTAACACAAGGAGCCAGAACAAAGGTGCGTGAAAACACTCAATACTCATGTCATATTTGAGGTCTGAAATGGTAATCACGTCTAAAGGGATGCAGACCCAGCCACTTTCTTAGAGCCCTGCAGATGCGGCAGGTGATTGATAATTATAAAATTACTCCCATACGGGTTCACTGAACACATGGACACAGGCAAACAACAAAAGGTATAACAAAAGGTAGAAATCTGCAACAAAGTTTGTTAAAATGCCTGCAATGTACAGAGATCAACCAGAGAGGAATGCTTTTTTCTCAACAAAACTGGAGTTACTCTTTAATTTGTAAAAGCCTCTTTTGTGTAGACATCTAAAATCCCTGAAACTGCCTCTGGGTGCTGCCATCTTGGATATTGATGTCAGCCGCCCTGGCAGACTCAGAGCTCTCCCTCATGTAACATTCTATCAGTGGCGGCTGGTGCTCAAAATTTTTTTGGGGGGGCACAAACAAACTGAAAAATTCGGAAAAAAAACATCAATTGCACTCTTACTGTGCCCATCAAACGCAGCCACTGTGCCCATCAAACGCAGCCACTGTGCCATCAAACGCAGCCACTGTGCCCGTCAAACACAGCCACTGTGCCCGTCTTACGCAGCCACCATGCCCATCTTACACAACCAATGTGCCCATCTTACGCTGCCACTGTGCCCATCTTATGCTGCCACTGTGCCCATCAAGTGCTGCCACTGTGACCCCGGTGGGACCTTGCAGCGGGTCAGACAGTGGCTCCTTTGTCCTCCATGCGTCTCCTCCCCTCTTCCTGATAAGCGTCCAATTGCAGTGCCTGTCCTTTCAGCCAGACCCGCGCACCTGATTGGCGGAGAGGTGGTTCAGTGTTGGGAAAGCAACAAAGTTTGTTAAAATCCCTGCAATGTACATAGATCACCCAGAGAGGAATGCTTTTTTCTCAACAAAACTGGAGTTACTCTTTAACCTGTAAAAGCATCCTTTGTGCAGACATCCAAAATCCCTGAAACTGCCGCTGGGTGCTGCCATCTTGGATATTGATGTCGGCCACCCTGGCAGACTCAGAGCTGTCCCTCATGTAACATTCTATCAGTGGTGCTGAAGATTTTTAGGGGGGCGCAAACAAACTGAAAAATTCGGAAAAAAACATCAGTTGCAGCCTCACTGTGCCCATCAAACGCAGCCACTGTGCCCATCAAACGCAGCCACTATGCCCATCAAACGCAGCCACTGTGCCCATCAAACGCAGCCACTGTGCCCATCAAACGCAGCCCCTGTGCCCCATCAAATGCTGCCACTGTGACCCCGGTGGGACCTTGCAGCGGGTCAGACAGTGGCTCCTTTGTCCTCCATGCGTCTCCTCCCCTCTTCTTGATAGGCGCCCAATCACAGCGCCTGTGCTTTCAGCCAATCAGGTGATGGGTAACAGACCCACGCAGCTGATTGACGGAGAGGCAGTTCAGTGTTAGACCCCTTAGTTTTTCAGGCACTACAGCGCTAAAAATAGCGCCTGTATAGCGCCTGAGGGCTTCCACACTGGAGCGGTGCGCTGGCAGGGCATCACAAAAAGTCCTGCCAGCAGCTTCTTTGCTCAATACTCAATACTCCAAGGTGGACAGAAGTAGAGTCGGGAATTATATCAGGAAGATCTCACTGCTGGAATATCCAAGACATAAGAAGTGAAGGGCTTACTCAGCTCACCATACTTCACATATAACTAGAACATCGTAGTTTGATAGACTGACTCTTTAAAAAGCCATTCATGAATAAACATGTTTGCCCCAGCTAACAAAAGGTTTCCTATCAGGCCTTCAACTACTTAGTTTTGGCTAGAATGTTTTTAGATCTAGTATTGATATAGGTGATAATATCATTAAAGATTTAACAAAAAACAAAATTACAATGGCCATCCTAGGATTATGTGCTCTGGGCTCATGTAATGGAGATGACACTGCTCTCCTAACCATTGCAGGCTGGGAATACGGTATAACCATTCCGCCAGACCGCAAACCTAAATCCTGGGTGCCATCTGAGAAGATGTATCACACGAGCCGCAGGAGGCGCTGGTTCAGGCTACGCAGGAGAGATCCTAAGCAGATTGAGCTACTAAAGAAGGTGGGTGGTACATCTCTTGTTAAGATATACTATGATAATGTTAAAGATGGACTGCAAAGGATAAAAATCTCAACCTTTCTCCCTAGTAATGTAGGTCTAAGAAAATCGTTAAAGCAATGTAAAAGCTTTTTTTTTTTTTTTTTTTTTTTTTTGCACTTTAGAATAGTGAGGAGGTGGAACCTTTATTAGGATTTTTATTGCTGTCTGTGTCCTCTATGGGGAGATTCACATTCTCTGTTTGTCCAGGTGACCACTATCATAGTTGCCAACTGTCCCGGATTTCCCGGGACATTCCTGGGACTTGGACTCCATTCCCGAATTTGTGGTGTCCTGGGAAATGTCCCGAGAAATCCGGTTCTCGTTTTTCGAAGCCGCCGCTAGAGGTCCGCGGCCGCCATTGTCTCCGCCGGCCGCCATTTTATTGAAGTTCAGGAAGACGGCTGGGGGGGCTAGATGGAGCTCCTGTGTCGCCGCCCACCCTCTGCCCCGCTCCGCCTCGCCCCGCTGCAAGTCTGATATGGAAAGGGGCGGGGGGTTCTAGCCATGCTTAGGACACCTCTGAGGTGGGGGGGGGGCGCACCGCTGTGGGACTCCTGATGTGAGGGGGGCTCCACTGGGGACACACACCTGATGCAAGGGGGGCTCCACTGGGGACACCTGATGTGAGGGGGGGCTCCACTGGGGACACATAATGTGAGGGGCGGCTCCGCCGGGGACTCCTGATGTGAGGGGGAGCTCCACTGGGGACACCTGATGTGAGGGGGGGCTCCACCGGGGACACCTGATGTGAGGGGAGCTCCGCCGGGGACTCCTGATGTGAGGGGGGGCTCTGCCTGGGACTCCTGATGTGAGGGGGAGCTCCACTGGGGAAACCTGATGTGAGGGGGGCTCCACCGGGGACACCTGATGTGAGGGGGAGCTCCGCCAGGGACTCCTGATGCGAGGGGGGGGCCCCGCCGGGGACTCCGGTTGTGGGGGGAGCTCCACTGGGGACACCTGATGTGAGGGGGGCTCCACTGGGGACACCTGATGTGAGGGGGGGCTCCACTGGGGACACCTAATGTGAGGGGGGGGCTCCACTGGGGACACCTAATGTGAGGGAGGGCTCACTGGGGACACCTAATGTGAGGGGGGGCTCTGCCGGGGACACCTGATGTGAGGGGGAGCTCCGCTGGGGACACCTGATGTGAGGGGGGGCTCCGCCGGGGACTCCTGGTGTGAGGGGAGGCTCCGCCGGGGACTCCTGGTGTGAGGGGGGGCTCCGCCGGGGACTCCTGGTGTGAGGGGGGGCTCCGCCGGGGACTCCTGGTGTGAGGGGGGGCTCCGCCGGGGACTCCTGGTGTGAGGGGGGGCTCCGCCGGGGACTCCTGGTGTGAGGGGGGCTCCGCTGGGGACTTCTGGTGTGAGGGGGGGCTCTGCTGGGAACATCTGATGTAAGGGGGGGCTCCGCTGGGGGCACCTGATGCAAGGACGGACTCTGCTGGGACATCTAATGCAAGGACAGACGGCTGGTGGCAGGCGACGTGGCTAGTGACACGCTCAGGGATCCCACTGATTCTGCATTATGGTGAGTTGAATGATTTCATTTTATATTACATTGTAATAATAGAAATAATGCGCTTCAATCATCCTGACACCATAACAACCATGGTGCCGGGATGATTGAAGTGCTAACACCAGGTGTTTGGAGTATCTTTATCTGCTGATTGTTAAACTTTCTAGAATACACATATTTTTATTGTGTAGGATCTGGGGCTGCTGTCCCGTCATTTCCCTCTCCCCCTCTCCCCCTCTAATCCCTCTCCCCCTCTCCCCCTCTCTCCCTCTCCATCCCTCATTCATCTCAGACTCTAGCCACACCCTCTTGAGCCACGCCCATTTAAGCCACGCCCACCGTGATGCGTAAACCACGCTTATTTTTCGCCGTGCCGCGCTTCGCGCCGCACTTGTATATTTTTCCTAAACCACGCCTACAAACGAATGCCCCGCGCCTAATTATTCTACGGCTCCTACAGCCACAAAAGTGTCCCACATTTTTTTTTTACAATGTTGGCAACTATGCACTATTAAAGGTCATTAAAGTAAAGAGAAAATCCAAAATGTTGAGTTCTCGCTGGAAAAGGAATACAGGCGTAATATTTGGAAGGGAAACGTGTGTCCTGGTGCAGCTGTCTAAAGATGGCCATAGAAGGGTAGAATTTAGAATGAAAATTCTTAGGAAAAGAAGGTTCTAAGAATGTTTGAAGGAGCAGGATGAAAGAAATATTCTCAAACAAATTTCTGACAGCACATGTGGTTTTTGTTTGGTAAAATCTATTCATTCCAAAATCAAATGATAAAAGCAAACAAAATCTTTTGAAAGACATTTGAATGTTCTGAGAATTTTAAAATTCATTTTCTTAAATCTGTTTCTAAGAAATTATGTTTAAAATTGTATCCATCTATGGCCAGCTTAAAGAAGAAGTATAGCCAAAGCTTTTTTGGCCCTACTTCTGCTATGGATGACCCGTTTTCAGCCGACAGCATGCTAAAGCCCGCTTTCGGCTGTCGTCACAGAGCTGGTCCGGGCTTGGGAAAGATCCTGACTTTACAGTTGGGATCCACCCAGATGCCTGGAGCAGGAGCTAGCTCAGCCTCTCAGTGCACCACTTAAAGCCTGAGCCAGCCCCTCCCACCCCCTGCACAGTGGGCGCTGGAGGGGCAAAGCAGAGAGCCAATGACTGACAGCCATCAGCTCTCTGCAGCCTAAAGAGCGAGAGCTGAGCAATCAGCGGTGTTTGATCGTTCATTTCTAAGCCTGGATCCATCATGGATCAGATGCAGCATTAGACTGACACTGCATCCACCCACATGAGTATAATTTCATTTTTTTTTCAAGAACCCCACACTTATCTTTTAAGAGGGGACTATCCTTACTTTGGAGAGATTCCTTGTTGTTTATACAGGACAGGAATTAAAGGAAAATCTCCCCAATGGAACACAAGTGACAAAAATAACTGACAGAGATTTTATCTATTTCCTACTGAATACAAAAAATAAAAGACAGTTTTATTTCTTCACATAAAACAGGGTTTTTTTGTGGTACAAATTGACCCATTTCATTTTTTAGTGCAGCCTATCATTGCCCATCAGTGTAGCATATCAGTGCAGCCCTATCAGTGAGATGCGGAGACCTCCTGCTCTCTAGCTCCCTCGTCACCTCCTCCATACTCGCCTCCAGGACTTTTCCCAAGCCTCTCCCATCCTTTTGAATTCCCTTCCCTAATCTGTTCGACTATCTCCAACTATCCACTTTTAGGTGATCCCTGAAAATGTTTTTCTTCAGAGAAGCCTATCCTGCCCTCACCTAGCAACTGTACTTTTGTTTTCTTCATCAGCTCCTCCCCCACAGTTATTACCTTTTGTATCATTTGACTCTCCCTCTTAGATTGTAAGCTCTAAGGAGCATGACCCTCTGATTGATCCTGTTTTGAATTGTATTGTAACTGCACTGTCTGCCCTAACGTTGTAAAGTGCTGCGCGAACTGTTGGCGCTATATAAATCCTGTATAATAATAATAATCATCAAAGACTGCTGACCACTCAGCACTTGGTCTTCATTGAGCAGAGAGCCGGTGACTGTCAGTTACCGGCTCTCTGCTCTGCCCCCCCAGTGCTCACTGGAGTGCCAGGCTGGGGAAGGGGGGTGGAAGCGCCTAGCTCAGTCTCCCAGCGACTTGCTGAAAGGCTGAGCCAGCTGCCGGTCCAGGCATATGTGTGGATCCAGAGCCTGGAGTGGTTGAGTGACGTCGGGCAACAATAGATTTTGGCCCGCTGTTGGCTGAAAATGGGTCAAAGGAGTTCAGACCTAAGTGCACTTCTGTGACCCACAGAAGAAGTAGGGCCAAAAGAGCTTTGGCCCTACTTCTACTTTAACTGGCCTGCCTGCAGTCCAGACCTTTCATCAAATGAAAATATTTAGCACATCTTGAAGCGAAAAACATGGCAAAAAAGACCCAGGACTGTTAAGCAGTTAAAATCCTATATCAGACAAGAATGGGACAACATTCTTCTTCCAAAACTCCAGCCACTGGTCTCCTCAGTTCCCAGACAATTACAGAGTTAAAAGAAGACGAGATGCTACACTGTGATAAACATGGCCCTGTCCCAACTTTTTTGAGATGTGTTGCTGCCATCAATTTCAAAATTACTTTTTTTTTTCTTAAAATGATACGTATTCTCAGTGTAAACATTTAATATCCAAAGAAGAGTAACGCTGCTCCAGGTGATATCAATCCGATAGATCAGGATAGGCTGGGTGCAAACCAGGACTCACCACCAAGTAGTAGAAAAAGAAGAAGCGCTAGTCAAGTGTGAAACGCGTCATCTCTTGTGTGTCCTTGTCTTGGTGGCACTCATTATGACTTTTATGTACAAATAAATCTATGTTGGACTGTTTGGTGGTATGCAGCCGTATCCTTCTTTTTAAACATTTAATATGTTTTCCATTGTCTATTGTAAATAAAATACGGGTTTATGAGATTTGCAAATCACTGCAATCAGTTTTTTTATGTAGAATTTACACAGCATCCCAACTCTTTTAGATTCAGGGTTGTACTTGTTGGAGCTTCCCCCCTTACTTTTTGTTTCAGCGACATTATTGTCACTGGGATAGGAAGTGAGGGGAAATCTTGAAATCTAAATCTAGGCTAGATAGATAGCAATGCAAATCTAAAGGTGTTTTAACCCTTCCCTACTCTATCCACCCTGTCTATTTTGTGATTGACTGAAGGCCTATTTACACTTGTCTGTTTTCATGTAGCAAAACCGGTGCACTTTGCTGCATGAAAATGGATTTCAAGTTGAAATCCAATTGTTTCCAACATGGTTGGTTTCCATCCATGTGCTGCAATTTAGTATGAAAGGGAAACGATATGGATAGATTGCAGTATACTGAGTCTTATGCCGCGGACACACGATCGGATTTTCCGACAACAAATGTTAGATGTGAGCTTGTTGCCAGAAAGTCCGACTGTATGTACCCTCCATCAGACTTTTGTTGTCAGACTTTCTGCCAACAAATGTTGGCTAGCATGTTCTCAAATTTTCCACCAACAAATGTTTGTTGTCAGATTGTCTGATCGTGTGTACACAAGTCCGTCGCACAAAAGTCCATGCATGCTTGGAAGCAGACGCGGTCGGTCTTGTAAACTCGCGTTCATAATGGAGAATTAACATTCGTGACGTGGCAAATTATGAAATGTCGAAATGCAGCGCACAATTCTCTTCTTCTTTAATGGGATAATAATGAAGCTGCTTTGCTGGTGATACTGATGGAGTTATTGCAAATTAATTTTCAAAGGCTTTTTTTTTCTAGTGATATCAAGAATAATATTATTATGCTTTATTTTTATTTTTTTGGGGGCAAGTTACCATAACACCATTATCCTGTAGTTTTTAAGATCAAGGATACAACTATGTTGGTGTCCCTTGTCAATTTTACATTGTATTTTATAAAATGTAACTGCCTACTCCCAAACTGTCATTTGAAGTAAAACACATAGCCAAGTATTATTCTCCACAATTTTTTTATTGTGCATTAAAAATTTTTTTTTTTTAAATTAGACATGATATCTACCAATAGAACTTAACCAAAAAGTGCATTCTATGCATCCAAAAATATAGAAAATATAACAAATCAAAATCATTATTATTCAACCCAAAAAAATAATGTCAAAGCAATAACTCCAAGGCCAATAATAAATAACATATTATCTCCTCTGATTCCACAACATGTCTGGTTGACGAACGGCCTTTCAGAAACGAACTGAAAAGCACAAAATGAAAAGCGTGAAATGAAAAATGTAAAATGAAAAGTGCGAAATGAAAAGTGCGAATCAACACTCACCAAACTTCTACTAACACGAAATTAGCAGAAGGAGCCCAAAGGGTGGCGCTAAAGAGCTGAAAAACAACGTAGTGCGTCACTACGTTCGTAATTGTTGGCCAACAATTGTGTGGCTGTGTGTATGCAAGACAAGTTTGGACCAACGCCCTTCGGACAAAATTCCACGGTTTTGTTGGCCAACAAACCGATCTTGTGTACGAGGCTTTCAGACTTTCCGCCAACAAATTGGCTAGCATGTTCTCAGGTTTTCCACCAACAAATGTTTGTTGTCGGATTGTCCGATCGTGTGTACTGTCATCTGAAGTAAAACACATAGCCAAGTATTATTCTCCACAATTTTTTTATTGTGCATTCAAAAAAAAAAATAATAATGCATACAAAAATATAGAAAATATACCAAATCAAATCATTATTATTCAACCCAAAAAAATAATGTCAAAGTAATAATTCCAAGGCCAATAATAAATAACATGTTATTTCCTCCGATTCCGCAACATGGCTGGTTGACGAACGGCCGTTCAGAAACTAACTGAAAAGCGATAAATGAAAAACGCAAAAAGAAAAGCGCAAATCAACACTCACCAAACTTCTATTAACACGAAATTAGCAGAAGGAGCCCAAAGGGTGGCGTTAAAGAGCTGAAAAACAATGTAGTATGTCTAGTACATCACTACGTTCGTAATTGTTGGCCAACATTTGTGTGGCCGTGTGTATGCAAGACCAGTTTGAGCCAACACCCTTCAGACAAAAGTCCACGGTTTTGTTGTCGGAAAGTCCGATCGTGTGTGCGGGGCATTACTGTAGCACAGTTGCATTACTTTCTGAGCAGTGTTCACAGATTGATGAAATTGTTCACTGGATTTGTAATTTTTAATGCTCCCCTCCTATCTCTTGCAGCACAAGCCCGATGAGGCAGAGAGTGAAGGCTGGGAATACACCTCTCTATTTGGATGGCGATTTCACCTGAAGTATCGCAAAACCGACAGCTTCCGCAGACGAAGGTGGAGACGTAGAATGGAGCCTCTGGAAATGACTGGAGCGGCTGCTGTCTTTGCCCTAGAGGGGGCACTAGTGAGTAACAAGCAGCCTGTGCTGTGTTGTAATCATTTTTTAGATGTGGGTAATCTGATCATTCACCCCGATCATCCAGAGGGACAGTTCTGTGTTTAGCCAAAGTATCATTCGAATCCTACACCCATTATTTATGTATTTTCCATATCCATATTCAGAATCTCTCTGATATTCTTCAATGGATTACAGAGATTCATCTCAATGCCCCAATACTTTTTTAAAACCCTGTTAGGTTACATATTAAGGTCAATGAAATTGTGCCTAAGCAGTTCCCTAAAATAGTTTCTTTTTGTCTTTTGTGTTTTGCGTTTGAATTCCTCATGAAAAATAATATTGCATTTCCTGTGCCTTCAACCTCATAGCTGTTTATCTGCAGCGTCACATCTCCAACACTGCTGCCTCTGACTACTACTCTCACCAGATATGGAGTGAGACTTAGTGGTGTCACTACTGCGGTACTCAATGTTCTGCTTGATGGAGAGGAATCTGTAGACGAGGGCCGGTGTTTGATATGTGCCCACCGTCGAAAAGTGCCCGCGCATGCGCAGAACGGAAGGGCACTCCAGCTGAGTTGCTGATCAGCTGGAGTGACGTCCCATAGCGCATGCGCACATCGTAGGAGCCTTTTTCTGACGGAAGATACCATTTTTCTGGCACAATTTAATGCTATGCAAAGAGCGTAGGGACACTGTATTTGTCATATTGTGCCTCGCTGTTGCGCCGCGGGTTTACAGCGAGGCACAATGTGACATCTACTGAGTCCCTCCGATCTTTGCATAGCTTTCAATTGTGCCTGTGAAATGGTATCATCCTTCGAAAAAACACTCCTACGATGTGCGCATGCGCTATGGTGACGTCACTCCAGCGGATCAGGAACTCCGCTGGAGTGCCCTTCCGTTCTGCGTATGCGCGGGCACTTTTTGATGTAGGGCACAAATCGATAGAACACCTGCAGTGCAAGGATAACCAGCCCTGGCTGTCCATCCTTAGGTGTTGGTAGATAACATGAGTTATCACATCTGCACTCTCATTGGACAAGGGGATATCAGCTGACAGGGCTAATCATGAAGTCTGTAAAAGTCAGGCATCCAGTAACAAAGTGAAACTAAATCAGAAAGTGGCACAGAAGAAGCTTGACTAGGGTATTGAAGATGATTTATCTCCATCCTGCTCTGACCATCCCTACCTTCACCTCTTATAAATAACCACACGGCCACAAGCTGGAGTTAAAGTGGTTGTAAACCCTTTACAACCACTTTATGCTACAGGCAAGCCTATAATTAGGCTTACCTGTAGCTACATTGTATATCTCCTAAACCTGCACGGTTTAGGAGATATCCCTGTATTTGAATGTGCCGATGTCATTGGCACATGCGCAATTAAGCAAACTGAAGCAATGGTATGAACCGGCGGCTACCACGCCGGGATCCGGCCAATCACATCTCCAGATACCCGGAAGCAACCCCCCGGGGAGATGTTGGCCGCTGGAGCGGTGAACGAGGACCGCTAGAGGGGGCTTCAATCTCAGGTAATTCATAATGCCTTTGTCTTGCAAGGTTTTTTTTTTGTTTGTGGAATTTTTTAAAAGGGTTTACAACCACTTTAAATGGCCATAGTAGCCTTTTATTAAAAAATTGTATACATAACAGACGAAAAACATGTTGAACCCAGTTTAACTGGAGCCTCGAAGGTCCTAGTAGGCATCAAAAAAGAAAGTGTGAAAAATGTGATATACTCCACGCCAACAAATAAAACAATTAGTGAAATTAAATAAACAGCTGCTCCCCTAATAAAGTAGTGATACTTAATAATATTTAAATGCAGTGCAGGGGGCGCTCAATAACATTAATTAGTTAAAATATGAAACAAAGTACCAGCCGCGCCTCCTCCTCGTCTGTGATAGGCAGAACACTCAGCAGTCAGCCTATCACGGACATTCTCTGATTCTCATACCACGGACGAGGATGAGAGAATGTCCGTGATAGAATGTACACTGACAGCTGTTCAGCCTATCACAGACGAGCAGGAGGCGTGGCTTTTGAAAACTGCAATAGCCTCCGAACAGTATTATCACACGCCATCCGCCGTCTGCCTGCATGACACGCTGATCATGCAGACAGACGGCGGTGACTCGAGTATAAGTCGAGGGGGGCACTTCCAGCCCCAAAAAAAAAGGGCTGAAAAATTCGACTTATACTCGAGTATATACGGTAGTTAAATTACACTCAAATAAACGCCACTGTGAATGACAAATAAAGTGCAATGTGCCATATAAACAGATATGAAAAATATAAAATATCTTCTAATATCAAAGAAGAAAGTACCTGCGTCCAACTTAATTAGGCCTCCAGCCATCACACCACCAACATACCAACTACTGGGAGCCATACCTCAGACAGGTCCCTACCAAGTATATGTTTACTCCATACTAACCTACCAGGACCTTGTAACCCGCTTGTTCCATGATAGAGAACCACATCAAAAACCAGAACGTTTCCTTAAAATAGAGGGGAACCCCCCAGAACCAAAATCCAGAAACAAGAAAGGGGAAAGAGGGTGGGAAGTTTACCCCAATGCAGCTTCCCTCCAACTGAAGACCTCCTAAAATCCCTAGCTTGACAACCCCCTGCAAACCCAGTTTAACTGGAACCTCAAGGTTCTAGTAGGCATCAAAGAAGAAAATACCTGCGTCCAACTTAATTAAGCCTCCAGCTACCAGGACCTTTTACCCTGCTTGTTCCATGATAGAGAACATCATTAAAAACAAGAAAGTTTCCTTAAAAAGGAGGGGGGACCCCCCAGAACCAAAATCCAGAAACAAGAAAGGGTAGGGAGGGTGGTAAGTTTTCCCCAGCGCAGCTTCCCTTCGACTGAAGACCTCCTAAGACCCCTAGCTTGACAACACCCTGCAACCCCACCCGTTCCTGGCCTAGACACCAATCAAGTAAGTCCCAAAACATATATTTCCTATCAGACTAGGCTGAAACCCCCCCTAGACCCAAACCATTTAACCCCTGTCATGCCGGCCCTCTGTCCATGTTTTTTCTCTCCTTTACTCACTTTTTCTAATAAAGGTAACAGTAGGCATCTTGTGTTGTCTGCCCATAGGCAGGACTTTTATTTCAGTAATTGCATTGTTATTTATGTTCTACAACTGAGCGCATTTTCCTGCTGGACTCTTCTGAAAAAAAACCTGTGTATTATTCATTATTTTTGCAGGGCGGAGTCACCGACGACAAAAGCGATGATGGGAAAAACACTTGCACTCTGAGTTTTGGAGTGAACAGACCTACAATTTCTTGTATTTTTGATTGTGAGTAAACCACGTTCTTCCAGACTATTCTACAAAGTTATATTTTCCTACTTAGATCTGCTCTCCAGCCTTCCCTTCGGTCTTGCACTGTTGAACAGGCTCCTCTCCTACAATAAAATAGTTTACTCTGATTTCACTGCACACTGTGAGCTTCTCACAGTGTGTATTCGAAATTGCAGCAAGTCAGATAGAACCCGCCCAATTATACAGTATATGATATAACCCAGTTGTTTCAGAATAAATAAGTAGAACTAAAGGCAACGCTTTTTTATATTTTGGATAGAGTAAGGGAGGGTTATTGTTTAAGTGCAAACGACATAGATCTAGAGTCGTACAAAACTCCACTTAGGTAAAACAACATATACATAGTGTCAGTTCCCATTGTGCTTTGCTGGATTGTAACTTTGGCAAGAAAAGAACACCAAAGCCTTAGGTCAGGGTCGGCAACCTGCGGGCCGCACTTGGCCCGCCGCCGCTAAATGTCTGGCCCGTCAGTGCACGTGATGAATTCACGTGCACCCAGCCCGTGGACATTTTAACCCCTTCACGCCGACCGTAAGCAATTATGGGGACTCGGCTTGAATCGGTTGTACAGAGGTGATGCCCGCAGCTGCAAGCATCACCCTGGTACTGTTTTTTTAGAGCCAGCGGTTGGCTTTCTTGGAATAACAACCGATGTAGCTAAGAAGCCGCTCGGCTGTTATCCCAAGCACCGGGAAGGGATGTCCCCATTCCTGCTGCCTTCCACGTCTCGCCCGTGCTCTCCCATCCCACAGGAGGCCCGAGCAACCAGCCGGCAAGTCTATTTCCCAAAGACAACCTCTGGATATGACGCTAAGGATGTGCACTCAACTTCTTTGATCAACCATGGCGAGGCCTGTTCTGAGTGGAACCTGTCCTGTTAAACCGCTGTATGGTCTTGGCCACCATGCTGCAGCTCAGTTTCAGGGTCTTGGCAATCTTCTTATAGCCTAGTACATCTTTATGTAGAGCAACAATTTTTTTTTTCAGATCCTCAGAGAGTTCTTTGCCATGAGGTGCCATGTTGAACTTCCAGTGACCAGTATGAGAGAGTGAGAGCGATAACACCAAATTTAACACACCTGCTCCCCATTCACACCTGAGACCTTGTAACACTAATGAGTCACATGACACCGGGGAGGGAAAACGGCTAATTGGGCCCAATTTGGACATTTTCACTTAGGGGGGTACTCACTTTTGTTGCCAGCGGTTTAGACATTAATGGCTGTGTGTTGAGTTATTTTTAGGGGACAGCAAATTTACACTGTTATACAAGCTGTACACTCACTACTTTACATTGTAGCAAAGTGTCATTTCTTCAGTGTTGTCACATGAAAAGATAGAATAAAATATTTACAAAAATGTGAGGGGTGTACTCACTTTTGGGAGATACTGAATATATATATATATATATATATATGAATTTGTTTTTATTTTTAATACTTGTAATGGTGGCGATCGGCGACTTATAGCGGGACTGTGAGGGGGGAACTGCCACTGACATCTCTAATGACATTAATACAGTGATCTGTGCTAATACTATACACTGTCACTGTACTAATGACACTGGCTGGAAAGTGGTTAAGATCTGGGGTAATCAAATGGTTAACTGTGTGCCTAGCTAGTGTTTATGTGTTTATTGTGTGATGCTTTTACTCAGGGATGTGATGGTTCTTACTTCCTCCCTTTGCAGGGAGACAAAAACCGCCACAAAATCTGCCACATCCCTGCTGTCAGGAGCGAGATCTGTGTTGTTTACATACACAGATCTCTTTCCTCTCTTCCGCTTCCCCGATCAGCAGGTACCAGCCAGGAATCATTGGCCAGAACCCTGTGATTGGCATGTAAGGGAGCCAATGATTGTGCAGCCGGGTGAGCGGGTGCACGCTCCCCCTATCCCGAAAAGCAGACTTGCATATATGTACGTGATTCTGCGCAGCTGTACCAGTAAAACCACCATGTGTAGTCGGCAAGCAGTGCAATCAACATCGAAAATCAAAATTTTACAGTAAGTATGAAAATCCTGTTTTTCATCCTATTGACTGTATCTTGTTGAAGTAAAATGTAACCAAGTGACTGTTAAGCATTATTCATGAAGATCTCTTTTTTTTTATCATAGATGGAAACCGCTACCATCTGCGTTGTTACCTCTACCAAGCCCGTAACTTGATCCCAATGGATGAAGACAGCTTTTCTGGTAAGTTTCATCTTATCTAGCGCAGTGGGGTATAGTCAGGACCTCACATTACATGGTTGTTGACCTAGAGAAGATTGTACAATCAGGTTGTAATGTGTGTGGATTGGTCCCATCTATAACTTCCTGGGCTGCCCTTAGCCCTGGTTTTTTAGTTAATGTGTCTGAGTTATTGGGACCACACCTACTCAATTTCTGGTGAGTTAGAAGTAGGTTGACTGATAGTGTTACTGCTATGTTATAGCCTCACCACTTCTTGAGATAACACTAATGCCCTGTACACACGACCTGTTTTGCCGTCAGAATAAACTCTGAAGGTTTTTCCGACGGAATTCCGCTCAAGCTGTCTTGCATAAACACGGTTCCACCAAATTCCGACCATCAAGAACGCGGTGATGTACAACACGTACGATGGGACAACACGTACGACGTCTCGTACTTGCTTCAGAGCATGTGTCATTGTTGGTACGTCGGAAAAGCATACAGACGAGAGGTTTTCCTGATAGGAATTTGTTCAGTCGGAAAAATATAGAACATGTTCTCTATCTAAGTCCGTCTGAATTTTGGACGTAAAAAGTCCGATGGGGCATACACACGGTCGGAATATACATTGAAAAGCTCCCATCTGACTTTTTCTGTCAGAAATATCGACCATGTGTACGGGGCATTAGTGAGTTCCCTGGTGGTTCTTTTTTAGTCTAATGCCACATACACACGATCTGACTTTCCGACAGGAAATGTTGGATGTGAGGTGGTTGATGGTGAGTCGGACTGTGTGTGTGCTCCATGGGACAATTGTTGTCGGACTTTCCGAGCGTGTGTACACAAGTCCGTCGGACAAAAGTCCAAAGTACAAACACGCATGATCGGAAGCAGAAGCGGTCGGTCTTGTAAACTAGCGTTTGTAATGGAGAGTTAACATTCGTGACGTGGCAAATTATGAAATCTCCAAATGCAGCGCACAATTCTCTTTTAAATGTAACTGCCTCCTCCCAAACTGTCAAGTAAAACACATAGCCAAGTATTATTCTACACAATTTTTTTATTGTGTATTAAAAAAAGAAAACAAATAAAATTAGACATGATATCTGCCAATAGAACTTAACCAAAAAGTGCATTCTATGCATCCAAAAATATAGAAAATATAACAAATCAAATAATTATTGAACCAAAAAAATTATGTCAAAGCAATAACTCCAAGGCCAATACTAAATAACATGTTATCTCCTCCGATTCCGCAACATGTCTGGATGACGAACGGCCACTCAGAAATGAACTGAAAAGCGTGAAATGAAAAGTGTGAAATGAAAAGTGTGAAATGAGAAGCGCAAAATGAAAAGTGTGAATCAACACTCACCAAACTTCTACTAACACAAAATTAGCAGAAGGAGCCCAAAGGGTGGCGCTAAAGATCTGAAAAACCACGTAGTACCTCACTACGTTCGTAATTGTTGGCCAACAATTGTGTGGCCGTTTGTATGCAAGACAATTTTGGGCCAACGCCCTTCGGACAAAATTCCATGGTTTTGTCGGCCAACAATCCAATTGTGTGTACGAGGCTTTACACTTAATCTGAGCACAACAAACCAAAATGCTATTTAATTCTTTTTTTATTATTCAAAGCAAACTGTGGCCACCCATCCATGTCTCAATGCTTTATTTTGATAAGAATTAACAATATACCCCCTAGCATTTCTAGCCATGGCATTTCTAGCCATGGCCATCTTGAGTAAGGGCAGCTGATTCATGTAGCATTTACTTCCTGGAATCCATCCCATGCAAGCAGGAGAGGGTGTGCTTAACTGAGAGAGCCTCCTCCCCTACCGAAGACTCCTGGGATGTATGACATCATTTGTCTATGCATGGAACCTAGGAGGTAACTGAAAAAATGTGAAAACAAATGTTTAAAACAAGCAAATATGATACATTTCCCATTTATTTACTACTGGTAGCAGCATAAGGATTTAAAATAGTCAATGTTGATTGAGAGAATGAAGTTCCGCTTAATGCTAGATAAAAAGCAAGACCCCAAAACATTTCCATGTGTATGCTTCTTAGGGTGTATATTCATGGATATCCGGGGGAGTGCTGGGAACAAATGTTTAGGTGCAGTATGTGCCCAGGGTTGAAAGACCAGAATACAGACACCTTGCATTCCATGCGTTTGTCCCTGGGTGTATACTGGCCTAAATGTTAGGCCTAAAAGTTACTTGCCACCCAACCTTTACCCTATCCCGCCCCTAAACACGCCCTCTTATCTCATGAAATTACACTGTTAAATGTTTTATACAGAATTTAGTTCCAAAAAGGAATATTAACAACAACTTTAAAAATATTAACATAAAGCATATCAGTACCCATCAGTGCAGCCTATCAGTGCCATCAATGCCCATCAGTACAGTCCCATCAGTGCAACCTCATCAGTGCCCATCAGTGCAGCCTCATCAGGGGGCACCAGTGCAGCCTATCAGTGCCCATCATTGTAGCATATCAGTTCTGCCTTATCAGTGCAGCTTAAGAGTGCTGCCTCATTGGTGCAGCCTCATCAGTGCCCATCAGTGCAGCCACATCAGTGCAGCCACATCAGTGCAGCTTAAGCGTATCGCCTCATAAGTGGCCATCAGTACAGCCTATTAGTGCCCATTTGTGCAGTCTATTAGTGCCCTTCAGTGCAGCAAATCAGTGAAAATCAGTGCAGCATATCAGTGCTGCCTTATCAGTGCAGCCCCATCTGCACAGCTTATCAGTTCCGCCTCATCAGTGGCTATCAGTGCAGCATATTAGTACCCATCAGTGCAACCTATCAGTGGCCATCAGCAAAGCTTTATCAGTGTACATCAGTGCAGCCTACCAGTGTCCATCAGTGCAGCCTCATCAGTGCTTATCAGTGCCCATAAGTGCAACCTATCATTGTCCATCAGTGCAGCCTATCATTGCCCATCAGTGCAGCATATCAGTGCCCATAAGTACAGCATATCATTACCCATCAGTGCAGCATATCATTGCCCATAAGTGCAGCACATCAGTGCCCATCAATGCAGCCTACCATTGCCTATCAGTGCAGCCTATCATTGCCCATCAGTGCAGCCTATCATTGCCTATCAGTGCAGCATATCATTGCCCATAAGTGCAGCATATCAGTGCCCATCAATGCAGCCTACCATTGCCTATCAGTGCAGCCTATCATTGCCCATCAGTGCAGCCTATCATTGCCCATCAGTGCAGCCTATCATTGCCTATCAGTGCAGCATATCATTGCCCATAAGTGCAGCATATCAGTGCCCATCAATGCAGCCTACCATTGCCTATCAGTGCAGCCTATCATTGCCCATCAGTGCAGCCTATCATTGCTCATCAGTGCAGCATATCATTGCCTATCAGTGCAGCATATCATTGTTCATCAGGGCAGCCTATCATTGCCCATCAGTGCAGCATATCATTGCCCATCAGTGCAGCCTATCATTGCCTATCAGTGCAGCCTATCATTGTCCATCAGGGAAATCTATCGTTGTCCATCAGTGCAGCGTATCTCTCATTGTCCATCAGTGCAGCATATCATTGCCCATCAGTGCAGCATATCATTGTCCATCAGTGCAGCGTTTAATTGCCCATCAGTGCAAAGTATCATTGCCCATCAGTGCAGCATATCATTTCCCATCCGTGCAGCATATCAGTGCCCATAATTGCAGCATATTATTGCGCATCAATGCAGCCTACCTTTGCTCAAAAGTGCAGCAGGGAGGAATCAGGAGGATCTGGGGGCCAGATCGCGCAGAGCGAGGATCTTCCTCTGAGACACATCTTGTATATGAATAGCTGGCCACTGTCAAACAAAGTCCTGCCTCCTGGACCGGCCACTCTAATATTCAGCACACTGGTCCAATGCCGGTCCAGAAGACGGGACTTTTGGACCGGCACAGCTATTCATATACAAGATGTGTCTCAGCGGGAGATCCCCGCTCTGTGCGATCCGGCCGCCCGATCCTCCTGACAGTTTCCTGGCTGATCGCTTCTGGAAGAAGCAGTGCAGCCTTTTTGTACAGGACATCTGAGTGACTTGGGGGCAGGGAGTCCCCCCTCTGGGCCGCTCTGATGGCCTCACCGCTTCTGCCAGAAGCGATCAGCCAGGAAACTGTCAGCCCAGTCCGCCCCTGCTCCTCACTTGCCCTCCGCTAACTTCCACTCACTAAATGCGAGCAGGCGAGTGGAAATTTTGATGGTTGTACTACCCAATACCGAGGCACAGCTGGCTCTTGATAGATAGATACCACTCCCTTTACCTTACCCAGCTTTCCTCCCTCTCAGGATACAATCCCTGCCTAAAGTTGTAGCTAGACCAGTCATATCTACATCACAAAGAAATGACAGTGAATCAACTAGTCCCTGGTGGTATTTTTAATTAGGGAATGCCAAAAAGCACCATGGAAACAAGGCTCTAATGACTTTAAAATGTATTTTATTTGTTTAACTGTTAATATTGATTTTTTACTGTTCATATTGTTAATCTGTTCATATTGTTTTTCTTTTATATTCTTCATATGTCCTCTACTCAAATTTTTAATGGAAACCTAAGGTCCTGCTTAAAGGTTTGTCCCCAAGGGTTAAATTAACATTTTTCAGAGACCATCAACTGTCAGTTGTCAGGTCACCTGAGGCCAGGTGACAAATGCACTCGTAGGAGTCAGGAGTGCACCGCTAAGGTAGTGGACCCTAGGACTGACTTCTGCGGATTGAACTCTGGGAGGTTCAAGAAGCAGGTCTACTGGAGCACCAACACAGATCCCACTGGGAGCTAGAGCATAGATTCCCCCCAGGGCGCAGAGTCTAAGAGCCAGCAGGTGTTCACCAGAGCCTCTAGTGGTGAGGATGGACTGCGCTGCAGTCTGACTTCAGGTCGTGGCCCTCAGGGTCTCACAGCTCACGCTCACAGTAGACTACAGGAGAATGAGGAAGGAAGCAGCAGGCTGGAACAACAAGGATAGTAACGGGATAAGCCAAAGGTTGGCACGACTAGCAGACAAGGATAAACCTAGAACACGCCAAAGGTCAGGGTCACAAGCAGACAGGCATAGTCGAGAACAGGCCAAGATCGGTGACTAGAATCAGACGTAGGAGACACAGCAAGTTGCACATGAAAGCTAAACACACAATGGTTGATCCGTAAGGTTGGCTTGCAATGCACAGGTTAATATAGTGTTCCTAATTAGAGGCTGAGGTGGAGCTATTCTGCAGTCAGGTGAGGGTGGCTGGCCTGTAAAGGTGAACACAAGAAGGAGAGGTAAGCTGACAGAGAAAGATTACTGCATAACCATGACATCAGTGTGACATTGTTCCCACTTAAGATCCCAACACAAAAAAAGGCTTACTTGATAATCTGTGGTCTCTCTCAAAAAAAATCAGGGACCTATTTTGGTTCCCCACCTACAGTTTTGTTTGAATTCTAGGCTTACCAAAGAGCCGATTGATGACCTCTCTCCTGTCTTTTTCTAATTCCAGACCCGTATGCCATTGTCTCATTCCTCCATCAGAGCCAGAAGACAGTGGTGATTAAAAACACTTTAAACCCAACCTGGGACCAGACGCTCATCTTCCACGAGATAGAAATATTTGGAGGCCCGGAGATGATAGCTGAGGTTCCTCCCAGTATTGTGGTGGAGATATATGACCATGACACCTATGTGAGTACATGAAGAGTCAGAAGACTGACCTGTAAAATTATTATGATCTGTTGTGCAGCAGGGAGTAATTGATAAAGATTATTTTTATGTTTTTGATTTATTAATATATCATTAACCTCTATCTTGGTACAGTGATTTCACCTAGGTAGGTGGTGTAGCACTAATTGTTCCTCAATATGGCAAAAGTGAGTCAATTTTTGTGTGCAGTACAACAATAATAACTTGTTAACTCTTGTTTTGTAGGGGGCAGATGAATTCATGGGCCGGTGTATATGTAAGCCCAGTCTACAGCGTTTACCAAAACTATCCTGGCATCCAATAATTATGGGTGAGAAGAATTCAGGTGAACTTCTGGCATCCTTTGAACTCATCCACAGGGAAAAGGTAAATACTTTCTAGAATAGCTTTTATCATGGCTTTAACCCCTTGTACTAAGTGTAAAACAATTGTTAATGCCTAAACACAATTTTGCAACATTGATATGTGTTAGTAAAACCGTACATATCACTGCAACTACTTTCTGTATCCAGGTGGATTATACCTTATTTTTTTTCAGGACAAATTGGGCATTTTTTTGGTGATAAATTGTGATTTTATTTTTTATTATTAACCACTTCAATACCAGGCATTTTCACCCCCTTCCTGCCCAGGCCAATTTTTTTTTCAGCGCTGTAACATTTTGAATGACAATTGTGCGGTCATGCGATGCTGTACCCAAATTAGATTTTTATAATTTTCCCTCCACAAATAGAGCTTATTTTTGGCGGTATTAGATCACCTCTGCGTTTTTTATTTTTTGCGCTATAAACAAAAAAAAGCGACAATTTTGAAAACAACACAATATTTTTTACTTTTTGCTATAATACATATCCCAAATTTAAAAAAACGAATTTTATCCTCAGTTTAGGCCAATATATATTCTTCTACATATTTTTGCAATAAGCTTATATTGATTGGCTTGCACAAAAGTTGTAGCGCCTACAAAATAGGTTATTGATTTATGGCATTTTTATTATTATTTATCTGTGATTTTTATCATGACTGTGACATTGCGGCGTACAGATCGGACACTTTTGACACTATTTTGGGACTATTGACATTTATACAGCGATCAGAGCTATAAATATGCACTGATTACTGTATAAATGTCACTGGCAGGGAAGGAGTTAACACTAGGGTGCTATCAAGGGGTTAAATGTGTTACCTAGGGAGTGATTCCAACTGTGTCACATGCCTGACGAAGGGGCCCTGTGCGGCTCCGAAACATTGCACTTATTTCTGTTATGTGATCTCTCTCAATAAAAGAAACCTTTGGACGGAAGTGTTGATCCATGGTGTGCTGGTGAATATGTTCACTTGCTTGATGTTTCTAGGACCCAACTGGTAATCGCTACAGCACCCACCATTTTAAGAGCCATACTTTCCAGGAACGTGTGCGATAGGAATATTGACATGACTGCAGGAGGAGACCGATGGGGTGTTCCTATATATTAGGAACACACAATCTGTCTCCTCTCCCCTTACAGGATGTGGATCTGTGTGTTTACACGCACAGATCTATGTTCCTGCTCTGTCACGAGCGATCACGGGTGCCCGGCGGACATCGCGGCCGCCGGGGACGCGCATCGGCTCCTCGGTGACGCGGCGGGCGTGAGTTTTTCAGCCTGTAAACGCACCTTTATTTTAGCATAGGTGGCCATGCACACATAGGCGTTTACAGGCGTATAAGAAGAAGAGCGTTTGCAGGCTGAAAAAAAAAAAAAAATCAAAAGTGCGTTCAGGAGAGGAGCAGGAAAACACTTGATGTGCCTAAACTCTAGAGGCATTTCGATGCTTTCGAGCATCAATGCGTTACAACGGGCAGAATAAATGAATATTCTGGCCAATGGAATGCATTAATGCTCAACCGCTTGAACGCTCATAAATGCGTGTGCAATATGTGGCTTTTTTAAGAAGCCTTTTTCCTGCCAGGGCTAAAAGCATTCAGAGGGGCTAAACAAACGCCCTGCGTGCATGAAGCTTTAGTTGTAACAGAAATGAATTATTGTATCTTCTTTAACTGTGTTGGGTGACTTTCTTTTCCTCTGTTGTAGCCTGCCCTGCACCACATGCCTGGTCTGGAGGTAAGTGACCTCTAGCTCTAATCACATGCTTCAAAAAAATACATCCCTGTTATTGGAATCCATAGTGCGACGTCCCTGCATGTAGATCAGGGGGCCGGACACATGGATGGGGGGGTGGCCCCTTATGGAGTGGCCGCCACTGGTACAGAGAAAGATGTAATGCATTGGGAATTTTCTTTGGAAAATGTAATTAAATGTGGACTATCCCTTACGCATGAAAGCAAAATCTTTAACTGTTATAATTTTTGGAAAATAAAAATATTAGCATTTCTATACTTGGGGATAGCCAGAGTTGTTCATTACATATGCAGGCTCTGCTTCCTGCCTAAAAAATGCTGCACAAAGTTTGGGCCTTGGCCTGCCTGGTTACACTAGCCCCTCATCTCTCACAGCTAACAAGTAATCATCCACATATGGGTGTTACACCAACATGTAATATTCCTAAAATGTGCCTGCTGTACTTGTATGTAAAAGTATCCAGCTCTCTTTATATTCCTTCCTTTGTGTAAAAACCCTGGTGTTCCTGCCAGCCCCTCTGCTCTTCCAATAAAATCTGACCTCACTAAGCATGAGAGCACAGCATGGTCAGTTTTCTGGTTGTGCTGGAAACTTAGCCTGCTTTCCTCCAATGATCAAACTTGTGCTGGCACCCCCCACACAGCTATTAACTGGGAGGACCAGTGTTCTGCTGTTCCTTCTCCCCAGCTCTCTGAGCTCTATATGCAGCTGAGAACAGAGGGAATGTGATCACTTATAAAAAAGGAAAAAAAAGTGTTTATAATGTCTTTTATATGTATATGCAAATGTTTTGCCTTCCATGTCTATTTGAAACTGAATGGTTTGTTTTACAAGGTGAGGGTTTAGATATATTTTAAATATCATCTCTGTTGAAACAAGAATCTAAAGGCCAAGGAGTCCCGGACGAGCCCCCAAATGTTTTGATTGCGTATCTAATAAAGGTTCTTGCAGTAAAACCAAGGAAGCTTAGACCTCTGTAGTGTATCAGTGCTTTTACTAAACAGAAAAGCCGCACATACAACTGAACAAAACACAATTCATAGCTTACAAAATATGCCTACAACATGCACAAGCCAATTATTCTTTTCTAGCAAAATAAGCATGTACAATATGTATGCAATAAGTATACTAAACAGTAACTCAACTTAAAGATGGAATCAAGATGGAATGTCCTTCATGGTTCTTTTCTCCAACTCAAAACATTTCCAAAGTTCTCCAGCTTCTGGCAGCCATGTCTTGCCTCTTTGTCTTCCAAAACCAATTCTCCCTGTCTCAACACATGCTTATTCCAAAATCCTAAGCCCCTCCCCCCCAACCTTTGCTCACATCACATCCTGTCCTCTGCTCAGCTCTTATCCCAATCCGACTGGTTTATTTGCATATCAATAGGCAGAGCCTAATGCCGCGTACACACGATCGGATTTTCCGACAACAAATGTTGGATGTGAGCTTGTTGGCGGAAAGTCCGACCATGTGTATGCTCCATCGGACATTTGTTGGCGGACTTTCCGCCAACAAATGTTGGCTAGCAGGTTCTCAAATTTTCCGCCAACAAATGTGTGTTGTCGGACTTTCCGATTGTGTGTACACAAGTCCGTCGGACAAAAGTCCAAGGTACAAACACGCATGCTCGAAATCAATGCTCACCAAACACAACATTAGCAGAAAGAGCCCAAAGGGTGGCGCATGACTATTGAACTTCCTTTTTATTGGTTGGCCGTACTTCTTATACGTCACTATGTTCGTAATTGTTGGCCAACATTTGTGTGACCGTGTGTATGCAAGACAAGTTGGAGCCAACAACCTTTGAACAAAATTCTACGGTTTTGTTGTCGGAAAGTCCGATCGTGTGTACGGGTCATTAGACTCATGGGCTTAAAAATCTAACTATGCAATATAGCAAATAAATCTGCTATAAAATCACCGAAATATCCATAGCAAAAAAGATGGCCAAGCCATAGACATTCCAAATTTCACTCCAGCCTGTTGATTATGGTCAGCCTATGTCTTTATGTGCTGTTTGTAGATGATGAGTCTCATTAGATACTTTATTTCCAACAGGGTGAAGTCTCTGGAGTTCTCAGTGAGGTAAGTGCATCAGATTCTGTAGAGGAACCAATTTATGAGTGGAGACGATATAAGTGTACCCATACCTAGCAACAGCACTAATGTAGGATTTTTTAGTTAATACCAGCAAACTTTGGTGAAATAAAAATAGCAGGATGTAACTTACCTACCGATAGGTGGTTGTCATTTCTCAGTGTTATATAGCATTATCCGGTAAACGTTTAAACAGTGATGAGCAGCTTGATGTTTATTGAATAAACACAGGGTGAATTGACAATAAGGGTAGAATACTGAGAAGGTATGTAATAGTGTTGAACAAAGAATAACAGCCAATGAAGCTATCACACTAACAGGGAAGTTTACGAGTAGTTTCCACACTTGACCACTAGGTGGCAGCATAATGTGATATAACTGAATGTCATAAAAATTCACGTTCAAAACAAGCGGTGTAGCACAGATTCAAATTAATACATTTACTTGCAGTTCCGTAGAAATGGGATTCCAAACTTCTCTCCAGAGGCTGACTGCAGTGCAGTATTAGTTCAGGTAGTGTGAAGTAGGGAACCCCAGGTAGGCTCCACAAAAAGAAGGCTTTAGGAGTCTTTGGTCTGGAGGTTCAGGTGACTGAAGGTGATGCCACCCCTTTAGGAAGGCAGTTTTCCAGATCCAGTTGGCACAGTATCCACACTGACTGGAGTTAACAAGGAAGTTGCACACACTTGAGCTTGCTGGCAGTCCCACACCGGATACAATATTGGAAGACCCAGCGCCTGGTGACGGTTCACATGCTCACTCACTGAAGTCCCATCAGCTGTGGTTTCTCAGGGCCTTGGAGTGCATGAGGAGCTGGAATTTATAAGTTCATGGATGTGTCCAGGCGGTGGACAGTGCCTTTTATGGGAAGCTGTCAAACTTAGACTTGTAGCTCTCTGCTGTTAAAGTGGTCAAAGAAACAAGCCCCCTGCCCTCTGCAAAACACAGGTGGTATGAATGTGGGCAGGGCTGAACTGGGACAAAAATTTGGCCCTGGACTTCATCCAGACTGGCCCACTTTGACAGGTCTCTCCCATGCCGGCTTGCCACCCAAGCCCCCCCCCCCACACTAGCCATTAGCCGTTCTACATTATTTCTCTTATAGGCAGTACCAGTGGGGAAGCTAGACATTATTTCACCTGGGGCAAAGAATTAGTTTGGCGCCCCCCCCCCCCCCAATGGGACAAGATTAGGCAGGAAAGTGAGGCCGCCCTCCTTCCAGATCGTATGATGAGCTTCTCAGTGTTGACTCCTGAGCATCATGTCTGTATTCAGGCGCGCTGCATAACTAGCCAGGGAGAGGAGGTGAGCACTGCGGGGGGGGGGGACAGAGGACCGGAGGGAGGCAGCGGTCCACTGTCACTGAAATCGCCCCACTGAGCCATCGGCCCACCGGGAAACTCCCTGTAGTCCCAATGGCCAGTACATGCCTGAATGTGGGCAGAGAAAATATTCTGTGTTTTTCTTTGTATTCCAAAGTCTAGACCTCTGCATTCTGAATCCTGTCAGTAATAGTCAATGGAAATGTATGTATTAATATTCCGCGCTCAGGACAGGCTCATAACCGAACTGCAGCCCCCCAAAGAAAGAAAGCACCTAGGTGCAATCCAAATGCTGTGAACTCTGAGAAAATAGGGGATTGGCGCTGTTCACTAGTAAATTAATAAACTATTAACAAACTCTCACCACAAGGGAAAAAATGCACTACAAATCTGAGTGAATGAATTAAAAAACGGTGAAACACAATATACTTCAGTATGTATAGATAAATATCCACACTAAAACTACCAATAAGTGTGCAAACTGCTCAAAGTGAAGGAATATATAAAAAATAACATAAATAAAAATATCTCCAAACAATAAATAAAGTTGATAATCGATCAAGTGTACAAAAAATCAAAGAATAATAATTAATAAAACGTGTAAGTGAATTGTGCCCTGAAAAAAACACAGTGTTAACCACTCCAGAGTGGTGTTCTACCAATTATGTGAAGCTGGATAGTGATCAAATGGAAGTGAAAACAAACAAAAAAATCAATATACATTTAGTGTGCATTAAAAATGTTGTGATCAAGAATTAATCAATAAAAATTAATAAATGAAAAAAATTTTTGAAAATTTTTTTTTTTTTTAAATCTAGCATAATAGTCTATAGTTTCAAGAAAAAGTGTCCGTGCATACAACAATTCCAAAAGTGCCGAAAAAATGCTGTGTATATTAAAAAATGTCCAGTGCGTATAAAAAGTTCTTGTGCAGAAATCTAGTATATCTTCAAATGGTTCCGGGTATGTCCGTTCAGATAAATATATACCGTCCTGTGTGGAGCCCCCTCTAGTGTCCCCACTCACCGGAACGCCCAACCCCTGCAGGGGTAATAGGCATGTAGACGTAAGTCCGATGATCCGAGCGGTCCGTGTCCCCTTCACCACCTTCTCTCCACTTGTGTCACCAGATTGCTCACTTAGACCAGTTCCACTTGGACAGAGTTTCAGCTGCTGAAACTCTGTCCAAGTGGAACTGGTCTAAGTGAGCAATCTGGTGTGGATATTTATCTATACATACTGAAGTATATTGTGTTTCACCGTTTTTAATTCATTCACTCAGATTTGTAGTGCATTTTTTCCCTTGTGGTGAGAGTTTGTTAATAGTTTATTAATTTACTAGTGAACAGCGCCAATCCCCTATTTTCTCAGAGTTCACAGTCAATGGAAATGTGCCCCCTATATTGGTGGTCAGTGAAGGGTCCTTTTACTTTGGTGGTCAGTTGAGAAGGGACCCCTAAATTGGTGGCCAGTGGAGGAGGTCACCTTATATTGGTGGTCAGTGGAGGAGGGCCCCCTATATTAGTGATCAGTGAAGGGTCCTCTTACTTTGGTGGTCAGTTGAGAAGGTTCTCTTACATTGGTGGTAAGCGGAGGAGGGCCTCTTACATTGGTGGTCAGTGGAGGAGGGCCCCTTACATTGGTGGTCAGTGAAGGGGACCTCTTACCTTGGTGGTTAGTGGGTGAAGGGTGCCTTAAATTGGTGGTTAGTTGGAGAAGGGTGACTTTAACCATTGGCCAGAAGGACAAGGGCATCCTTACACTGATAGTCATCCTTTTTTTAATCCGCTTGGGTCCGGTCACATGATCCTGCAGCTCTGCAAAAGTCAAAAATGGCTTTGAATTCTGGGAGCTGTGATGTCATCCATAGGTTTTCATAGCCCAGCTCTTTTGGCACTCCCTCCTCTCCCCTGCAGCAGCTGCTCATTGACACAGGGGAGCCAAAACCGCGGGATCATGTGACCAGGCCTAAGTGGATTAAAAATAGGTAAGTGCACAGATTTTTTTTTTATACAAGTTAAGCAGGATAGTAAGGAGGAGAGGGGAGGGAATGTTTTTAAAAAATAGATATAGTTAGGCTTTTCTACCACTTTAATGATCAGTAGGAAGAATACTCCTTACATTAGTGGTCAGTGGGAAGAATACACCTTACATTGGTGATCAGTGGGAAGGATGTCCCTTACATTGGTGATCAGTGGGAAGAATACTCCTTATGTTGGTGGTCAGTGGGAAGAATGCTCCTTACAATGGTGGTAAGTGAGTAGACTGTTCCTTACATTGCTGTTCCGTGGGAAGAATGTCCCTTACATTGGTGATCAGTGAGAAGAATGTCCCTTACATTGGTGATCAGTGAGAAGAATGTCCCTTACATTGGTGATCAGTGGGGAGAATGCTCCTTACATTGGTGATCAGTGGGGAGAATACTCCTTACATTGGTGATCTACCCCAGAGACAAA
Source organism: Aquarana catesbeiana (assembly GCF_042186555.1). Lineage (NCBI taxonomy): Eukaryota > Metazoa > Chordata > Amphibia > Anura > Ranidae > Aquarana > Aquarana catesbeiana. Next base: position 930,448,231 of record NC_133324.1, on the reverse strand, counting down.
GAAAGTACCGAATCCAGAGGATCAGCAAAACTGCCTGGCAACCAGCATTTGTAAAAGAAGAGGTCAGCAATAGTAGCTTCTGTTGTATTTTTAGTGTCTGTTGCCATCAAAATTTTATGAAAATACTTGGAGTAATAGGGACACCTCCAGCGAATGAAAGAAACCAAAGGAACGTTGTACTCGCAATTAGGCCACAAGGGCATTTCCTGTGTTCTCAAGACCTTTAGCAGACATTGCTTATTAAGAACAAGAATATTGCTTTAGAGAGTTGTTTGCAGATGTTTGAAGGCATTCTTGGCAACTGAAACGTGTTCCCTCACCATTGTACCAGTTTGGATATGCATGCCAGCATGGCTCACTGCTTCTTATGATGACCTCACTCATGCTATACTATTCTAATTTTGTCTGCTACATTTTCTGTGCAAGCTTAGAAAGGCCTGTATATCCTTGTGATTTTTCCCACATACTCTACCTGTGGTAATAGATCATTGTACTGTGTCTGGCACTGGCAGAAGAAGAATATGTAGGGCCAAAATCAGCCTGTCCTAAAAGTGCCTAAGGCAGAGGTCTCACAACTTTCTAAACAAAGGGCAAGTTTACTGTCCTTCAGAATTTTGGGGGGCCAGACCGTGGAGTAGAAAATGTTCCGGCATCAGTGGGTGAAAACAATGCCCCATCTTTGGTGTCAGTGAGAGGAATTTTACATCATTGTTGGTGTCATTGGGAGGAATTATGCTCCATCATTGGTGTAATTGGGAGGAAATGTGCCCCATCATTGGTGTAATTGGGAGGAAATGTGTCCTATCATTGGTAGGAATTGTGGCCCATTGTTGGTGTCAGTGGATGAATTAGTGCCCCATGGGTCAGATAAAAGCAAGAAAAGGGCCGCATCTGGCCCCCCAGGCAGCAGTTTGGAGACCACTAGCCTAAGGTAACACCATGCCGAAGTACCTGGTGCTGCCTGGAAGTACTTAATCTTCAAGTCCACCTCTTGTCCCTGAAGCCCTCGTAGATCCTAGGCCCAGCTTGTACATGGGATCTTGACTTCCCACCCAAGTCAAGATTAAGGCCAGCTGGGTTTTTATTGCTATAATGCAATATATGATCTGCGTTGCGCACAAATTCCTCACAATAGTTAGAGTGACTGGCAAATGATGGAACCATGCAAAACACTTACTGTGTTGTTGTGTCTACAGGATGGGAAATAAATGGTAATCTTCCCAGTAGGACATAGATGAGAAAAAAGCAGGAGTTTTAGATATACTCTATTTTCATCTTGGGCAGAAGTAATATCACCATCTACAGCTCAGGCCTAGTATCCAAAGAGGTAGACAGGAACAAAGGGATTGATCCGAATTCTACTACAGGTGAAGGCACCACAAGATGCCAACAGATCAACACTGTAGTATAGCTAATAGAACTTGTTTCAATCCCTATGATGTCGGATATTGATGTTGGAATTGATGTGGTGACAAGTTGGATAGTAAGTTCGTCATCAGGGTCATCAAGTGGACACCGTCCTTCTTTGACACTTCATCACTAGAAGGCTCAACGGTGATACCCTTGACACACTTCCGGTTCACGCTAACCATTGACGCAATTTCTGCCTACGTGGAACACACGCCATTTAGCGGTGGACTTGGATGTTCTCACTGATGCCTATTTTTTGCCAGTGATCCTGTAAGTGGCGTCTAGCTTGCGCTTTTATATTTTATCCTAGCGGTATTTCATTATGAGCTCTCTCTTTGTTTCCCCATCTATGGAGCGTGGCATATCCTTTCAGTCATAAAGCAACCCCTCTGGAGGAGCCTTTGAGCAATCATCCAACATACCCCAGATCAATAGATCACAGCCAATTTGACCCCTAGACTGTAAAGCTGATGGTCCATTGTTTCTGGTGAGTGTCACACTGTCACCGTTACACTGTCACCGTTACACTTTATTCTATCATCATATGAGTGTCCCTAGTGTCCCAGGTTCACCCCCTTAGTTCTACACCCACTTGTTACATCTTGTAGGGCAGTTGCTGTCTTTCCTTTTATCTCAATCCAAGTGCTCCTTTTTTTGTTAATTTGCTATTTGATAAGGACTTCATTGCTGGTTGGAGGGATCAACCTCTCACTCCCATCTTCTTCAGAAGGCATGTTGTAGGTGTAGCAACAAAACCCCTACTTCCCACTAATACAAGGAAAAAATCGATCTTTCATCCTTTTTGAGCAGCTTCAGTTGTCAATTCTTCAACACTATCTTCCCATTGTGAGGTCAATTCCACAACGTATTCCAAGGAGCATTGGCTGGAGTGTTGTAGCCCCAATGTCTGGGGCTAACACAAGAGACCAAAAGGAAAATCAAACCCTATCAATCAACTATAACCCCCAACCTAGAGAACCTTTGGCCAATGTGCTGTGTTATGTAAAGGCCCCATAAATACAGCAACTGTTTCCTGCTCCTGGCAATGATGTATTATGTGTGTTGATTCATTCATTCTAATTATTGAAGGACTATTTCCACATCCTGATAAATGCTAGCAAATTATCAATCATTTTAATTTTGGCTCTACATCTTTAATTACTTTAGTGTAAACTTTGGGGAACCAATCTAAAATGAAAGCTTTATGACTGATTACCTAACTTCGGTTACTGTGTGTTCATGATTTTCGTTGACAACGAGGACTCAGACTTCTTAAGCAGTTGCTGGAGAATCAGGCGAAATCGACCTTTTCTGGTCTGGCACAGACCTTCTTCTGTGGTGTTAATACATCATGGAGTCCCTTCCAGCTCATGGCTGACAACTTTTTTATATGTCAGGTTGTTTAGGTTGCATAGTTACTGACAACAGTTACAAACTTGTTTACCTTAACAACAGACTGCTCCAACTGTCAATATCGGGGGATCTTGAACCGCACAAAAAACCTTGCAAACACCTAGTGCATTACCTACAGCACTTTATTAAAATTAGAAAGATAAAAAAATTACACTCATAAACCAAAGTTGATTGATGGCGTATTTTAAATACAGAAACCAAAAGTACACCATCTAGCCTCATGGGACCAAACGGATGACTGTACTAGCTTAAGGGTTTCAGGGCACCACCCCCTTTCCTCAGAGCCAAAACATTATTTGCTCTGAGGAAGGAGGCAGTCTCCTGAAACATGTCAGCTAGTATGGTCATCCCTTTGGTCCTATGAGGATAGAGGGTGTACTTCTGGTTTTTGTATTTGAGATACACTATCTATCAACTTTGGTTTGTGAGTATAATTTGTATCTTTCTCCTTTTAATTAAGTGCTGTAGATAATGCACTAGGCGTTCGTGCCCTTTTGTTTTTCTGTTGTTTATGCTTTACCATGCCTTGCATTGTATTGCGCTGAAAAAAATGTGGGCTTGCTCTACTTTTTTTCCACTACAAACCAGTGTATATTGGCACAGTGCACCAGAGTGAACTGCTCCCATTCATAAACTCTATTTTGTACAGGTCCTTGTGTTGGCATGCATTAAAAAAAAAAATTATGCCAATGCATCCGATGTGAATGAACCCTTAGAAATAAAGAATCTATCAGATATAAAAGGCGAAATAAGTAGAAAATTATTTGTGAAATTTAAATTGTTTAAAGTGTTTTTATTTGTATTTGTGGAAACTCACTTATATGCAGAATGGTTCAAGTGTTTGTGTTTTCTCTCCTCGCTTTCTTTTTCTGTTCTCTCTTCTTTGGAAATGGCTCAGCTTCTTGTTCCGGGTTTCTACACTGAGAAACTTCTAGACTTGGTATACTATGGTTATTGTTCTATATGCCGCTAAACTATTCTAACCAGACCCAAATCTTCCTATCTGCTCTCCTTGGCTGCTTTCCGCCATTTTTCTTTTCTTTTCTTTTGCAAAAAAGAAACGGGTCAGTTGTTGTTTCCGGGGCTGGTAAACTGTTTATGGTCACCCACTTTGTAAAAAAATGCTTTAAATCAGGACCGAAATTAAAATGTATATCCAGAAAACAAAAAGGGTAGACTCAATGCATAACTTGGTCCTTTTCTGACGTCACTCTTTTATATTTTTTAATGACTGGTCACATCTTTTGAATGGGCACCCTATATTGCCGACTTATATTTGATAATTGAAAGCAGTCTCTGGTGTAGACTAGCCATAAAGGCTCGGTTCACACTGCCAGGACTTGAGACATGTGAAATCCCATGTTAGGCAATGAGAATGGTCTTAACTAGCACTACTGAAGTCGCTCCGAGTTTGGAAAAGGTTCCTGTACTACTTCAAGGCGGTTTCTATCCGACTTGTGCCCATAGACTTTAATGGAAGTCGCCTCCAAGTCCGATACTCATCTTAACCACTTGCCGACCGCTGCACGCCAATGGGCGTGCCTGTACGTCCCCTTTAATTGGCGGGGTTAGTGGGCGCGCGCACCACCGCGTACAGCGGGACCGTGCCCGTGGGACTTGTGGACTCGATGTCCGCCGGTCTCCCGGCGATCGTGTCACGGAGCTGCAGAACAGGGAGATGCCTATGTAAACAAGGCATTTCCCTGTTCTGCCTTGTCACATGACAGAGATCACTTCTCCCTGTCATCGGGAGCGGTGATCGCTGTCATGTGAGTTGAAGCCCACCCCCCCCCAGTTAAAATCACTCCCTAGGACACACTTAACCCCTTCGCTACCAGTGTCATTTACACAGTAGTCAGTGCATTTTTATAGCACTGATCGCTGTATAAATGACAATGGTCCCAAAATAGTGCCAAAAGTGTCCGATGTGTCCGCCATAATGTCGCAGTCATGATAAAAATCTCAGATCGTCACCATTACTAATAAAAAAAAATTAATAATAACTATCCCCTATTTTGTAGACGCTATAACTTTGGCACAAACCAATCAATATACGCTTTTTGCGTTTTTTTTTTACCAAAAATATGTAGAAGAATACATATCGGCCTAAACTGAGGAAAAAATGTGTTTTTTTTTTTTATATATTTTTGGGGGATATTTATTATAGCAAAAAGTAAAAAATTTAGCTTTTTTTCAAAATTGTCGCTCTTTTTGTTTATAGCAAAAAATAAAAATCACAGAGGTGATCAAATACCACCAAAAGAAAACTTTATTTGTGGGGAAAAAAGGACGTCAATTTTGTTTGGGTGTAACGTCACACGACCGCGCAATTGTCAGTTTATGTGACGCAATGCCGAATCGCAAAAAGTGCTCTGGTCAGGAAGGCGGTAAAATCTTCCGGGGCTGAAGCGGTTAATTGATGTGATTTGGATCTGACATTATAGGAAGAATACCCAGGTATTCCCTGAAGTTGCTTCAAAGTAGCTTCAAGTCGCTTCAAAGTTGACTCAAGTCGCATTCAAGTTGCACTGAAGTTGCCTGGCAAAGTCGCTCTACTTTCAGGTTGCGGCAGTGTGAACCAACCCTTAGACTAAGAAAATATTTTAACAATATATAACTGTTAAAGATTTTCTTGCAACTTTTGCTTAAAATACAGCTTGTTTTCCGCTTCTTTTACTAACATGAATTGTTCTTAAAGGCATTGTACACTTTTAAAATTTTTATTGTCTTAGCTAAGTATTTGGATGGTTTCACACTGGCATCCTGCCGTTTGGCCGCAGCTTGGGTGCAGCGCAGTGTACCTGCAGTTTTCGTGCGGGTTACCTGTGGTTTCCCATAGACTTCTTCTAAATTAAGCATTTTTGATGCATTTTCTGACCGTGCCCTAAAGATGCAGCATGCATGACTTTTGATGTGCTTTCAGAAAACACACTAAAAACACTAATCTAAGAGAAGTTTATGGGACACCGCGGGTAACCTGCGCGGTACCCATGTTGTGGCCAAACCTTAGCATGGCAGAGTGAACCCGCCCCTAGTGTAGGTGTTTTACTTGTGTCATTCGTTTACCTTACCCTGTAATGATCGGGTTAGACATGTGCAATTCGTTTCGTTCCGAATTCGTTTTTTAATGAATTTTCAACAAATTCCTTCATTCGTAAATATCCGAATGAACGAAAATCCGTTTTAACAAATTTTTCAGAATATTCGTAAATTCGAATTTTCAAAAATTCCAAAATCTGTAAATCCGAAAATAAGAACCAAAATTCAAAGAACGAATATCCAAAATAAGAAGAAAATCCTAAAATTCAAAAACCCAAAAATGTGAAAATCTAAAATAATAACTAATAATAACTTAACTATTAATAACTATTAAATTATAGGTATTGGAATTTCCTTTTAAATTTGGCTGTTAGTGAATGTAACAAATTTATCTGAAGTTACGAATTATCCGAAATAACAAATGTCGCATCTAAACGAATGGAACATAACAAATTAATAATAATAAATAATAATAATAATAATAAAAACTTTTAATTAGTATTATTATTTATTATTAATTTGTTCTGTTCCATTTGTTTAGATGCGACATTCGTTATTTTGGATAATTCGTAACTTCGGATAAATTTGTTACATTTACTAACAGCCAAATTTGAAAGGAAATTCCAATACCTATAATTTATGAATTTTTGTATTTTTGAATTTCAAATTTACGAATTTTCTAATTTCGATCATAAAATGACCCAAAAAAAACCCCCGAAAATGAACAATTTTTTTGTCATGTCTAGATAGGCTCATGTGTTGTTTCTGCAGTTTGTAGTGTCATAACCGATCAATTCTCCTATGTCCATGTATTCATTCACCTAGCTTGTCCCTATTTGCCAAAGGGACAAGATAACTTCCTGTTCTGCGTCACACAGCATCCAATGCATGTGTTGCCAACCGCTCTGTGTTGCATCCCAAATGTGCTAATTCCACTAGTGAGCTCTCTGTGGGGGGGATTTACTAAAGCTAGAGAGTGCTAAATGTGTTGCAGCTCTGCATAGCAACCAATCAGCTTCCAGGTTTTATTGTTAAAGCTTAATTGAACAAGCTGAAGTTAGAAGCTGATTGGTCACGCACAGCTGCACCAGATTTTGCACTCGCCAGTTTTAGTAAATCAACCCCTGTGTGTCTGTGAATGCTGTGCCTGTTTGTCTCTGCGTCAGATCTAAACACTGAGAAGCTTTCACCTGGACCAAAGCTAGACTGAGAGACCAAAGGATTGTGTGACATGTAGTTTCTTAATCGGAACTGTCAGTTCTTAGACTACAGACAGAGGTCATGCATTAACCTGTGCAGTGCCAGGAATGTGAAGATTTATTGTAAAGTAGGCTGTGTGTACAGGCCAACAAATGACACTACATGACCAGTGCACATCTTACGCAGGTAAAAAACACAAGGTGCAAATTGGAAGGTTTACAATGCCTTTAAGTGTTCTAAATCACTAGCCTCTGCCCTGTGCCCTATAGTAATTGCTGTATTATTACCGCTATATTTGTGTTCACTGAGAGATCGGGGATTATGGAGGATTATGGGTAATTTTAACTGAAAGTGAAAGGAAATTGGACGTCTGATTGCATTTTGCTTTTGAAAATGTACACCAGCCTTGATATAATGTCTCTAGTCTTATTCATAGAGCACCTGACATGAGAGAAATATGGTCTCTGGCATAGATGGACACCTGAAAATGCTGTTTGCCTGGCTTTAATAATCCTTAGTCACCCACAACAAGCGTGCAGCCAATAAGTCCGACAAAAGTCAGATTTTTATTGTATTCTTTGTGAGCAATTCAGGTTTTTCACACTATTGCGAACACAGACATCGCATGTGATTCGCACCACATTGCTGTGCAGATCACATGAGATATATGTGCAATGCAAATTTAGCTATACAGTTTGTATGGCTGAACTCGCATTGGATTTGCACGAAAAAGGTGCGGGAACCTTTTTCTTTTCCCCGCACCAGAATCGGATTACATGGGTGTGCAGTCTGAAATTACAGTTCGCACTGCGATATGCGAACCGATCTGGGGGTGTCATTACCTTTGTATTGACACCCGCAGCGGTTCTCAGAGGGCAGTGTGAACTGCCTGCGGAAGAGATGCGATGCGGGGACCCGCACTGGAATCACACTGGTTATCGCATTGCAATAGTGTGAACTCAGGCTTAAAGCCAAAATAACATGAGGGTCAGGCAATCAGCTATTTTCAGAAGGAGAGGTCAACAGTGTCAGTCTACATATTTCTTCCATGTACTCTAACAATCACATTTATTTATTCACTTAACAAAAGCACTTACTGTTTTCCTTTAATTTTGCAGTCAGAGGACTCAGACCTGCCGGTCCCTCCGACCCAGAAGAGCCCCAATATCTACATGGTGCCGAAAAATATCAGGCCCCGCCTGCAGAGGACTGCTATTGAGGTGAGTGTGGGTTTCGTGATACGTGAATATATCTCGTACAGTCGATTGTAAAACTTTTTATTAATTACCGAGTACCAGATTTGATCTACCCCTCCTCCCTTGGTCACTTGATAACTGCCCATGGCTTCCAATACCACCTATACGCTGATGACACCCAAATCTATCTGTTTACTCCTCACCTCACTCCTTCAGTCTCCTCTCACATTACTAACTTACTATCTGACATATCAGCATGGATGTCACACCACTTCCTTAAACCAAATCTCTCTAAAACTGAGCTATTAATATCCCCGCCCCCCTCCATGACTTTTCCATCAAAATCAACAATGCAACTATGAGTCCCTCCCCTCACACCAGGGTGATAGGTGTAATCCTAGACTCTGACTTGTCATTTCAGCCTCAAATCCAATCGTTGTGAAAAGTTTGTAGAATTCACCTCCGTAACATCTCTAAAATTCACCCCTTTTTAACAAATGAAATCACCAAGCTCCTCATTCACTCCCTTCTTATCTCTCGCCTTGACTATTGCAACTCCCTTCTCATTGGCCTACCTCTCCATAGGCTCCTCCCCTCTTCAGTCTATCATGAATGTTGCTACCAGACTTATCCACCTTACCAACCGCTCAGTGTCTGCCAACCCTTTCCTCCAATCCCTACACTGGCTCCCAAGCACCCAGCAAATTAAATTCAAAATACTAACCACAACATACAAAGCCATTCACAACTCTGCCCCGAGCTACATCACCAACCTTGTCTCCAAATATCACCCAAACTGTCCTCTCCGCTCTTCTCAAGACCTCCTACTCTCAAGCTCTCTCGTCCCCTCCTCCAATGCTCGTCTCTAGGATTTCTCCAGAGCCTCTCCCATCCTCTGGAACTCGCTACCTCCACCTGTCCAGCTATCCCCTACTCTTGCTACCTTCAGGCGATACCTGAAAACTTATCTCTTCAGGAAAGCCTATCACGTCTCCAACTAATCTTCTACCGCTTCCACCAGCTCATTCCCCACAGTTACAACCTTTTGTACCACCTGCCCCACCCTATTAGATTGTAAGCTCTTCTGAGCAGGGCCCTCTTAATCCTTTTGTATTTTATTGTATTATAACTGTATTGTCTCCCTTTTATATTGTAAAGTGCTGCGTAAACTGTTGGCCCTATACAAATCCTGTATAATAATAATAATAATACCGAGGAGCTCACTGACCATGAGCAGGAAGCACACTCACATCCCTCTATGAGGACACAAGCCTCCACGCCTGGTCTGTCATGGCAGAGATTCACATTTTTTTAAACTGAAACATTAAAAAGTTGAATTGGCCCATCAGTCTCCCATGATAACTTATTAAAACTGCTGGAGATGAACATTTTTAGGGGCATATTTAAAAAGCAGCTAATCTGACATTGACCAAACATTCACTGCAGGTGAAACCTCTTAGTGCGTGTGTTTTAAATGACAGTTGGTAATGCACTGACAGTGAATGTATAATGAAAGTCACATTCACCATTTTTTAAAAATATACCCCTTAAAGTGTTTATAACTTTAAAAAACAAATGCCGCTGGCTCTTTAACCTCTTCACGCCCACCCTATAGCTGAAAGGCAGCTACAGCGTAGGCTTAAATTCAATGTACGTCCTCCCATGCTTGCACTGCCCACAAGCCCCCTGTGGAGCGCAGGCGGCGCACTCTGTGATCACCGAGTCCATGGTACTTGGCTGATCACAGATCGGAGTAAAGGGCCAATCCTGGTCCTTTACCAAGTGATCAGCTGTCAGCCAATGAATAGTGAGGAGTTAACAGAAGCTGACAGCGTGAGGAGAAAAAAGTATGCTGATTACCGGCTTGTGTAAACGGGACATCGGTACCACACTGTGGTAGTCACTGCTGCTAAGCAGTGCCCACCAGTGCTGCCCACCAGTGCCCATCAGTACTGCTAAGCAGTGCCCACCTACCAGTGCCCACCAGTGCTGCCAATCAGTGTCCCTCAGTGCCACCTATCAGTGCTGCCCACCAGTGCCACCTACTAGTGACAATCAGTACTGCTAACCAGTGCCCACCTACCAGTGCCAACTAGTGCTGCCAATCAGTGTCCCTCAGTGCCTCATCAGTGTCACCTACCAATGCCAATTAGTACCACCTCTCAGTGCCACCTATCAGTGCCCTTTAGTTTCACCTATCAGTGCTCATCATTGCCACCCATCAGTACAGCCTTATCAGTGGCTCCTGCTTAGTAGCAGTGACTGCCACAGTGTGGGACCGTTGTCCCATTTACACAAACCGGTAATCTGCTTTTTTTTTCTCCTCACACTGTTAGCTTCTGTTAACATCATGTGATCAGCTGTCATTGGCTGACAGCTGATCACATGGTAAAGGGCCAGGATTGAACAATTGTGCGGTCATGCAGCACTGTACCCATATGAAATTTGCACCTATCGGTGCCACCCATCAGTGCCTCCTGATCAGTGCCCACCAGTGCCACTTCATCAGTGCCCATCAGCGCACATCAGTGAAGGAGAAAAATTACCTGTTTGCAAAATTTTATAACAAACTATGAAAACTGTTTTATTTTTCAAAATTTTCTGGCTTTTTTTGTATATTTAGCAAAAATAAACCCCCCCAGTAGTTATTAAATACCACCAAAAGAAAGCTCTGTTTGTGGGGAAAAAAATCATAAAAATTTTATATGGGTGCAGTTTTACATGACCGCGCAATTGTCATTCAAAGAGTGAAAGCGCACGTTATTTAAAAGTGATTTATCATGTCAGTATGGCATTTTTCCCTGCTGGTGTTGAATTTAACCTGGTTGATCCTGCCTGTGTCACTCTTCCTAACAGTAAACTGACCATGCAGATCCATCCTAGTGTTGTCAGTTTACATCTTGTGTCATCCTGCTGCGGATACAGGCACGCTATGGGGCAGGGAAGCCAAACCAAGCTTATCCTTAGTTGTCAGCCTACAACAGTATGTGACCTTCCACAACCCGAAAAAAAAAGAAATAAAAAGACGTGAACTGCAGTAACCTATAGCAGCCAACCAAAGCTACTCTGCTGGAGTCAATCAATTTGGAAAAAGGCTGTTCTGCTTGTATCAGCATATCAAGATGGCATATATGATATATGACTCTGGAATAGCCACCAGTTGAGCATGGTGGCTTAGTGGTTATCACTTTTACCTGAAAGATCTTGGGTCGTTGCTTTGAATCCCAACCATGACAGTATCTGCATGGGGTTTGCATCCTCTCCCTGTGCCTGTGTTGGTTTCTTTCGGGTACTCCAGTTTCCTCTCACATGCTGGTAGGTTAATTGGTTCCTGTCTAAATTGTTCCCTATTGTGTGTATAGTAGGTAGGGACTTTAGATTGTGGTCCCCTTGATGGCAAGGATTGATGTCCTTGATGTAAATGTAAAATCCATATGTAAAGTGCTGCGACAGTTGTATATTCCGTTAATAAATAAAAATAACATGCCTGTAGTTTTGAAATGGAAAATTCTCTATTCAGTATGATATTGTTCTACCTTTTACCAATTCTGTCATCGATTGGCCAGTGTGGGAGTCTTTTAAACCATGAGAAGGAAGTGTCACCAGCACACCAGGATCTCCAAAATTGGGTCCAAAATTTTAATCACATAGTATCAAAAAGATAAATAAAAGAGACGTTTCGGAGCCACGCAGGACCCCTTCATCAGGCATGTGACACCTGCGTGGCTCCGAAACGTCGCTTTTATTTATTTTTTTGATACTATGTGATTAAAATTTTGGACCCAATTTTGGAGATCCTGGTGTGCTGGTGACACTTCCTTCTCATGATTGCAGTCGGTTTCAGCCGTTGGTCATTTTAGCACCCAATTTAAGATACAGCCGTTTGTGCAGGTACGTGTGTGTTGAGAGTATTGCATTGGAGTCTTTTAAACCAATCCCTTTTAAACAACCATCTTTTGCCCGCTGTCTAGGTGTTGGCATGGGGTCTGCGCAACCTGAAGAGCTACCAGCTGGCCAGCGTGACGTCGCCCAGCCTGATCGTGGAGTGCGGTGATGAAAGTATGCAGTCCTGCGTTATTAAAAACGTCAAAAAGAATCCCAACTTTGATATCAGTGTCCTTTTCATGGAGGTGGTAAGAGCCCTTAATACAGTAAGCAGATTTGGCAGGGTGGTAGGAACGAGTTCAGGTGCCCGAAAAAAAAGGCTTATTGCAGCCATTCAGTTAGGTGAGAGCTGGGATTCATGTGTTTCTTATGTTAGAAATAATAAGCCTGGTGTCAGGCGCTCAGCGCCATAATCTCTGATGTTATGTCATCCTTCTGTATAGAAATAATCCTTGTAAAGTATTGATTAATCAATCAAACGGGTTCGGGTTCTGAAATTTTCTTATCTACAGTTTGGCCTAACTAGAAGAATCTGCCAAGAAGCAGAGCTCTGTGTGCAAAGTAGACAGCCAATCAGAATCCACCTTGACTTGGCATAACTTCAGTAACGTGATTCATTTGCTGAACTTTGTACTGTGCTTCTTCCTCTGTTGTTTGGTATCGTCTGATTTGCAGAGAATACTAAAGTGTTACTAAACCCACAACAGTGAATATCAGTCTGTATATGCAGTAAATAATGCTTGTTGTACTCCCTGTGGAACCTAAGGGGTTAATCCTCCACTTGTGTCTTCTCTGATCCTCCCCTTATTCCACTGTTCCCTATCCATCTCTGGATAGTACAGCTGTTAGGGGACAAGCTGCACATGCCCAGTTTGGTATGTATTCCTAGAGAGTTTTTGTTTTCTTGGGAGAGTGCATGTGATGAGCACAGGGCCAATCGGCACTGTCCACAAAGAGGGTCAGGGGTCATGCATCCTCATAGGATAGTCAGAGGAGAATGAAAACTCCTCCTACAAGCTTTAACCACTTCTGTACCGCCCACCGTCGTTAAACGTCGGCTGTTTGAAAAGGTATATCGTTGATATGGCAGCAGCTAGCTACCATAACCCCGGTATCCTCTTCTTCAGTAAGAGGTCCGGTTTAAGATAAAAGTGGTCTCTGTGACGGATTCCCTGCAAAATCACTTTTATCGGGAGAGGGGCCCCCCCTGCCGTACTCCGGTGCCCTCCGCCGCTTACCAGAGCCGTCGGCAGCAGCGGAGGCAATCAGATCCTTCTTGTGGCCTGACATAGAGACGAGTGAGGGGAAGATGGCCCCCACCCGTCTCCATATCATTGCAGGGTGGAAGCCACGTCAAAACGTCACTTCCGCCCATAGCTCTTAAAGGGCCATTTTATTTTTTTTCATTTTTTTAAATGACAACATTTTTTTTCTATTGCATTTTAGTGTAAATATGAGCTCTGAGGTCTTTTTGACCCCACATCTCATATTTAAGAGGACCTGCCATGCTTTTTTCTATTACAAGGGATGTTTACATTCCTTATAATAGGAATAAAAGTGACACAATTTTTATTTTTTTTTAAAACAGTGTAAAAATAAAAAATGAAAGGTAAAATAAATAGAAACATTTTTTTTTTAACGTGCCCTGTCCCGATGAGCGAGAGCAATAATTCTAGCCCTAGACCTCCTCTGTAACTTAAAATATTCAACCTGTAGAATTTTTTAAATGTCGCCTATGGGGATTTTTAAGGGTAAATGTTTGTCGCCATTCCACGAGCGGGTGCAATTTTGAAGCAGCTGGGTATCAATTTACTCGGCGTAACATTATCTTTCGCAATATAAAAAAAAATGGGCTAACTTTACTGTTGTCTTATTTTTTAATTCAGAAGAGTGTATTTTTTCCAAAAAAAGTGCACTTGTAAGACCGCTGTGCAAATACGGTGTGACAAAAAGTTTTGCAACAACCGCCATTTTATTCTCTAGGGTGTTAGGAAAAAAAAATGTATAATGTTTGGAGGTTCTAAGTAATTTTCTAGCAAAAAAAAATGTTTTTAACTTGTAAACCAACAAATCTCAGAAAGAGGCTCGGTCCTTAAGTGGTTAAAGCGGAGTTCCACCCAAAAGTGGAACTTCCGCTCATTTGTCTCCTCTCCCCCTCCAGTGCCACAATTGGCACCTTTCGGGGGGGAGGGGGGACAGGATACCTTTGACAGGTATCCTGTTCCCACTTCCGGGAGTCTGGGCCACGGCGGGGTTCCCTCCTCCTCTCCCTTTCGCCAGGCCAGTAGAAGAGAGGAGTGGGGTCTTACGCATGTGCAGTAGGGTTCCCAGCGTGAAGCCATAAGGCTACACTGCCGGGTACCCTCACCCGAAATGGCGGCGGTAGCACCCAACAGCTGACAAAACCATCAACTGCGGTGCCAACATCGCTGGACTCTAGGACAGGTAAGTGTCCGATTGTTAAAAGCCAGCAGCTGCAGTATGTGTAGCTGCTGGCTTTTAATTTTTTTTTTGGGGGGGGGGGGGCGGAACACCGCTTTAACCAGACACTGATAGAAGTCACAAGGCTGCTTTATACTGCTGATTAGAAAGGGTATTTAGCAGTTTATATTTACTAAAATAATTGCATTTCCACGTTCTGTGTACTGTGGGAGACCAGATATAGTGAATGCAGAGTCCTGGGGAGACCAGATATAGTGAATGCAGGGTCCTGGGGAGACCAGATATAGTGAATGCAGGGTCCTGGGGAGACCAGATATAGTGAATGCAGGGTCCTGGGGAGACCAGATATAGTGAATGCAGGGTCCTGGGGAGACCAGATATAGTGAATGCAGGGTCCTGGGGAGACCAGATATAGTGAATGCAGGGTCCTGGGGACACCAGATATAGTGAATGCAGGGTCCTGGGGACACCAGATATAGTGAATGCAGGGTCCTGGGGAGACCAGATATAGTGAATGCAGGGTCCTGGGGAGACCAGATATAATGAATGCAGGGTCCTGGGGAGACCAGATATAGTGAATGCAGGGTCCTGGGGAGACCAGATATAATGAATGCAGGGTCCTGGGGAGACCAGATATAGTGAATGCAGGGTCCTGGGGAGACCAGATATAATGAATGCAGGGTCCTGGGGAGACCAGATATAGTGAATGCAGGGTCCTGGGGAGACCAGATATAATGAATGCAGGGTCCTGGGGAGACCAGATATAGTGAATGCAGGGTCCTGGGGAGACCAGATATAGTGAATGCAGGGTCCTGGGGAGACCAGATATAGTGAATGCAGGGTCCTGGGGAGACCAGATATAGTGAATGCAGGGTCCTGGGGAGACCAGATATAGTGAATGCAGGGTCCTGGGGAGACCAGATATAGTGAATGCAGGGTCCTGGGGAGACCAGATATAGTGAATGCAGGGTCCTGGGGAGACCAGATATAGTGAATGCAGGGTCCTGGGGAGACCAGATATAGTGAATGCAGGGTCCTGGGGAGACCAGATATAGTGAATGCAGGGTCCTGGGGAGACCAGATATAGTGAATGCAGGGACCTGGGGAGACCAGATATAGTGAATGCAGGGTCCTGGGTTTAGTAACACTTTAAGATTTAGACATACCTCTGACATTCATTTTGAATCATACCCCCAAAGGACTTTTGAACAGAATGGCTCAATACATTCTTAGCAAAGCCTTGCATCTTGTTGCTGTTAGTATCCATCAAAGTTGAGTCTGATGTAAGAACTTGCGACTTTCAGTTAGTGCAGGGCTTTAGCAGGCTTGATTTATACTTTAGTGTGTGGAATTGCAGGAGAGAGGCTGCATGCAGATGAAACTATGTTAAAATTCCTTGTTTTTTATGGGGCATGCACATACAATTATACAGAAGTATAACATATAGGGGGGAGTTACTGAAACTGGTGCACACAGAATCTGGTGCAGCTGTGCATAGTAACCAATCAGCTTCTAACTTCAGCTTGTGCAATTAGCCACTTGCCGACCAGCCGCCGCAGTTGTATTGCGGCAGAATGGCACAAATGGGCCAAACGATGTTATGTTACGTCGCTTCGCCCTGTGGCCACTAGGGGCGCACACTGCTCACCCTCCGGGGCCCATGCGAGTGCCCGGCGGTCATGATCACCGCCGGGCTCCCGCGATCGCTACTGATACATCGAGAACTGGGATCTGTGTGTGTAAACACAGTTTCCAGTTCTCTGAGGGGAGAAGAGACAGATCGTCTGTTCATACAGAGTATGAACAGCGACCTGTCATCTCCCCTACACAGTCCCCTCCCCCTTCAGTTAGAACACAGAGAGGGAACACAGTTAACCCCTTGATCGCCCCCTAGTGTTAACCGCTTCCCTGCCAGTGACATTTACACAGTAATCAGTGCATTTTTATAGCACTGATCGCTGTATGAATGCCAATGGTCCCAAAAATGTTTCAAAATTGGCCGGCATGTCCGCCATAATGTCGCAGTCCTGATAAAAATCGCAGACGCCGCCATTACTAGTAAAAAAAAAAAAAAAAATAATAAAAATGCCATAAAACTATTCCCAATTTTGTAGATGCTATAACTTTTGCGCAAACCAATCAATATACGCTTATTGCGATTTTTTTTAACCAAAAATATGTAGAAGAATACGTATCGGCCTAAACTGAGGAAAAAAAAAATTTTTATATATATTTTTGGGGGATATTTATTATAGCAAAAATTAAAAGATATTGCCTTTTTTTTAAAATCGTCGCTATTTTTGTGTTTATAGCGCAAAAAATAAAAACCACAGAAGTGATCAAATACCACCAAAAGAAAGCTCTATTTGTGGGGAAAAAAAGGACGTCAGTTTTGTTTGGGTGTAAGGTCGCACGACTGCGCAATTGTCAGTTAAAGCGACGCAGTGCCGAATTGCAAAAAGTGCTCTGGTCAGGAAGGGGGTAAAGTATTCCGGGGCTGAATCGGTTAAAGGGTAACTCCACTTTTGTGGGCAAAAAAAAATAGTAAATAAAGAAAAAATAATATAGCATATACAATTGCGACACAAGTCATATTGTAATTGAATGTTATTAAAAATGACCTTTCCTTTTCAATCTGCAGCCGCTGCAATTTTCTGAAAACGCAATTCAATATGGCTACCTGGAGGTGTTCTGTGCACAGAATGTATACAGAACGCTCCCTAGAAACATCATTTCATGCTTGTGTGATTGGCTCACTGATTTTACTAGAAGTCTACACTAAGATACAAGTCAGATTTCAGGCATCCCCTGCAACAAAAATGTCATTTTTGGTGAGATGCTCCCAAAAGGAAATCACATCTAAAAGGGATGCAGGCCCAGCAGCTTTCCCCATTAGTGCCCTGCAGGTGCAAAGCTGATTGATAACTATGAAACCACTCCCATTAGATTCACTTTCCCACACAGACAAACACACAGGGATTTCTTCAGAATTACAAAAGGTAGGAATCTGCAACAAAGTTTGTTAAAATCCTTATAATTTACATAGATCACCCAAAGAGAAATGTTTTTTTCTCTCAACAAAAGAGGGGTTACGCTTTAAGCTTTGACAATAAAACCTAGAAGATGATTGGTTACTGTGCTCAACTGTACTAGATTCTGTCTGCACCAGTTTTAGTAAATCTCCCCCATAGATTTGTTCTAGAATTCTTTTTAGGGGAAACAAAGATCTATATTTTGTCTGGGCAAAAACATGATCGGTGCCGATAGCATAAAGTTTCCATCATATAGCTATTTCCTCTTTATTTTTAGAGTCTTCCCAGTGAGCAACTTTACTGTCCGCCCATCATTGTGAAAGTGATTGACAACCGGCAGTTTGGTCGGAAGCCTGTGGTTGGTCAGTGCACCATCCACTCCCTTGAGGAGTTCTACTGCGACCCCAACGAGGATGAGGGTGACCTGGAGGAAGGATTGGCTGGTATGATGCTGTATACTTTCTGTACAAATGCGTGTAACAGGGACACAAACCCACCAATCACAAACAGACGGAGACCGAATAACCCTGGTGTAGTTTTATCGTGCTGTGTTGTGTTATGTCCTACTACACATTCCACCATGTAGGTAGGACTTTGTCAGGTATATAACACAATACAGCTGTTTACACCAGGCCCAGGGTGTTTTGTTGCTCTCCTGATTTGTGACCCCACAATAGGGATAAAACTTTTTTGCAGAAGGGAGTTTAACAAGACTTGTGGCCACTCATTAAAATTAGAAGAAAAGAGGTTTAACCTTAAACTATGTAGAGGGTTCTTTACTGTAAGAGCGGCAAGGATGTGGAATTCCCTTCCACAGGCAGTGGTCTCAGCGGGGGGTCATTGATAGTTTCAAGAAACTATTAGATAAGCACCTGAACGACCGCAACATACAGGGATATGTAATGTAATACTGACATATAATCACACACATAGGTTGGACTTGATGGACTTGTGCCTTTTTTCGACCTCACCTACTATGTAACTATGTAACCATACTTTCTCCAAGGTCCTAGATTTAGTACCAGCTTTAAATAGCCGGTCCCTGTAGTTCTTTAAGTTCATTAACTGTGAGCCTCTTTTAGGTGCAGATAGTATGGGGGTGATTTACTAAAACAGGCAAAATCTGGTGCATCTTTTTTTTTAAAGGTGTTTATTTTGTTTAGGGCTGTTACTGATTAAAATTTTCGCGTTCGATTAATTGATTTTTTTTAATCGATTAATCGACTAATTTCGCACACACAGATCCAACTACTTTTAGCTGACGTCATGCGTAGCTCCTCCCCTGTACGCGTTACATTCAATCAGAACTTCCTCAGCGGGGCGGGGCGGGGCGGGGCTACGGCGTCACCCTACAGTCTAAATAGCACCGTTGTGCATCAGGGAGACCGATGGAGAGCCAGAGACATCCATCACCTGCTGAGACAGCAAAGTGTCAGCTCTTTGGAAAAAAAGTGCCCTCATCATAAATGTTTCTTGATTGCTGGATAATCAATCAATGTCAGTTCATCGTCAAACTGACTTACAGCCAGGAAAGCCCTCAGATATGTTGATTTTCATAGCCAAATCCAGGATTTACATAGATGTTTATCTGAATACTTAGCTCTTCTATGACAGGAAACCCTAAAATAGGATTTTTTAGAGAATGACAGGGTCTCTTAAAGCACAGTGCCAGTGTTATCTATATATAAATATCAGTTTCATGATTTTTTTTCAATCTGTTGCCTTTGTATGCCCCCCAAAAAAAGTATTTCAAAGACACTAGCAAACATTTGCAAAAATAGAAAAATATATGACTAATAATTCTAATTGTACAAAAAAGATATTTATATGCAGTATCTCACAAAAGTCAGTACACCCCTAACATTTTTGCAAAGATTTTATTATATCTTTTCATGTGACAACACTGAAGAAATGACACTTTGCTACACTGTAAAGTAGTGAGTGTACAGCTTGTATAACAGTGTAAATTTGCTGTCCCCTCAAAATAACTCAACACACAGCCATTAATGTCTAAACTGCTGGCAACAAAAGTGAGTACACTCCTAAGTGAAAATGTGCAAATTGGGCCCAATTAGCCATTTTCCTTCCCCGGTGTCATGTGACTCATTAGTGTTACAAGATCTCAGGTGTGAATGGGGGGCAGGTGTGTTAAATTTGGTGTTATCGCTCTCACTTTCACATACTGGTCACTGGAAGTTCAACATGGCACCTTATGGCAAAGAACTCTCTGAGGATCTGAAAAAAAGAATTGTTGCTCTACATAAAGATGGCCTAGGCTATAAGAAGATTGCCAAGACCCTGAAACTGAGCTGCAGCAGAGTGGCCAAGACCATACAGCGGTTTAACAGGACAGGTTCCACTCAGAACAGGCCTCGCCATGGTCAACCAAAGAAGTTGAGTGCACGTGCTCAGCGTCATATCCAGAGGTTGTCTTTGGGAAATAGATGTATGAGTGCTCCCAGCATTGCTGCAGAGGTTGAAGGGGTGGGGGTCAGCCTGTCGGTGCTCAGACCATACGCCGCACACTGCATCAAATTGATCTGCATGGCTGTCGCCCCAGAAGGAAGCCTCTTCTAAAGATGATGCACAAGAAAGCCTGCAAACAGTTTGCTGAAGACAAGCAGACTAAGGACATAGATTACTGGAACCATATCCTGTGGTCTGACGAGACCAAGATAAACTTATTTGGTTCAGATGGTGTCAGGCGTGTGTGGTGGCAACCAGGTGAGGAGTACAAAGACAAGTGTGTCTTGCCTACAATCAAGCATGGTGGTGGGTGTGTCATGGTCTGGGGCTGCATGAGTGCTGCCGGCACTGGGGAGCTACAGTTCATTGAGGGAACCGTGAATGCCAAAATGTACTGTGACATACTGAAGCAGAGCATGATCCCCTCCCATCAGAGACTGGGCCGCAGGGCAGTATTCCAACATGATAATGACCCCAAACACATCTCCAAGAGAACCACTGCCTTGCTAAAGAAGCTGAGGGTAAAGGTAATGGACTGGCCAAGCATGTCTCCAGACCTAAACCCTATTGAGCATCTGTGGGGCATCCTCAAACGGAAGGTGGAGGAGCACAAGGTCTCTAACATCCACCAGCTCCGTGATGTCATCATGGAGGAGTGGAAGAGGACTCCAGTGACAACCTGTGAAGCTCTGGTGATCTCCATGCCCAAGAGGGTTAAGGCAGTGCTGGAAAATAATGGTGGCCACACAAAATATTGACACTTTGGGCCCAATTTGGACATTTTCACTTAGGGGTGTACTCACTTTTGTTGCCAGTGGTTTAGACATTAATGGCTGTGTGTTGATTTATTTTGAGGGGACAGCAAATTTACACTGTTATACAAGCTGTACACTCACTACTTTACATTGTAGCAAAATGTAATTTCTTCAGTGTTGTCACATGAAAAGAGAATAATATATTTACAAAAATGTGAGGGGTGTACTCACTTTTGTGAGATACTGTATATATTGTTTGTGTGGCCAGCTTTAGGTGTATGGGTTAAACTGAATGAACACACAGTAATCAGTTCAAATAAGCCCTATAGCTTTAACCCTTTTGGAGGTCATTGATAATTAGATGCCTAGTTCAGGTTTAGCAGTCAGTATGCTTTGGTTAGCTTAAAAATAACTCTGATTTACATATCTAAATATTTTTTTAAAGCAGAGTTCCACACAAAAATGGAACTTCCGCTTTTCGGAACCCTCCCCCCCTTCCGGTGTCACATTTGGCACCTTTCAGGGGGGAGGGGGGTGCAGATACCTGTCTAAGACAGGTATTTGCACCCACTTCTGGCATAGACTCCCAGGGGAGTCTATGCCTCTTCCCGTCCCGACCGCGCTGTCTGCTGGGAACACACAGCTCCCAGCAGAGAGCAGGGACCACTAGGGACGCGCAGCGCGACTCGCGCATGCGCAGTAGGGAACCGGGAAGTGAAGCCGCAACGCTTCACTTCCTGATTCCCTCACCTAGGATGGCGGCGGCAGCTGCCTAGAACCGAGGGGGTTCTCGGTGTTCCCTGCCGTCATCGCTGGACCCTGGGACAGGTAAGTGGCCATGTATTAAAAGTCAGCAGCTGCAGTATTTGTAGCTGCTGGCTTTTAATATTTTTTTTTTTTTTTGGCGGTGTGGGTGAACCCCCGCTTTAAGGACAAAGCTATTTGGTACACTTAATAAATAAAACTCTACATTTTTAACCAAAGGTTACAAGTATACACAAATGTAAAAACACGTTTCACAAAAGTGATTGATTTGTATTTTTTAATGCTGTAAATATATGACAATTACAGTATTATATCAATGGTATGGTATATCAATGCATCAATGAAAGTGACAGTGTTAATCTGTAGGCTGAGTGAAAGCCTATTTTGTCATTGAAGACTCCTGCCCGTATTTGATTACTGTGTGATAGTGGACATCAGTTAGGCACCTCTAGCAATTTGGGATTGTGGGCAGATTCACGGCGATTCTGCCCCGCGATCCCAAATTGCACAACAATGCTGGAAAAAGGCAGCACATGTGCTTGTATGCCTTTCTTTTGGGCAACAAGCTTCGTGCAATGGGGTTTGCTGTGATTGCCACGCAATAAATCGCATGACAATTGTGGCAAAACCGCACCACATTTTAGGTGCCATTAAAAATAAATGACACACTTAAGGCCCGTACACACAATCAGACTTTTTGACAAAAAACATGCAAATTAGCTGTTGTAAGGCAACATCCGACCGGGTGTACGCTCCATCGGACAAACTTTTTCAGTTTTCATCTGACTTTTGTTGGCTGTGCGAACAGACAAAAGTCCGATGGAGCAAAGTCCGATCGTACACAAAACCATCGGACTTTTGTACAAAGTACAAACACACATGCTCAGAACCAATGTAAAAGATCAGACAACAGTACAGAAGTTGACCGCCGGGTGGCGCCGGAGAATTGAACATCCTCTTTTGAAGTGTCGTCAGTACGTTGAAACGTCACTACGTTTCTGTTTGTTGCCTGAAAAGTCCTGCCGTGTGTATGCTTAACAAGTTTACGGCCAACGCCCTTTGTACAGAAATCCACAGGAAAGTTTGTACAAAGTCCGATCGTGTGTATGATGCTAAACACACATGCTGCATTTTGGCAGCGCTGCAGGGCTTTGGAATCGTGGGGAGAATCACAGCGATTCCGCTCGTGATCCCAAAACTCTAGATGTGAACGGGGCCTAAGTGGGAACCTGAGCTGTCAGTGACAGTTGGAATTGAGAGCCAGCAGCCATGCAAAGTGTTGGCTGTTGACTTACAAAGGGGGTGGGGGGGGGGGGTGATAGTAATTAGGTCTAAAGAACGGGGGGTATAACCAAAATTGATATTTATTATCAAATTGAACAGATTGATCAGTCAGCTAGTGACAGTGATCAGGCTGAAATTCTCCCTCCTATAGAATACAGTATACACAATGGAATGCATTTCTAAGGCATTTCAAAAATCTTATGTAACCAGAACCTGCCATTGGTTATCTCTTTAATTATCTAATTAATTAATGTCTTAATGGGATATCTGGAAACAGAACACTGAAACCTTTTAATGGTAACATCTATTTATTTGTTATGAGCATTTAGTTAATCACACTGAAATCAAAAGAATTGTGATGAACATATAATAAATGTTTTAGGAACATTCAAATTTCTGTCTCTGTGGACTAATTTAATCCATTATTGGTACAAAAAATATATAAATAAATGTCCGGCGCTACTAAATCATTAATTATTCCAATACAGTATGAAAGTCCATAGATTAATATGCACATATAAAGGCCAAAAAAGAATCCAAATGCCAAACATTTCCTGATACCATATAATTCTGAGACATCAGATACACTTCTTAGTTCTTCCACATTAAACTCCACCACGTGTGCTTATAAAATGCGCACTCACCACAAGTATTGACCCCTGATTAAGGAAGGTTGAAAACGCTTAATTTCCATGAGATTTTCAACCAGAGCGGGTCTGATATTCTTCCTTCACTTTCCAACAGCAATTCCCACTTTCTCCACACTCCGGGAAGAATGCCAAATATAATTAAATCATTGTGCAGTATTTACTGAATAAAACCTTTTCCATTAATCATAAGTACAACTCACATGTAATGGTGCCCTTAGACCGGATCCAGTGCACACAGCTCCGTTTTTGGAAGCCCAATCCGTTGCTCCGCTTGCATGGGCCACTAATTAGGAACGATTATATTGAAAAAGAAATAAAAAATTCATTTATGATAAATATTGTAGTAATAACTTATAATGTGTACTCACTAAAAATACATTGTAGTTTTCTTTTAATGTAATTAAAGAATCTGTTACAACATTTCTTTTCAGATGAAATAAGTGTTACACCGCGAGATGAGGTTCTCATCGAAATTGATGACAAGGAGCCTCTAATACCCAGTCAGGTATGAATACAAACTGATTTCCCTTTTTTAATTAATCAATTCCAAAGAACATAAGTTTCCTTTAACTCTTTTTGCTTAGGGTGTGCCATTATCAGAATGTAAAGAAACCCGCAGAAGCAGCTGTGGTTTGTTTACATGTTGTAGAGCTGGATTTGGGCTCTATAATATAAATGGTTGGGGCGGTCATAAAGTCATCTGATCGCAGATGCACAAACAAACACAAAAGTGAGGATATGGCAAACATTGGTACATAAACCTCAAATGTGCAACACATATTAGGTATCTCTGCACACGCTTGAATAAGAAGGCTAATTCTAGGGCCTTTATTTAGGGTTAACTCTAAATTGAGGAGTTTTAAAGATCCTAAAACAACATCTATGGAAAATGTGTTGTGCTTGGGTTAAAGTTATCTGTGTGGCTATGAATGGTGGGGTGTGTTTCTGACAGTCATTGGAGCTCAAGAATTTGCTTGGATAAATAACAAAAGATCTACTAGATATATGACCTGGATAAATGGGAACCTTCACAGACATAAGGAGCCAACCCATAGATAAATCTCCATTCACCCAATACACTCCCAGTTTACTATATCTGACATGGTAGTAACAGCTCTGCCTTTCCACTGATGTCAGCTTAGATGAAAGCTGTTTCTATCTCTTTACCTTAAACTTGAAACTCCCATCTTCCCAGTGTTCCCCAGTGTCTCCCATTGTTCCTTGGTGTCTCCCAGTGTTCCCGGTGTTCCCCAGTGTCGCACAATATTCCTTAGTGTTTCCTATTGTCCCCTAGTGTTTCCTAGTGTTCCCCAGTGTCTCCCAATATTCCTCAGTGTTTCCCATTGTCCCCTGATGTTCCCTAGTGCCTCCCAGTGTCCACAGTGTTCCCAAGTGTGTTCCCAAGTGTCTCCCAATGTTCCTGGTGTTCCCTAGTGTCTCCCAGTGTCCACCATGTTCCCTAGTGTGTCCCAGTGTTCCCCGGTGTGTCCCAATGTCTCCCAATGTTCTTCAGTGTCTCCTGGGGTTCCCTAGTGTCCACAGTGTTCCCCAGTGTGTCCCACTGTCTCCCAATGTTTCTCAGTGTCTCCCATTGTCCCCTGGTGTTCCCCAGTGTTTCCTAGTATGTCCCAGTGTTCCCCAGTGTCTCCCAATATTCCTCAGTGTCTCCCTTTGTCTCCTGGTATTCTCTATTGTCTCCCAGTGTACCCGGTGTTTCCCAGTGTGTCCCAGTGTCTCCCAATGTTCCCCAGTGTCTCCCATTGTCCCCAGATGTTTCCTAGTTTCTCCCAGTGTTCCCCAGTGTGTCTCAGTTCCTCAGTGTCTCCTATTGTCCCCTGGTGTTTCCTAGTTTCTCCCAGTGTCCCGGTTTTCCCCATTGTGTCCCAGTGTGCCCCAGTGTCTCCTAATGCTTCTAAGTGTCTCCTATTGTCCCCTGGTGTTTCCTAGTGTCTGTCAGTCCCAACTATTCCACAGTGTTTTCCAGTGTTTTAGAGATAGAAAAGGATTAAGCCCCATTCACTTCTTAGCATTTTGTAGCTCGAAGCTCCAAAACACTCAACAACCACAATCCCATGGTTTTCAGTTGAGGCTGTTTACACCTGAGTGTAGTGTCCCTTAAAGCTTTTAGCTCAAAATTGTGCTACAAGCTTCAAGCATTTTTGGCTCCAGTAGATTTCATCTGGAGTGCCTAAAAAAACTAACAACTATCTTTCTATTGGCAAAAAAAAAAGATTACTCAAGCCTCAGACACCAGCAAAAATGTCTGTACAACTGCAGAATGACTAAAGATGCTCAATTCAAGAGTGAATGTTGCCTTATGGGAAATGTAAAAGCATCAGGCCCAGGTGTATGGAGAACCTGGAGTTCATGTGTACATTGGACTTGTGCTCCTGGTGGTGTTGGAGACCATAAAGTTGGGTGATGTTTATAAATTGTGTTATTTTGCTCTGGATTATGGACGGTGTTAGCGTCTGACCTCACAATGACCTCTTTACCACTTCACTGGGTCCCAGTATATCGCTATAGATGTCTGCAAATTCCTCATATAGTCAGCCACTTCACCCATTTACAAGCCTTTGGCTTTTGTGGTCACCATTTTACTACAATTTCCTGAAACTTTGCCAGTATAGACCATCTGGTAACCTTAACCTTAACTTTGCCAGGAACTTTATAAGGCGTATTAAATTTCACCACATGCATTCTCGACAACCCCTTCTCTTATGAGATCCTTTGTAGATTAATCTGTAGAAACAAAACTAAATATACAGGTGCCAGGAAGGTTCACAAAAGATGGATTTCACAGCCCTGAGATGATTATAGCAAAATAGGCTGAAAAAGACAAATATGAAGCCTTTCACAAACTACAGATATTTTAAAGCAGCTGTGTATTCATTAACCCATTCCTGCTTGCCCAGGCACCCCTTTAAATACACTCTATTACCACAAGTATTGGGACACCTGACTTTACACGCACATTAACTTTAATGGCATCCCAGTCTTAGTCCATAGGGTTCAATATTGAGTTGGACCACCCTTTGCAGCTATAACAGCTTCAAGTATTCTAGGAAGGCTGTCCACAAGGTTTAGGAGTGTGTCTATGGGAATGTTTGACCATTCTTCCAGAAGCGCATTTGTGAGGTCAGGCACTGATGTTGAACGAGAAGGCCTGGCTCGCAGTCTCCACAAAAATTCATCCCAAAGATGTTCTATCGAGCTGAGGTCAGGACTCAGGTGCAGGCCAGTCAAGTTCCTCCATCCCAAACTCACTCATCCATGTCTTTATGGACCTTGCTTTGTGCACTGGTCCAAATCATTTGGTGGAGGGGGGATTATGGTGTGGGGTTGTTTTTCAGGGGTTGGGCTTGGCCTCTTAGTTCCAGTGAAGGGAACTCTTAAGGCATCAGCAAACCAAGATATTTTGGATAATTTCATGCTTCCAATTTTGTGGGAACAGTTTGGGGATGGCCCCTTCCTGTTCCAACATGACTGCGCACCAGTGCACAAAGCATGGTCCATAAAAACGTAGATGAGTGAGTTTGGGGTGGAGGACCTTGACTGGCCTGCACCTCAACCTGATAGAACATCTTTGGGATGAATTAGAGTAGAGACTGCGAGCCAGGCCTTCTCGTTCAACATCAGTGCCTGACCTCACAAATGCACTTCTGGAAGAATGGTCAAACATTCCCATAGACACACTCCTAAACCTTGTGGACAGCCTTCCCAGAAGAGTTGAAGCTGTTATAGCTGCAAAGGGTGGGCCAACTCAATATTGAACTCTACGGACTAATGCCCCGTTCACACGGTCGGACATTGATCGGACATTCCGACAACAAAATCCTAGGATTTTTTCCAACGGATGTTGGCTCAAACTTGTCTTGCATACACATGGTCACACAAAGTTGTCGGAAAATCCGATCATTCTGAACGCAATCCGATCATTCTGAACGCGGTGACGTAAAACACGTACGTCGGGACTATAAACGGGGCAGTAGCCAATAGCTTTCATCTCTTTATTTATTCTGAGCATGCGTGGCACTTTGTGCGTCGGATTTGTGTACACACGATCAGAAATTCCGACAACGGATTTTGTTGTCGGAAAATTTTATAGCCTGCTCTCAAACTTTGTGTGTCGGAAAATCCGATGGAAAATGTGTGATGGAGCCTACACACGGTCAGAATTTCCGACAACAAGGTCCTATCACACATTTTCCATCTGGGATGCCATTAAAGTTCATGTGCATGTAAAGGCAGGCATCCCAATACTTTTGGTAGTTCAGAATGCCGGGAAAGGATTGGTAATCATGTGACTATTGTCTTTAACAGCAATATAAGCAATGTACTTATTAGTGCTTTCTAGAAAGCACTAATAAGTACATTTTGGTAAAATATGTAGCTAATATTTTTCTTTTTGTGGTTTTGTGCTTATGATGTCTGAATATTTGTTGTGTTTTTAATGAAAAGTTTTTTCCTGATTCTGTGGATTCTAAGTGTAGCTAACGATTCGTTTTGACTTGTAGTTTGCGGATGGCGTCTCATCCATTATTAACATATCTACTTCCCAGTCCAGCCTTCATGTATGTATTGTGGATGTGCTTCAAACACGTGTGTCTTGTTTCATTTAACACACAACATTGCATGATCCCTGTGACAGAAGATTGTGATGGTGTCACTGTTTCACATGGGGGGTGCTTGCAGAATACTAACAGAGAACCAGATATGATTGACTTAGGAAACTGAGATATTTTTCCCTCTTATGTTGCTTTACATGAAGATGAATTCCATGTATGGTTATTAATACATAGTTACATTGGTCTAGCTTGGACAAATGTAACTATGTATAAACCAGTGTTTCTCAACTCCAGTCCTCAAGGTGCCCCAACAGGTCATGTTTTCAGGAATTCCCTCAGATTAAAGTGGTTGTAAACCCTTACAGACCACTTTTACCTACAGGTAAGCCTAGATTAAGGCTTATCTGTAGGTGCAAGAAATATCTCCTAAACCTGCACGGTTTAGGAGATATTTGCAAAAGACAGGCACAGATGATTAGGGCACATGTGCCGTAGACAACGGAGCACAGGTGCACTGAGCGTGCCGTTTCTAGCAGCGATTGTGCCGTTAGCGGCGGCTCCCGTGCATATGCACGGGAGTGACGTCATCGCGGCTCCGGCCAATTACAGCGCCGGAGTCGTGATACCTGGAAGGAAGATGGACGCTTTGTGAAAGAGGGGACAGCGTTGACATCGCAGGCTCCTGTGTCAGGTAAGTGACACATTATGGGCGACTATTCCATGCATAGTCACCCATTATGCTTTACCTTTGCAGGGAAACAAAGAGGAAGTAAAACCCATCAGGATTTACTTCCTCTTTAAAAAGCTGGGGTAATTACTAAGACAGTTAAACTGATCAAATCACCTGTGCAAAATAATGGTAAGCCTGAAAACATGACCTGTTGGGGAGCCTTGAGGACTGGAGTTGAGTAACACTGGCATAGACCATAACTGTGGGATCCCCATGGAACATGGAAATCACTCTAGTATACAACGTTACTCCAGGGATCTCCACTAGCTTCCGGGTCCCGTGCCAAGCGGCCCCCCTGCTGTATTGTGAACACAGGAGTCTGACCGCTCAGCACGGGAGCCATTCAGAGAATGCTTTGCTTTTTCTTAATTAATGAAAAGAACTCTCTGATTGGTTGAGGTGGAGAGGCGGGAGTGGTAACTGGTTCTCTGTAAACTTAAGCTGGCCATACCCTAGTAGACATTTGACAAAGGTTTGTACCAACATTCGTACATTTAATGACTTGACAGAGGTCATTCAAAAGCACTAGTTGGAAAATTGAACGTTCTTAAAACAAAACATTTTGAAAGAAATCCTACTGGTGTATGGCCAGCTTTACTTGGCTTACTTGGTGCTTGTATATCGGTCAGTGTGTTGCTTCCCCATTCGTCTGGTAGATGTTCCAGTTTGTTTTTCACGCTTATGTGTAAAGTGCCGTCTCGTATGCAGCTTTTGTTCACCTGGTTTTATGGAGTTCAGACCAGGGGCATTATTTGAAAGCAGTGGTCCTATGTGCAAAAAAGTTCAGTCGCCCTGCCTAGGAAAAAAAAAAGTGTGGTAATAAAATAACTGGGTGTAGATTTCATTCAGCTGAATATTGACTGTGGCTTGAAGGGGATGCAGAGTGAAAAGGGTGTAGTAGCAAGTGAGGCAGAGTTTAGGGGTCAGTAGTAAGTGAGGCAGAGTTTAGGGGTCAGTAGTAAGTGAGGCAGAGTTTAGGGGTCAGTAGTAAGTGAGGCAGAGTTTAGGGGTCAGTAGTAAGTGAGGCAGAGTTTAGGGGTCAGTAGTAAGTGAGGCAGAGTTTAGGGGTCAGTAGTAAGTGAGGCAGAGTTTAGGGGTCAGTAGTAAGTGAGGCAGAGTTTAGGGGTCAGTAGTAAGTGAGGCAGAGTTTAAAGGTCGGTAGTACGTGAAGCAGAGTTTAGGGGTCAGTAGTACGTGAAGCAGAGTTTAGGGGTCAGTAGTACGTGATGCAGAATTTAGGGGTCAGTAGTACGTGAAGCAGAGTTTAGGGGTCAGTAGTACGTGAAGCAGAGTTTAGGGGTCAGTAGTACGTGAAGCAGAGTTTAGGGGTCAGTAGTACGTGAAGCAGAGTTTAGGGGTCAGTAGTACGTGAAGCAGAGTTTAGGGGTCAGTAGTACGTGAAGCAGAGTTTAGGGGTCAGTAGTACATGAAGCAGAGTTCAGGGGTCAGTAGTACGTGAAGCAGAGTTTAGGGGTCAGTAGTACATGAAGCAGAGTTTAGGGGTCAGTAGTACATGAAGCAGAGTTTAGGGGTCAGTAGTACGTGAAGCAGAGTTTAGGGGTCAGTAGTACATGAAGCAGAGTTCAGGGGTGAGTATTAGGTGAGGCAGAGTTTAGGGGTCGGTAGTAAGTGAGGTGCAGTTCAGGGGTCAGTAGTAAGTGATGCAGAGTTCAGGGGTCAGTAGTACATGAAGCAGAGTTCAGGGGTGAGTATTAGGTGAGGCAGAGTTTAGGGGTCGGTAATACGTGAAGCAGAGTTCAGGGGTCAGTAGTACGTGAAGCAGAGTTTAGGGGTCAGTAGTACATGAAGCAGAATTTAGGGGTCAGTATTAAGTGAGGCACAGTTCAGGGGTTGGTAGTACGTGAAGCAGAGTTCAGGGGTCAGTATTGAGGCAGAGTTTAGGGGTCAATAGTACCTGAAGCAGAGTTCAGGGTCAGTAGTACGTGATGCAGAGTTTAGGGGTCGGAAGTAAGTGAGGCAGAGTTTAGGGGTTAGTATTAAGTGATGCAGAGTTCAGAGGACAGTATTAAGTGAGGCAAAGTTTAGGGGTCAGTATTAAGTGAGGCAGAGTTCAGGGGTCAGTTGTACGTGAAGCAGAGTTTAGGGGTCAGTAGTAAGTGAGGCAGAGTTCAGGGGTCAGTAGTAAGTGACTGTGTTCAGGGGTCAGTAGTAAGTGACTATGTTCAGGGGTCAGTAGTAAGTGACTATGTTCAGGGGTCAGTAGTAAGTGACTATGTTCAGGGGTCAGTAGTAAGTGACTATGTTCAGGGATCAGTAGTAAGTGACTATGTTCAGGGGTCAGTAGTAAGTGACTGTGTTCAGGGGTCAGTAGTAAGTGACTGTGTTCAGGGGTCAGTAGTAAGTGACTGTGTTCAGGGGTCAGTAGTAAGTGACTGTGTTCAGGGGTCAGTAGTAAGTGACTGTGTTCAGGGGTCAGTAGTAAGTGACTGTGTTCAGGGGTCAGTAGTAAGTGACTATGTTCAGGGGTCAGTAGTAAGTGACTGTGTTCAGGGGTCAGTAGTAAGTGACTGTGTTCAGGGATCAGTAGTAAGTGACTGTGTTCAGGGATCAGTAGTAAGTGACTGTGTTCAGGGGTCAGTAGTAAGTGACTGTGTTCAGGGGTCAGTAGTAAGTGACTGTGTTTAGGGGTCAGGAGTAGGTTGCCCAGCACCTCTACAGGTATTCCCCAATATTATTAATGATGAGATGGAGTCATTATTACTGTGAACCCGTTTAACATAAAATGTGACGTATTCCTATTCCTAGTGTTCTGACACTGCCATTGCCAGCATCCTGATACATGGTAGATTTCCCCATTGGCAAGCTTTGGTATAGAGTAGTTAGAACATGACACCTAAGAACATCATAAAGCAACTCTTCCTCCAATTTTAAACTCTGAGAAGTGAAAGCCATGTCAGATACCATCTCCTATGCAACCCTCCAAAACTGGTGTCACTTTTATTCTATGATTTAAAGAAATAGGGGTTGATTTACTAGACAAATACACTGTGCATTTTGCAAAGGAGATTAGTAAATGAGCAGAAACTCTGCTGACTTCCATCATCCAATCATGTGCAAGCAAAAATGCTTTTTTTTTTAAATTTTCCTTGAATGTGATTGGGTATACTTTGCAAAGTGAAGCTTCTCCTCATTTACTAAGCTCTGGAGCAACTTTTCAAAGTGCACAGTCTATTTGCCTTTAGTAAATCCCCACAATGTCCCCTTCATGGTGCAGTTAGTGTCTTTATAAAGGTTACCTCTCATCCTCCCCTTCTTGTTAGAGTTGTACTAACCTTACCAGTCAGAACCGAAATCCAAGGTGTTGGCTCTTAGGGGAGCATTTGCATTACTCGCTGGTCATGTGACAGTATTCAGAGCTAGTAATTGGTTGCTAGACCTGAGCATTGTTACATTGAAGGAGGTCACTGCACCCCCTTTCATAGAAGGGCTGTTAGAAGAATTGTCAATGTCTGCGATAGATGCTAGACCAGCAGGAGAGCACTGGTAGGTGAGTATAACTGGTGCACGGGGATGGGGGCCCTTACAAAGGCAATGCCATTTTGCCTTGCATGGGCAAGGTAATGGTGTGTCTTTAATTCCCATTCCCCATAGACATGAATGGGACTATACACCTTTAGTAGAGTCGCTATGACTGCATCCCTAGCACCTCATTTATCTTTTCTTGCTGTTTGTGTTCCCTTAGCTCTGCTTTTTATTTGTTCTTTGTATATAAATTGTTTAAAATATTTGTTGATGGGCATAGCCAGGGGTCTCCAAACTTTCTAAGCAAACTGCCATTTTATTGTATCAGAATTAGGGGGTAGACTGTGGGCAGTGAGAGTAGAAAATGCTCTGGCATCAGTGGGAGTAAACCATGCCTCGGGTTTAGAGGTCAGTGGGAGTAAAAAAAAAAAATAACATAGCGCCTATGGTCAGTAGGAGGAAGAATAGTGCCCCATCATTGGTATTTGTGGGAGGAATAAACTCCCCATCATTGGTATTAGTGAGAGGAATAGTGCCCCATCATTGGTATCAGTGGAAGGAATAAACTCCCCATCATTGGTATTTGTGGGAGGAATAGTGCCCCACCATTGGTATTAGTGAAAGGTATAGTGCCCCATCATTGGTGTCAGTGGAAGGAATAGTGCCTCCTTCATTGGGATTAGTGGAAGTAATAGTGCCCCATCATTGGTATTAGTAAGCGGAATAGTGCTCCATCATTGGTATTCGTTTGGAGGAATAGTGCCCCGTCATTGGTATTCGTTTGGAGGAATAGTGCCCCATCATTGGTATTAGTGGGAGGAATAGTGCCCCATCATTGGTATTAGTTTGAAGGAATAGTGCTCCATCATTGGTATTAGTTTGAAGGAATAGTGCCCCATCATTGGTATGAGTGGGAGGAATAGTGCCCCATCATTGGTATTAGTTTGAAGGAATAGTGCTCCATCATTGGTATGAGTGGGAGGAATAGTGCCCCATCATTGGTATTAGTTTGAAGGAATAGTGCTCCATCATTGGTATGAGTGGGAGGAATAGTGCCCCATCATTGGTATTAGTTTGAAGGAATAGTGCTCCATCATTGGTATGAGTGGGAGGAATAGTGCCTCATCATTGGTATTAGTGGGAGGAATAGTGCCCCATCATTGTTATTAGTTTGGAGGAATAGTGCCCCATCATTGGTATTAGTTTGAAGGAATAGTGCCCCATCATTGGTATGAGTGGGAGGAATAGTGCCCCATCATTGGTATGAGTGGGAGGAATAGTGCCCCATCATTGGTATGAGTGGGAGGAATAGTGCCCCATCATTGGTATGAGTGGGAGGAATAGTGCCCCATCATTGGTATGAGTGGGAGGAATAGTGCCCCATCATTGGTATGAGTGGGAGGAATAGTGCCCCATCATTGGTATGAGTGGGAGGAATAGTGCCCCATCATTGGTATTAGTGGGAGGAATAGTGCCCCATCATTGGTATTAGTGGGAGGAATAGTGCCCCATCATTGGTATGAGTGGGAGGAATAGTGCCCCATCATTGGTATGAGTGGGAGGAATAGTGCCCCATCATTGGTATTAGTGGGAGGAATAGTGCCCCATCATTGGTATTAGTGGCAGTAATAGTGCCCCATCATTGGTATTAGTAAGCAGAATAGTGCCCCATCATTGGTATTAGCGGGACAAATACTGCACCATCATTGGTATTAATGGGAGGAATAGTGCCCCATTATTGGTATTAATGGGAGGAATAGTGCCCCATCATTGGTATAAGTGGAAAGAATAGTGCCTCATCATTGGTATTAGTGGAAGGAATAGTGCTCCATCATTGGTATTAGTAAGAGGAATAGTGCCCCATCATTGGTATTAGTTTGGAGGAATAGTGGCCCATCATTGGTATTAGTTTGAAGGAATAGTGCCCCATCATTGGTATGAGTGGGAGGAATAGTGCCCCATCATTGGTATGAGTGGGAGGAATAGTGCCCCATCATTGGTATTAGTGGGAGGAATAGTGCCCCATCATTGGTATTAGTGGATGGAATAGTGCAAGAGGCAGCATCTGGTGTAGGACCCCCTCCCCCATAATTATCACATGATTTAGATTCGGGGATCACACCACCAATAGCTTAATTCTCCAGGATCCACCAGAAAGTGAAATATACAGGGATAGACTCTTTAAAGCCCAACTCCTACCTTTTGGGCCCCCCAAACCCCCGTTATGCATAGGATTGTAGTGTCTTCTGTGAACTACAAAACTCCTCATTCCTAGATAATAGAGATGAACAAAAGTGAAGGTGTTTGTCCAAATCAGGAGAGCAGCCTCAGGTGACAACTCTGCTCCTCCGAGGATAGGGTGGGGACAGCATTGTCCCCCTAGGGCAGGGAGTGTATTACTGGCAGAGTAACCAGGTGAAAAGAAAGTAAAAGAAAGCTAATGCAGCCGCCACATCTAAGGACAGTTGAGTGACAACATATTACATTTGGGTTTAGATACACTTAAGAAACTGTAGCGATGAACTAACTAACATCTTTTGTTTTATGGCTGCAGAAGACTCTGTGGGTAAGTAGGTGGTGGGCAGAGCCGCTATAATAATGGCACAGGGACACCTTGAATGTTTTCTTTTTTGGGACTTGTGAAATGTCATTTATGAAAAAGCCACACTGAAAACAAAGGGGTTGATTTACTAAAGGAAAATAGACTGTGCACTTTGCAAAGTGCAGTTGCTCCAGAGCTTAGTAAATAAGCAGAAGCTCCGCTGACTTCCATCATCCAATCACGTGCAAGCAAAAATACGTTTTTTTTTTCTTGCACGTGATTGGGTATTCATTGCAAAGTGAAGATATACCTTATTTACTAAGCTCTGTAGCAACTACACATTGCAGAGTACGTCGTCTATATTCCTTTAGTAAATCATCCCCAATGTCTATTCACTATGTTCATTTTAGGGGCGAATGGCCAGAAATCCAATAAGCCTCTCATAGAATTTCTCCATGAGGTCAGTGTGATAGAATTCTCTGGATTATTTAAACAGACATTATTATTTCATGAATCTGCTTCAACCTCTCTCAGTGCAGAAATGTAGAATCACTGCCGAGTTATTCATAAGCTATTATTTTGGTTAAATAAGTGAGAAGTTCGGTTTGGGGGGGTTTCTATAATGGAAATATCTGGAGCCCAAAGGCAGTTCCAATGTTCACCAGTAGAGGCAGAGCGACCCTACCCTGAACACATGTACACTGGACGTTTTGCTAACTCTAAAGCCTCGTACACACGATCGGATTTTCCGTAGACAAAACCTCTGACTTTTGTCCGAAGGCGTGTGCCTGGATTTTGTCTTGCATACAAACGGCAAGGAATTGTCGGCCAACAAACACAAACGTAGTGACGTACTACGTGGTTTGTCAGCTCTTTAGCGCCACCCTTTGGGCTCCTTCTACTAATTTTGTGTTATGCCCCGTACACACGGTCGGACATTGATCGGACATTCCGACAACAAAATCCATGGATTTTTTCCGACGGATGTTGGCTCAAACTTGTCTTGCATACACACGTTCACACAAAGTTGTCGGAAAGTCCGATCGTTCTGAACGCGGTGACGTAAAACACGTACCTCGGGACTATAAACGGGGCAGTGGCCAATAGCTTTCATCTCTTTATTTATTCTGAGCATGCGTGGCACTTTGTCCGTCGGATTTGTGTACACACAATCGGAATTTCAAGGATCGGATTTTGTTGTTGGAAAATTTTATAGCCTGCTCTCAAACTTTGTGTGTAGGAAATTCCGATGGAAAAAGTCCGATGGAGCCCACACACGATCGGAATTTCCAACAACAAGCTCCGATTGCACATATTCCGTCGGAAAGTCCGACCGTGTGTACAGGGCATTAGTAGAAGTTTGGTGAGTGTTGATTCGCGCTTTTCAGTTTGCGCTTTTCATTTAGTGCTTTTCAGTTTGTTTCTGAACGGCCGTTCGTCAACCAGACATGTTGTGGAATCGGAGGGGATAACGTGTTATTTATTATTGGCCTTGGAGTTATTGCTTTGACCCAAATCCAGTCCAGGAACAGGAGGAGGAGGATTTCTTGGACCAAAAATTGGTTGCTTTATTAAATGTGACCAATTATGTCATATGCTTTTGCTGCGGGAGCTCCAGGAGAATAATCCGGATGATTTTGGGAATTATCTCCGGATGACGGACCCTGCTTTCACCAACTCTTCGCATTGGTGACCCCCTATATTAAGAAGCAGGACACATGCATGAGGCTTTTATTTTTTGGTTGAATAATAATGATTAGATTTGGTATATTTTGTATATTTTTGGATGCATAGAATGCACTTTTTGGTTAAGTTCTATTGGCAGATAGCATGTCATTTATTTATTTTTTTAATGCTCAATAAAAAAATTGTGTAGAATAATACTTGGCTATGTGTTTTACTTCAAATGACAGTTTGGGAGTAGGCAGTTACATTTGATCTTAAAAACTACGGGATAATGGTGTTGTGGTAACTTGCCCAAATAAAAAAAAAAAAAAAAAAACATAATAATATTATTCTTGATATCACTAGAAAAAAAAAGCCTTTGAAAATGTGTTTGCAATAACTCCATCAGTATCACCAGCAAAGCAGCTTCATTATTATCCCATTAAAGAAGAAGAGAATTGTGCGCTGCATTTCGACATTTCATAATTTGCCGCGTCACGAATGTTAATTCTCCATTATAAACGCTAGTTTACAAGACCAACCGCTTCCGACTCGTCCTTGCTTCCAAGCATGCGTGTTTGTACTTTGTACTTTTGTCCGACGGACTTGTGTACACACGATCAGACAACCCTACAACAAACATTTGTTGGCGTAAAATTGGAGAACCTGCAAACCAACATTTGTTGGCGGAAAGTCCGACAACAATTGTCCGATGGGGCGTACACACTGTTGGACTTACCGCCAACAGCCTGACATCCAACATTTCCCGTCGGAAAGTCCTATCGTGTGTATGGGCCTTAAAGCCGCGTACACGCATTCGGATTTTCCGACGGGAATTGTGTGATGACAGGCTGTTGGCGGAAAATCCGACCGTTAAAATGCTCCTTCAGACAATTTTTGGCCAACTTTCCCTGGACAAATGTTGGATGGCAGGTTTATAAATTTTCCGCGGACAAATGTCTGTTGTTAGATTTTCCGAGCGTGTGTACACAAGTCCGTCGGACAAAAGTCCAAAGTACAAACACGCATGCTTGGAAGCAAGGACGAGCCAGAAGCGGTCGGTCTTGTAAACTAGCGTTCGTAATGGAGAAATAACATTCGTGACGTGGCAAATTATGAAATCTCGAAATGCAGCGCACAATTCTCTTCTTCTTTAATGGGATAATAATGAAGCTGCTTTGCTGGTGATACTGATGCAGTTCTGCCAAACTCATTTTCAAAGGCTTTTTTTTTTCTAGTGATATCAAGAATAATATTATTATGTTTTTTTGTTTTTTTTTTGGCAAGTTACCACAACACCATTATCCCGTAGTTTTTAAGATCAAAGATACAACTATGTTGGTGTCCCTTGTCAATTTTACATTGTATTTTTTTTAATGTAACTGCCGACTCCCAAACTGTCATTTGAAGTAAAACACATAGCCAAGTATTATTCTCCATAATTATTTTTATTGTGCATTAAAAAAAGAAAACAAATAAAATTAGACATGCTATATACCAATAGAACTTAACCAAAAAGTGCATTCATCCAAAAATATAGAAAATATAACAAATCAAATCATTATTATTCAACCAAAAAATAAAATAAAAGCCTCATGCATGTGTCCTGCTTCTTAATATAGGGGGTCAGCAATGCCAAGAGTTGGTGAAAGCAGGGGTCCGTCATCCGGAGATAATTCCGAAAATCATCCGGATTATTCTCTCGGAGCTCCCGCAGCAAAGGCATATGACAGAATTGGTCACCATTAATAAAGCAACCAATTTTTGGTCTAAGAAATCCTCCTCCTCCTGTTCCTGGACTGGATTTGGGTCAAAGCAATAACTCCAAGGCCAATAATAAATAACATGTTATCTCCTCCGATTTCGTAACATGTCTGGTTGACGAACGGCCCTTCAGAAACGAACTGAAAAGCGTGAACTGAAAAGCACGAAATGAAAAGCACGAAATGAAAAGCACAAAATGAAAAGCGTGAAATGAAAAGCACAAATCAACACTCACCAAACTTCTACTAACACGAAATTAGCAGAAGGAGCCCAAAGGGTGGCGCCTGGCAATAGAACTTGCTCTTTATCGGCTCGTAGTACGTCAGTACGTTCGTGTTTGTTGGCCGACGATTCCTTGCCGTTTGTATGCAAGACAAGTTCCTGGCCAACGCCCTTTGGACAAAAGTCTGATGCTTTGTCTGCAGAAAATCCGATCGTGTGTACGAGGCTTAATGCCCCGCTGGAGAGGAAAAAATCTATTACTCTCTATGGAGATGGTTCACATCTCTACTCCAAAACGCCTGAAGCCAGAAGCTCCAAAACGCCTGAAGCTTAAACAAGCTCTGGAACTCTTTTTTTAGGCAGAGTCGGGCGGTTTTCTGCTTTTTACATTGGTGACCTTTTGACCTGTACAAAATCGCAGTAAAATCGCACTACTTTCTGCCTGAAAATGCTACGCTCAGGTGTGAATGGGGCCTTAAGCACCATACACACTATCAGATTTTCTGCTGATTTTTTTTTCCTTCAGATTTACCAAAACCATATAATACAAGGTCAAACCTTAAGAGTTTCAATTTGTATGCAATCAGGCAGGCCCTTGCACTACATGGTTTTGGTAAATCTGAAGACAAAAATCAGCAGAAAATCTGATAGTGTGTATGGGGCTTTAGGGTACTTTCACACTGGAGGCAGTTTTCAGGTGTTTTAGCATAGCTCCCAACTGTCCCTGATTTGGAGGGACTGTCCCTGATTTAGAACAATGTCCCTCTGTCCCTCATTCCTCCTCATTTGTCCCTCATTTTTGTCTGATCTATATAGGTGTATACAAAAAAATACACTTTTTTATCTATCAAAAAGTGTTTTCCAGAGCTAAACCTTCTTCTATCTGATTTCTAAATTGCTGCATTTCTAAATTCCAAAAGCCAATATAAAGGAATAGTAGTGGTAAAAAAAACACTTGTGGGTTTAACCAATCTTGTTTTTTTTGTACAATTCTCCTTTAAGGGGGCGTAGCAAGGGGTGTGTCCTATGCCTGCAGACTTTTGCTGATAGATGTCCCTCATTCCCATCTCAAAAAGATGGGAGGTATGGTTTTAGCGCAAAAAATAGCGCCTGTAAAGCGCCTGAAAACTGCCTCTTAAGACTCCCCAGTATGAACGTCAGAGTGTTTTCACACCCCGGGGGTGGGTTTGCGGGACGGGAAAAAAAGTCCTGCAAGCACCGTCTTTGGGGCGGTGTAGGAGTGCGGTATACAGCGCTCCTAAACCACCCTTTCCCATTGAAATGAATGGGCAGCGCTTCCTGAAAAGGCGCTATTAACCCTTTCTTTGGCCACTAGCGGGGGGGGTTAAAAGCGCCGCTAAAACAACGGTAAAGTGCCGCTAAAACTTTACTGCTAACAGACCCATCACCCCAGTGTGAAAGTACCCTAAAGGTAGCAACATTTTGGCAAAACAAAAACGTTTGACGTTTGTAAACACATCAAGCACTTGAGCATTAATTCATTTTATTGGACAGAATAATAATTTTTTCTGGCCGTTGAAATAAAATGATTCTCAAACGCTAAACGAGCTTAGCGTTAATGCTCGTTTAGACGCATTTACATCTTTTCTGACAAAACACCGCTGTTCCGGGACGTGCTGGTTGTGGGATTTTTTTTCTACCTCTAAGCTCCCTTGACTATAAACTCCTCTAAATGCCTATCTATGCATGGACACATAGGCTAATATGCAGGGGCCTCTAGAGGCCACGGAAAAAACACCAGATGCCCCTAGGAGCAGCAGAAAAAATGTCCAGTGTGCATGAGGCCTAAAGAGACTCTGTCATCACAC
Organism: Aquarana catesbeiana; assembly: GCF_042186555.1. Classification (NCBI taxonomy): domain Eukaryota; kingdom Metazoa; phylum Chordata; class Amphibia; order Anura; family Ranidae; genus Aquarana; species Aquarana catesbeiana. The sequence goes on along the minus strand of NC_133324.1, from coordinate 930,407,891 downwards.
CATCCTTTTCATTAAAAAAAGTTCTCATAAGGTTATATGTGCATTTAACAAATTTAGGCATATTATTTAGTTGTAAAATCCTCCCTTGTGTAGACATCCAAAAGGCCTGAGACTGCTGCTGGGTGCCGCCATCTTGGATGTGTTATCAGCATCCCCAACAGACTCAGAGCTGTCACTCAAGTGATACCCTATAGCAGTGATGGCGAACCTTGGCACCCCAGATGTTTTGGAACTACATTTCCCATGATGCTCCACTACACTGCAGAATGCATGAGCATCATGGGAAATGTAGTTCCAAAACAAATGGGTTGCCAAGGTTCGCCATCACTGCCCTATAGGAAACTTTCATAAACCTTTTTAACATAGAGGAACCCTTGAAATACCTTTCTTGTCTCAGGGAACCCCTGCAGATAGTTACTATATCTACACATCAGATTATATTAGTGTGATGATCAAAAGGAAGAACGCTCCTTACATTAGGGGCAGTAGGAAGAATCCCCCCTTATAAATAGCTTAACCACTTGCCGACCAGTAGCCGTCATTATACGACGGCAGGTCGGCTCGTTCCCCCTAATCACCTTACTGGTACGTCGGGTCCTTTATAAACCATAGCCGGAGGCACGCACACGCACCCACTGCACGACGGGGGGACCCAATGCGTGTGGCCGGCGGCCGCAATGTCCACCGGCCACCAGTGATCGCGGGCACGAGAGGCAGAACAGGGATTTGTGTATGTAAACGCACAAATCCCCGTTCTGACAGGAGAGGAGAGACAGATCGTTTGCTCCTAGTAATTAGGAACAGCGATTTGTCCCCTCCTCCAGTCAGTCCCATCCCCCTACAGTTAGAAACACACACGAGGTAACACATTTAACCCCTTGATCGCCCCCTAGTGTTAACCTCTTCCCTACCATTGACATTCACACAATAATCAGTGCATTTTTATAGCACTGATCACTGTATAAAATGTTAATGGTCCCAAAAAGTGTCAAAAGTGTCACCGCAATGTTGTAGTCCCGCTAAAAATCGCAGATCACCACCATTACTAGTAAAAAAATAATAAAAATGCCAGAAATATATCCCCTATTTTGTAGACACTATAACTTTTGCACAAACCAATCAATATACGCTTATTGCGATGTTTTTTTACCAAAAATATGTAAAAGAATACATATTGGCCTAAACTGATGAAGAAATTAGTTTAAAAAAATTTATTATAGCAAAAAGTTAAAAATATATATTTTTTTTTTCAAAATTGTTGCTTTTTTTTTGTTTATAGCGCAAAAAGTAAAAACTGCAGAGGTGATCAAATACCCCCAAAAGAAAGCTCTATTTGTGGGAAAAAAAGGACGTAAATTTTGTTTGGGTACAACGTCGCACGACCGCGCAATTGTCAGTTAAAGCGATGCAGTGCCATATCACAAAAAATGGCCTGGTCATTAAGGGGGAAAATCTTCCAGGGGCTGAAGTTGTTAAAAGATCATTGGTGTCAGTCAGTGGCGGCTGGTGCTATATTTGTTGGGGGGGAGCAGCAAACAAGCCACCCACTACCCCCCCAAGCCCCGGTCAGTCGGATCAGCTGCACCCCCCCCCCCCGACCCAGATTGGTCTGATGGATCACCTGCAACCACCACCCAATGTGCCCCAGGCTCACCCTTTTTTTAAGCCAATTGGAGCCTCAGGCTCTAATTATGTGCTTCTAAAAAAAAAAAAAAACCCACTGGAATCCATGGGACCGGCGCCCTGCATGTAGATTAGGAGCAGAGCGCATGGATTAGGGGGGTGGCGCCCTGGGCAGGCCACCACTGAGAAGCAGAAGTTGTTCGTTGCTCAAGGAACCCCTAGCAACCTCTGGAGGAACCCTCCCCAGGGCTCCACGAAACCCTGGTTGAGAAAGGCTGCTCTGTAGTATTCCCCTTCATTACTCCCCCTGGCAGCTGCATAAAAGATTATGTAGGGAGCAGTGGCGGCTGGTGTTTTTTTTTTTGGGGGGGGGCGGCAAACAATCCACCCACTGCCAATCCATCTGCGGCCCGAGCCCACCCTCTTCTGAAGCCTATTAGAGCCTCTGGCTCTAATCACGTGCTTCAAAAGAAACCCTGATTAGAATCCATGTGTCCAACTCCCCGCATGTAGATCAGGGGGCCAGACGCATAGATGGGGGGGCGACACCAGTGTGCCCCTAATGGAAGGGCCTCCATTGGTAGGGAGGTAAGGATAGGGGCAAGGTAGCTGAGCCAGCACAAGCAGTAAATAGACACCACAGATGAGCCGAGGGCTATGATGTGCAGGGGATGAGGCTGTCCTTGACAACGCTAGCGGGAATTAGCAAATATATGTAACCATTTGTATTTGGTAATTCCCTCTAGTTCTTTCGAATTGTTACATTGTATCTCTCCACCCAGGGGCCATAATATGGTAACATTATGTTCAGAAAACATTTGTACAGAGGAGAAAACATTCACTTTTTTTTTGCCCATTGTACATGCAGATTTGCAGGATGAATGGGCTATGCAAATGTTTTTATAAATAGATCCCTTAATGTTATATTTTATTTCACTTACCAGGAAGAAGAGTTTATCGACTGGTGGAGTAAGTTCTATGCATCCATTGGAGAGAAGGACAAGTGTGGGACTTATTTGGAAAGAGGTTTTGACACTTTACAGGTAAGAAATGTCACCAGAGAGAGGAAAAAAAATCTTTGGCAACAAAAATACGGTGTGATTTATAACACCTCTAGGCCAGGATTCAGCATACTCGGGAATACCGCCAGGAGGGTTAATCGCACAGTCTATTCACCCCTATGGACTGGTGGGTGTAAACCGACTTGTGTCTGTTAACACCTGCCTGCCTCTGATCCAATCCAGTCCGCTAAAAGAAAAAAAAACGCAAGAGGTCTCCATCTAGATCAGTGGTTCTCAACCTTTATAGTGCTGTGATCCCTTGATAAAATTTCCCAAGTTCTGGGGACCCCTAACAGTAAAATTTTCGTAGTGTGGGTTGTCAGCACCCAAGACAAGACAAGTAATTTGCGGCCCTAACCCACAGACATTTAGCACTCCCTGAGTCCTTTCCACTCGTACAGTAATAAAACCCCTTATGGTACATCTTAGGATGTACCACTCTCTCTTTGTTCTCCTTTCTTTCCCTTTCATCTCTCTATCCTAATTTCTTGTTTCCCCCCCCCCCCATCTCTCTCTCTAGCCGTCTTTCTTGTTCTTTCTCCTATTCTTTCTCGCCCTTTTTCTTTGTTCCTTCCCCTCTTCCCCTCTCCCTTCCATGTATTCTCTATTTTTATTCCTTCTCTTACTCCTTGGTTGGGGGGTACGGGGAATGGCGGAGTGTTGGGATGAGTGGCAGTGCTGGTGGGGGGAATGGGATAAGTGGCGGAGTGTTGGGATGAGTGGCAGTGCTGGTGGGGGGGGGATGGGATAAGTGGCGGAATGTTGGGATGAGTGGCAGTGCTGGTGGGGGGAATGGGATAAGTGGCGGAGTGTTGGGATGAGTGGCAGTGCTGGTGGGGGGAATGGGATAAGTGGCGGAGTGTTGGGATGAGTGGCAGTGCTGGTGGGGGGGGGATGGGATAAGTGGCGGAGTGTTGAGATGAGTGGCAGTGCTGGTGGGGGGAATGGGATAAGTGGCGGAGTGTTGGGATGAGTGGCAGTGCTGGTGGGGGGAATGGGATGAGTGGTGGAGTGTTGGGATGAGTGGCAGTGCTGGTGGGGGGAATGGGATAAGTGGCGGAGTGTTGGGATGAGTGGCAGTGCTGGTGGGGGGAATGGGATAAGTGGCGGAGTGTTGGGATGAGTGGCAGTGCTGGTGGGGGGAATGGGATAAGTGGCGGAGTGTTGGGATGAGTGGCAGTGCTGGTGGGGGGAATGGGATAAGTGGCGGAGTGTTGGGATGAGTGGCAGTGCTGGTGGGGGGAATGGGATAAGTGGCGGAGTGTTGGGATGAGTGGCAGTGCTGGTGGGGGGAATGGGATGAGTGGTGGAGTGTTGGGATGAGTGGCAGTGCTGGTGGGGGGAATGGGATGAGTGGTGGGGGGAATGGGATGAGTGGCGGAGTGTTGGGATGAGTGGCAGTGCTGGTGGGGGGAATGGGATAAGTGGCGGAGTGTTGGGATGAGTGGCAGTGCTGGTGGGGGGAATGGGATAAGTGGCGGAGTGTTGGGATGAGTGGCAGTGCTGGTGGGGGGAATGGGATAAGTGGTGGAGTGTTGGGATGAGTGGCAGTGCTGGTGGGGGGAATGGGATAAGTGGTGGAGTGTTGGGATGAGTGGCAGTGCTGGTGGGGGGAATGGGATGAGTGGTGGAGTGTTGGGATGAGTGGCAGTGCTGGTGGGGGGAATGGGATAAGTGGCGGAGTGTTGGGATGAGTGGCAGTGCTGGTGGGGGGAATGGGATAAGTGGCGGAGTGTTGGGATGAGTGGCAGTGCTGGTGGGGGGAATGGGATGAGTGGTGGAGTGTTGGGATGAGTGGCAGTGCTGGTGGGGGGAATGGGATAAGTGGTGGAGTGTTGGGATGAGTGGCAGTGCTGGTGGGGGGAATGGGATGAGTGGTGGAGTGTTGGGATGAGTGGCAGTGCTGGTGGGGGGAATGGGATAAGTGGCGGAGTGTTGGGATGAGTGGCAGTGCTGGTGGGGGGAATGGGATGAGTGGTGGAGTGTTGGGATGAGTGGCAGTGCTGGTGGGGGGAATGGGATGAGTGGTGGAGTGTTGGGATGAGTGGCAGTGCTGGTGGGGGGAATGGGATAAGTGGTGGAGTGTTGGGATGAGTGGCAGTGCTGGTGGGGGGAATGGGATAAGTGGTGGAGTGTTGGGATGAGTGGCAGTGCTGGTGGGGGGAATGGGATAAGTGGCGGAGTGTTGGGATGAGTGGCAGTGCTGGTGGGGGGAATGGGATGAGTGGTGGAGTGTTGGGATGAGTGGCAGTGCTGGTGGGGGGAATGGGATAAGTGGCGGAGTGTTGGGATGAGTGGCAGTGCTGGTGGGGGGAATGGGATGAGTGGCGGAGTGTTGGGATGAGTGGCAGTGCTGGTGGGGGGAATGGGATAAGTGGTGGAGTGTTGGGATGAGTGGCAGTGCTGGTGGGGGGAATGGGATAAGTGGTGGAGTGTTGGGATGAGTGGCAGTGCTGGTGGGGGGAATGGGATGAGTGGTGGAGTGTTGGGATGAGTGGCAGTGCTGGTGGGGGGAATGGGATAAGTGGTGGAGTGTTGGGATGAGTGGCAGTGCTGGTGGGGGGAATGGGATAAGTGGTGGAGTGTTGGGATGAGTGGCAGGGCTGGGGGGAGTTCTGATCAGCCAACTTAGGTGCTCTTGATCAAGGTCATCTGCTGATCTGAGAACTGTAGTGGGGACTTTTAATGGCAACTATAATCACAGGTAGGTGTTACTCACTGTGTCTCCGACTTTGTGGTGTCTCGTAGCAGTGACACCTATGCCGAAATCAGGAGATAGGGTCTCCTCCAGCCCCTCCCACTTCACATTCCTTACCAGTCAGCTGATCTCCAGTCTCTGCCCCCCCAGCCATGCCGTGAACTGAATGGGCGGCTGCAAAGAGGCTGAGTGGGCGGCCGCAGGCTCCAGGAACAGCCCAGCTGGGCAGCCATGGGCTCCAAGGAACAGCCAGGATTTGGTGACCCCTGGCAAATCGTCATTCGACCCCCCAGGTTGAGAACCACTGATCTAGGAGGATCAGATCGGAGGGTAGTCTTTAGAGCAGACCGGGCTCTGTCCGTGTCCGCACTGCAGAAACTGAATGGTCACAGGCCTGTCATCTGTCCGTTCTGCTCTGATGAGCAGGGCATCAGTGGACAGATCCCCTGCAGATCTAAATGGAGTCTGCCCCAGGCGAAAAGGGAGTAAAGTGTAACGCTTTGTTGAGCAAAAAAAAAACAATTCCCGCTAGGTGATTTATTTACATTGCAAGGATTAAAAAAAAACGTGGTTGAAGATTCCTTCCTTTTTTGTGTTCTGAAGAAATAGTAGTTTGTTTCTCCATGTCCATTCCAGACCGATTCTTGAATGGGAGGATCAGCATTCTTTATAACCAACTGAGCAATCTCAGTATTCAAAGGAGAAAAGCTGCAGTGTCTGCATCCCTTTACTAGACCAGCCTTAGAGAGTATCTCACCAACAATGAAATTCCTATTGAAGAGGATGTCTGAAATTTGACTTTATATTAGTGTTGACCTCCAAGAAAATCAGCGAGCCAATCACACAAGCAGGGAATTACGTTTCTGGGGGCGCTCTGTACACCGGTGGTCTACAGAACGCCTTCAGGTTACCATATTGCAATAAGGTTTTTAAGAGTTTTAGAAAAGAAAAGATTGAAAAGTAAAAGGTATTTTTGAATATCATTACTTTACAAAATGTTTTGTGAAAGAATTTTGCTATAGGATGACAGTGGTGCCAATGCACCAATCATCACGCATTGCACTGTTTATTTATTTTTTTGTAACCGCCCACCGCACTTATACTGCGGCAGGGTAGCCCTGCTGTGCTGGATCATGTATATGTACGTGACTTTGGATTTGTGGCTAGGGGGCGCGCGAGTACGCACCCACCGCCGCAGTTGTGCTGCCATTCACTGCAGCACAAGACGATCAGCGGGTCCCAGCCAATGATTTATGGCTGGAACCCATCGATCGACTGAGCAAATGACAGAAGAGAGCCCTGTGTGGGTAAACAACACAGGGCTCTCCACTGTCAGCAGTGATGTGCCATTTCTTTTTCTTCTCCCTGGAAAGCAAGGAGGGAAAACTGACACATTGCTTAGTAAAAACAGCACACAGTACACACACTAAACATTGTTAGGCACACATTTAACCCCTCGATAACCCTAGATGTTAACCCCTTCCCAGCCAGTGCCATTAGTACAGTGACAGTGTATAGTATTAGCACTGTATTAGTGTCGCTGGTGATGTCAGTGGCCCCTCAGTGTCAGTTAGTGTCAGATTCCTGGCCACACTATCGCAGTCCAATTATAAGTCGTTTATCACTGTATCAGTGTCAGTTAGTGTCAGATTTCTGGCCACACTATCACAGTCCAATTATAAGTCGCTTATCACTGCCATTAGTAGTATTAAAAAAAAAACAATTCCAGTATATATATATATATATATATATATATATATATATATATATATATATATATATATATTTACTAAAGCTACAAAGTGTAAAATCAGGCTCACTTCTGCATAAAAACCAATGAGCTTCTAACCCCAGCTTGTTCAATGAAGCTTTGGTAATAAAACCTGGAAGCTCATTGGTTTCTATGCAGAAGTGAGCCTGATTTTGCACTTTCCAGCTTTAGTAAATAAACCCCATTGTGTACTTAAAAGTGGGGTATGCCTATATATATATATATATATATATATATATATATATATATATATTAGGGCTGTTACTGATTAAAATCTTCGTGTTCAATTAATCGTTTTTTTATAATCGATTAATCGACTAATTTTGATTAATTATAACGCACATACAGATCCAACTACTTTTAGCTGATTTAGCAACGATGTTATGGCAACGGCCGAAGCTAGACATAGTGGGGCATGGCTAGGACATCACACGTCATAAACTCAGCATCACCGTGCCCATAATCTCAGCCTCACCGTGCCCATAATGCTGTCTCACCGTGCCCATAATTCTGTCTCGCTGTGCCCATAATCACAACCTCGCCGTGCCTATAATGGCAGCCTCACCGTGTCCATAATGCAGTCTCACCGCGCCCATAATCACAGCCTCACTGTAGTCTGTGCCTGGATTACACAGTCTGCGGGCATCTCCCGCTGTGTGTCTCGGAGCTGAGTGTGAAAACTTTGGCAACGTTGGGAGAAAAGTCCCGCCCTCCTCCTAGATCAGCTCATGTGATAGACAGAACACTGTCTATCACAGAACACTGCGTCTATAGACAGAACACTGCGTCTATCACATGAGCTGATCTAGGAGGAGGGCGGGACTTTTCTCCCAACGCTGCCAAAGTTTTCACACTCAGCTCCAAGACACACAGCGGGAGATGCCCACAGACTGTGTATGACATATAGTAGAGGAGGGGGAGGAGGGAGCGCTGCGCTGCAGCCACAGCTTGGCCCAAAGCAGCCCCAGGGCAGGCAGCCTACCGATCCAAAAAATTAACGATTAATCGAGGAATTAATCTTTAATTTCCACAGCCCTAATATATATATATATATATATATATATATATATATATATATATATATACCATAGTTTGTAGGCACTATAACTTTCACACAAACCAGTCAATATCTGTTGTTAATGATGTTGCTTAGGGGTGATGTTTACTTAACGGGTGGAACATACCCTTGATGTTTTTACTCTTATGTTCTTGTCTTAATTTATTTTTATTCACTTTTTTTTTTAATCTAAGAAATACTGGTTATACAAAAAATAAAAATAAAAAAATCAATATACACCTATTGGGATTTTTTTTTTTTTTACCAAAGACATGTAGCAGAATACATTTTGGCCAAAATTTATGAAGAAATTATTTTTGTTTTATTTTTTTATTGAACAAGTTTTATAGCAGAAAGTAAAAAATATGGGGTTTCTTATTTCAAAATGTTTGGTCTTTTTTTCGTTTATATCACAAAAAAATTAAAAACCCAGTGGTGATCAAATGCCACCAAAAATAAATTTTTTTTTTTTTTTTTTTATTATTTCATTTGGGTACAGCGTTGCATGACCGCAATCTCCTGTTAAAGTAGCGCAGTGCTAAGTAGCAAGTAATGGACTGGTCATAAAGGAGGTAAATCTTCCTGAAGCCTGCAGTGGTTAAATAAAGTGGCAAATCCCTGGACATAGAAAAAGAGACTCCACATAGTCTAGTCCTGTTTCACCATTTATTCGATAAGTTCGTTAAAAGTCCAATATTCAATAACACAGTGCCAGTCCCGAAAGTGATTGTATAGCTCAAGGTCAGTTCCGTATATGCTATGAGCCAATTCACTTTCCCCAAAGGCTAAAAGCTGAAAGGACCTGATGTGCTTCGGTGGAGATCGTAGTGATCTCGGCGTTCGGCACTTCCTCCTTCCGGAACAGGAACTAGCACTCTTCTCTGCATGTACGGCTCTTATGGACGTAGAGCAGTGCTCGGGAGCAAGCATGCAGCAGTGCCCCCATAGCAAGCAGCTTGCTGTTGGGGGGCACTGGTCAAGGGGGAGGAGCCAGGAGCATTGGTGGGGGGCCTAAGAAGAAGAGGATCTGGGTTTTCTGCTCAAAACCATTAAACAGAGCAGGTAAGTATAACATGTTTGTTATTTTATTTTTTAAGATGAACCTTTAATATCACTTAAACCACTTCAGCCCCGGGAGATTTGGCTGCTCAATGACCAGGCCATTTTTGCGATTCGGCACTGCATTGCTTTAACTGACAATTGTGCGGTCGTGCGACGTTGTACCCAAACAAAGTTGACGTCCTTTTTCTCCCAAATATCACAAATAGAGCTTTCTTTTGTTGGTATTTGATCACCTCTGCGGTTTTTATTTTTTGCGCTATAAACAAAAGAAGAGCGACAATTTTGAAAAAAAACACAATATCTTTGACTTTTTGCTATAATAAATATCCCACATTTTTTATCAAAAATAACAAATTTTTTCCTCAGTTTAGGCCGATATGTATTGTTCTACACGTTTTTGGTAAAAAAAAAATTGCAATAAGCGTATATTAATTGGTTTGCGCAAAAGTTATAGCGTCTGCAAAATAGGGGATAGATTTATGGCATTTTTATTTATTTATTTGTTTTACTAGTAATGGTGGCGATCTGCGATTTTTATTGGGACTGCGATATTGCGGCGGACAGATCGGACACTTTTGACACATTTTTGGGACGATTGACAATTATATAGCGATCAGTGCTATAAAAATGCACTGATTACTGTATAAATGTCATTGGCAGGGAAGGGGTTAACACTAGGGGGTGATCAAGGGGTTAACTGTGTTCCCTCAGCGTGTTCTAACTGTAGGGGGGAGGGGACTGTCTAGGAGGAGAAAGAGAGATCGGTGTTCATTTTTAGTATGAACACACGATCTGTCTCTACCCCCCTGAGAGAACTGGGATCTGTGTCTTTACACACATCAGATCCTGGTTCTAGCTCCGTCATGAGCGACCACGGGAGCCCGGCGGTCATCACGCCCGCAGGACACTCGCATCGGCTCTGGGCCAAAAGGCGAAGCGGCGTAAGGTAACGTCGTTTTGCCCAGCCGCGTGCCATTCTGCCGCAGTAAAACTGCGGCGGTTGGTCGGCAAGTGGTTAATGTATCTAGTGCACCGTTCTTAAGCTCAATGTTAACCCCTCAATATCAGTTTTCAGTTTCTATATTTCCAAAAGAATTGTGCCAATAAAAGAGATCTACTTTCCCCAAAAAAAGTCATTTCGGGGGTTTTCATACAATTTTGTCATTTTTATTTTTACTGCAAAATCTTTGGTCTCTTTTCCTTTTTGTGGTACAGAATAAAAAAAAATAAAAAAAAAAAAAAAACAGAGGTTAATAAATATCTCCTAAAGAAAGCTCTGTCTGTCTGAAAAAAAAAAATAAATAAAATGCATTTGTGCACAGTGTTGCATAACAGAGTAATTGTCCGTCAAACAATCACATTGCTGAAAAATGGCCTAGTAATGAAGAGGTATTACAGGCTGCTGGTATTCAAGTGGGTAAAGAAATCATGTCACAAGGCGACCAGAAGGCTCAATTAAAAAAACCTTTAACATAAGGATAACGATCTTTGTTTTAGCCATGTGACTACAATTTTCAAATCTCATTGGACAAGTTCACTGTCACTTTTTTGTGAAAATAAAGAATTGAGCTAAGGTTTTCTTTCAGCAATGACCAAGCCCAACCTGTACATAAATTTGTTGACTGCAGTTGTATAATATTTTGTATAGTAAAATTCCAACTATTCGCATTCTTCTCCTGCAGGTTCTGGAAACGGAATTAGAGAACATTGAGGATTATGAGGCCCTATCAGACTTCTGCCGGACATTCAAACTTTATAGGGGAAAATCTCAAGACGAAGCTGAGGACCCTTCTGTAGTCGGGGAGTTTAAGGTAACTAAAAGCACGCTGAAGCTTACTTCTGTTTATCTATAGCTGAGAGGTTGAATGACCCGCTGCCTGCAAATTAGATTTATTAGATAATTTGCCTGCAAATTAGACATGTGCACTGACAAAAAATTTGTTCATTATCCTTTTCGTTTCATTCAGTCTTTTGTTTTTTTCAAAAAACAAAAATTTGGATTTTCGAATTTCCGAATTTTCAAATTTCAAATTTTCAAATTTCGAATTTCTGAATTTCAAATTTCCGAATTTCAAGTGTTCAAATGTCCAAATTTTCGGATTTCCGAATTTTTGAATTTCCGAATTTTGAATTTTCAAATTTCCGAAAAATTCGGAAATTGAAAAATTTGAAAATCGGAAAATTTGAAAAAAGAAAGAAAATCAGTAAAAATCGAAATAACTAACTAATAATAACTAACTATTAAATTATAGGTATTGGAATTTCCATTCAAATTTGGCTGTTTGTGAGTGTAACAAATACAAATTTATCCGAAGTTACGAATTATCCGAAATAACGAATGCCGCATCTAAACAAATGGAATGGAACAAATTAATAATAAATAATAATAATAAAAAGGTTTTATTATTATTATTATTATTTATTATTTTTTAGATTGTTACGTTCCATTCGTTTAGATACGGCATTCGTTATTTCAGATAATTCGTAACTTTATTAGTTAGTTATTATTTCAGATTTTCGGGTTTTCAAATTTCCAGATTTTCATTCTTTTGAATTTTTATAGACTTTCAGAAATTGGAAATTTCAAATTTCCGAAATTTCCAATTTCGAATTACCGAAATTTTGAATTTTTCGAATTTCCGAAATTTAGAAATTTCGGAAATTGAAAAATTCGGAAATTTCTGACTTAACTAATTTGTCAAAAACAAATTTAAAACTAAACAAATTGCACATGTCTACTACAAATGTCTCTAAGGGATGTGGGCCATAGTGGGTAACCTAAAGGGTATTTATTTATTTGCTCTCTTTTGGCCTGATAAACACGGTATACCTTTGAAAGAGTTGTGAGATATCTGCACAAAAAGTGAAAAAAAAATACGTATTGATCCTATCAGAAATCCAGTTAGCTGAATCTCAGCTGGTTCAGCAGAGACCGCCCGAGATTTAAACTATGTTTGGGCATGCTGAATACACCCAAGTTGATTGTGCGATTATCGCTAGTGGCTTGTATATCCGCTAGCAATAATCACTGTCTTTTATAAAGAAAGCCAACAACTTCAGGCACATAGCTTAATATAATTAGAAACATTTTGTGTAACTGAGTGCAACGTCATGTGGAACTTTAAAGCAACCCTGAAAAAAATAAAAATAATTAAACACATTTTCCTGGGTGCACCACAATGTAAAGCCAACATAAGCCCTCCTAAATTAGAAGTTCCACTTTGTTGCAAAGGAAATCAGGGAAGTAACTGAAGAAGAGAACTCTGCAAAAAGCAGCATTCTACAAGAGTGCCAATTTTGTCAAGAAATATAGGAAGAACACTTATTTTATGAATGTATTAATGCCCTCCCAGTAGTTTACAATAGCAAATTTACAAAAACTAAAGCCTGCCAAGATTCGTCAGGAACTGGCGGAGATTTGAACCATGCATGGGCAGGCTGAACGCACCCAAGTTGATCAATCGATCCTGCTGGATTTTATATGCAATTATCGCTAATGGCTGTTAAAGCCGCTAGCAGTAATAACTGTTCTCTCGGCGGGGATAGAGTAAGAGAGGGTTATAACTACTGTCATTGTCCCATTGGGGGGATTTCCCTTCACTTCCTGTCCCATAACCAAAACAGGAAGTGAGAGGAAATCCCTGCAAATTAGGGAAATTCCTTGGGGGGCCCCCAGGTCACCAGAACTAGTGTCCCCATTGGAAGATTTTCCCTCTATTATTGTTCTGGGGACAACCCAAAATGTGTGATTTTCTCTTTCTTTCACTTTTGATGATAATGGTAAACAGGACAAATAGAGAGGGAGGATCTCAAATGTAGCAATAAAAACCTAACAGGTATTCCAATCCCTCTGCACTGCATTCAAAACTTACAAAAAAGTTTTCCTTTAGGTATACTTTAATTTTTTTTTTAAACTGTACCTTAAATGTGTATTTCTGCTTTTTGCAGCCAAATTGGGATAACAAAACAAACAAAAAAAAAAAAGAAAGTGTTACCAGCCCCCTGCTATGCCCAATAGAATTCCACCCCAGCTGCTGCTCAAAAAATGTGCTCGCCACTAAATGCACATCTACTGTATCAATATATAACCAAAGTGGTGGATTGCACTTGTGTTACACACATGTAATTAATACGGGAAAGGTTCCCCGGGTGGGGTTAGCAGCAAAGTAAATAATATCAAGAAGTTAATAAAATCAAGAAAATCAAAGAGATTCTTTATTGTTAGCATTGACATATTCATGTAACAGTTAAAAATATGAGCTCTGGGGAGAGGATAAGATATCATTCCAAATACAAAAAGTGAAAAAACATAGAGTATAGTTACCCTCCATTGGTAACTATACTCTATGTTTATTTCAAAAAGAAACTGTCTATTAACTACTTGTTGATATTTGAAATGTTAAAATATAATTTTCTAAATAGCAAACCTATTCCCTGAGGAAGACTGTGACCATGTAGGTTGAAACGCGTCAGCTTTTGTAACACAGATCTTGTAATATGTGATGCTGTGTATAATCTTGTGTTTGCACTTTTTGTATTTGGAATTATATTATATCCCCTCACCAGAGCTCCTATTTTTAACTGTTACGTGTATGTCAATGCTAACTTTTTGATTTTCTTGATTTTATTAATTCCTTCATATTATTAACCTTGCTGCTAAAAAAAAAAAACCCTGGGGGAACCTTTCACATATTCTTTTCATTTGGGGTGTGCAGCATCAATATCCCTCATATCATGTGTCTTTCCTATGTCACATGTAATTAAATTAATAATTAATTAGTAATTAAAAATAAATTAACCAATATCAGTTTCGTTACAAATACCAACATGTGCATAAAACAGCTTAAGCTGTAATAACAATCACTTCCCGACTGCAATACGTATATATATTTTGCGTCTTTGAAGTGGTTTACTGGAGTTATGGCTTAAGCTATCAGCTATAACCCCAGTATTCTCATTCTCATAAAAGCGATCCGAGCAGCTGATTAACCGCTGGATCACTTTTAGAATCAGCGGAAGGGGTCAACCCTTCCCCTTCAGCAGCTCGCCGGTGTTTCTTGGGCTTACCGTTCTTACCGGCGAGCCTGCAAAGTGATCCGACGGTGGGCATGGCTGGCCATAGAGGAGAACAAAGACCAGTGTCTCATCACCTTTATGATCTAGGAGGACAGGAGCGACGTCTAGACTTCCAGTCTAGGGGCATAGTAAACATTTTTTATTTAATTTTTTTAAGCAAAAGATTACATTGTTTATGATCTTTTGCTTTCAAAGGTAGAGGAGAGATTTGGGGTCTTATAGACCCCAGATCTCCCCATACAGAGGACCAGACATCCCTTCTTTTTGCTACAAGGGAAGTTTACATTCCTTGTAATAGGAATAAAAGTGATAAAAGAAAAAAAAATTAAAAGGGACAGTCGAAAAAATATAAATAAATAACAAAAAAAAATGGAAGCCCCCCCATCCCTTCATGCTCACGCACAGATGCGAACACATACGTAAGTCACACGCGCACGTGTCAGTGGTGTTCGTTTCACACATGTGAGCTATCACCGTGGATGTTAGAGCAAAAGCCATAATTCTAACTCTAGACCTCTTCTGTAATTCTAAACAGATAACTGTAAACAATTTTAAAGCATCGCCTATGGAGATTTTTAAGTATCATAGTTTGTCACCATTCCACGAGCGTGCACAATTTTAAAGCTTGACATGTTAGGTATCTATTTACTTGGTGTAACATCATCTTTTATATATTAGCAAAAAATTGGGTTATATATTGTATTTGTGTTTTTTTTTTTTGGCATTAAAATTCATTAAAGTGTATTTTTTCCCAAAAAATTGCATTTGAAAAATTGCTGTGCAAATACCGCATGACATAAAAATTGCAATAATCACCATTTTATTCTATATGGTCTCTGCTAAAAAATATATATATAATGTTTGAGGGTTCTAAGTAATTTTCTAGCAAAAAGTACAGATTTTTACTTGTAAACAAAAAGTGGTTAAGCAATTGAGCTATTTTGCTCCACAAATACTGTCCAAAAATGTGATCTGTGCTCCAAATTCACAGTGTTGTGTTGCAAACACAAATAAAATCTATCATGCCCATGCAAGGTATTAGCAACCCCATGCTGTGATCCCGCATTCCCCTTTTAGGTATGGACCCACAATAAGCTTAAGACCCTTAAGAATATAATGGGTCAGTAGGTGCTTGTGTAACCATGGGATTCCACCACTCCGTATCGAGTAGCCATTTCCAGGCCCCTCCACATCAGACTCTTGCTCTCAGTAAACTTAAATATGGAGACAGAAGAACCGCAAAAAAACAATTAATTTTACCAAAAGTTTATCAAATGTAAAAAGCATAGCCAGAGACCAAATAAACCATTAGAATGTGCGTTCAAATAATATGGTGCCTGACCGACACCAGCGATGCAAGAATAACCAAGGTTATTCTGGTTCCGAAACTAGAGTCAACATGCTCTTCACCGGCAGGAAACATAAAAAGTTTATACAAAAGTGATTGAGAGCATTTTTACAAATTAGCAAAACTGTGCATGCCTTTTTTTGTAACTCATCTCAATTAATAGCGCATCAGACTGCTTCCAGAAAGGTCTAAACAGAGCTAAAACTTTGATTTTTAACTAAGGAAAATAGTTTAAAAAAATAAATAGATGTTTGGACAAGCTGATTACACAAAAGTTTACACTTTTTTTTTTTTTTTTTAGGGATCCTTTAAAATATACACTCTTCCTGAGGACCCAAACGCCCTGTCACCACTACAACAGTTCCGCCAACTGCCACCTAATGGGTTACAAGAGTGCTTGGTCAGGGTCTACATTGTTCGGGCATTTGGCCTGCAACCCAAAGATTCCAATGGCAAGGTAAGCAGTGACACGGTGCAGATGCTCATTTTAAAAGTAATTCTGAATGAACCAGAAACATTTATGACAGTCCCATTAGCCTAGTTTCACTCCAAACTCCTAAAATTCAACATCCTGAGATCACGGGACAAGTCTGTTCAAGTCTGCTTCCAAAGGCGAGTGGCTCAGGAATCCTGCTCTGTTCAATATTCTGGAGCTTCAGGTGGTTTGGCTGTCCCTACTTTGCTGGACACCCCATATGGAGGGTCATCATTCAGGATTCAATCAGACAGTGTCACAGCAGTGGTCTACATGAACCAAAAGGGAGGAACCAGAAGTCTTGCCATAACAAGGGAGGTAGTATGAATTCTGTCCTGGGCAGAATGTCATATCCCAGCCTTATTCACCGTTTACATCCCAGACATGGAAACTTTGAAAGCAGACTTCCTCAGCCAGCAGTGGAATGTTTTTACATTCAGAGTTATTTCAAGACGGTCTCAATTGGGATATGCCAGATGTGGATATCCTGGCCTCCAGGTTCTACAGCAAACTGCACAGGTTCTTCTTCAGTTGCAGAGATCCTCTGGCAGAAGCATTTGGTGCTCTATTGGCTCCATGGGATCAGCATGTCAGCACAATCTGAGGTATATGTTTTCTCCCCTGAAATTCCCTTCTTGTCTGCTCCAATCAAAATGAAGGACATTCCGGTGATCCTCAAAGCTTTGGATTGGCCCAGACGCATGTGGTTTTCTAATTTGATCAATTTCCTAGTAGATGCTCTATGGACTCTTCCACATCAACCTGACCTTCAGTCCCAGGGACTGGTTTACAATCCTGCTGCAGAGTTGCTGGCTTTAATGGCATGGCCATTGAAGCCCAGGTATTGAGGGAAATCATAGGAAGGTGACTCCTATGATGCTTAAAGTTAGAAGCAAGGTCTACCATAGCACGTGGAAGGCATACTTCACTTGGTGTAAAAAATTAACTTTCATCCCAGAAAGCTTGCTGTGGAATAAATCCTGGACTTTATGCATAAGAGTCTGGATCAGCATTTTGCTCTAAGTACCATCAAGGAACAGATCTCAGAACTTGAAATCTTGTTTCAAGGTTGTCTTTCATATGGCTACCCTTGAGCTCTCACCTGTGACTTGGTGGGATCTGAATTTGTTTCTCTAAAAGGTTTCGAAAATACCTTTTAAACCTATCAGGCATATTCCTTTTTTACACTATCGCAGGGTTGCATTTTCTTATTTTCATCATCTCTGCGAGGTGTGTGTCCAAGCTGATGGCTTTGTCCTGTAAAGAATCCTTTCTGGTCTTACACGGGAACAAGCTGGTATTGAGGCCTAGCGCCTCCTTTCGATCCAAGGTGGTTTTGGCCTTTCCCCTCAATCAGGGTATTGTTCTTCTGTACCTCTGTCCAGCGCCAGTTCATCACAAGGAGATCTCCCTGCATGGATGCAGTTTATGCCGTGTGTCTACCTTGCAGCCACTGCTTCCATTTAGGAAACTGAATATCTTTTGTCATCCCAGATAGTCCCAATAAAAGAGAATCTGCTTCTCTTTACACCATTTTCTCAATGGCTCTGACAGGTCATCATTCAAGCTTATGGTCTAAAGCCGGGGGGGCAGCAACCTGTCCATTGTGATCTGTGCCAATGCTTCCCCCCAGCCCCCGCCGCACTCCTTTTACTAGCAGAGGAGAGTGAGAGGCAAAACAGTGCTGGATGGTGTTAGGGAGCACGGCAGCTACTTTAGATAACTTTTCAATTTAACCAGCAAGTGATTGGTTGCTAGGCGGTCCTAGCAACCAGTCATCATCCTCCATCCAGCACCATGCTGCCTCTCACTCTGGGTTGCAGGGGGCACTGCTATAGAGGAGGGGGGTGTCAGAGGTCACTACAGTAAGGGGGGGGCATAGAGGACACTGCTATGGGGGGGGGCAGAGGACACTGCTATAAATACAGATTCTCTTTACACATGTGCAATTGGTTTTGGTCCGAATACAAATTCGGAAAATTTTTGGTTATTCTGAGATTCGGATGTATCCGAATCGCCAAATGAAATAACGAATTTAGTTGAAATTCATTTAATTTTGTCTTGTATATTTGTTTTTTAACAAATTCAAAATTTTCGGAATTATTCGAATTTGGACAGGTCCAAAAGTTATTATATTATTATAATTCAGTGTGAGGAATAGCTGGTTGAGGAGCGGGCCGGAAAGATGGCCGCTGCGCCCTTAACAACCCATGACTCATCAGCAGTCAACGCGCTTCCCAGATGACAGATGAATGTAAAACAAAATAATGCTGAAAAAAACAACGTGGGGTCCTCCCCCATCCATACCAGACCCTTATCCGAGCATGCAGGCCAGGGAAGGGGGGGGCAAGCGAGCACCCCCCCTCTCCTGAACCATACCACATGCCCTCAACATGTCCCCATGTTGATGGGGACAAAGGCCTCGTCCCCACAACTCTGGGCTGTTGTTGTAAGGGTCTTCAGGCAGAGAGCTTATCGGAATCTAGAAGCCCTCTTTAACAAGGGGGCCCCCAGATCCCGCCCCCCCATTGAATGAGTATGGGGTACATAGTACCCCTACCCCTTCACCAAAAAAGTCTACAGAGTAAATAAAGACACAACACTAGTTTTTGACAATTCCTTTATTGAAAAATAAAAAATATTGTCCCCCCGGTGTAGATCTATCGTCAATCACAATGCCCGCCACACCGCTGGTCCCGAAAACAGAAAAAAAAAAAACCTTTGGTCTCGTCCAAGGCTCCCACCCTCTGCCTGCTTCTCCCTTTGACATTTCTTAAATAACTAAGGGGCGTAGTCACTCGATGACGTCATCTTTTTCCCCCTGCCTCCTTGTGACGTTAATGATCCCTGCCCCTTAGCCATTTAAGAAAGCTATTTAAGAAATGTCAGGCGAAGGAGCAGGCCTCGTGTTGTGTCTACTCACTTAGTACCCATTCATCAAAAAAGTGTACAATGTACCCCATACTTATTCACATGGGGGAGTGTCATGAACATGTGTGACCAGAACCATGTGATCTGCGACAGAGGACACCAAAACGTATATAAGTGAATAATATAAAGTTTATTAAAGATAAGTGATAAATAAGTAACACCCCAAATAGTGCTCAACAAACCAACAGAAACCCACAGACAGATAATTATATACAGCCTAAGGAAAGAACCAAAATCATAAACAATAGCCAGGCCAGGGTCATATACAGCAGATCAGCAGGTGGACAGGGGATGTTCCAGAAACATAAACGTAAGCCAGGCCAAGGTCATACACAGGGAGATCAGTAGATGGGGTAAGGAACAAAGGACAGGGAGAGGATGGACGGATCAGACTGCAGGGTAGGGATGAAGATAACAGGTAGGACAGGATAGGGATCAGCACAGGGAAACAGGATCAGATACATGGGTCACAGGTTCAGGGCACAGGAACAGGTTCAGAATCAGAATCGAATCACAAGGTAGCAGGTCAGGGCACAAGGAAGATACCAAGGCAAACATGTGAGTGTTTGCTGGGTATTTATAGGCCTGTAATTGGTCTCAAGTGACACCTGATTGCAAGAGGTGCTGTCTGCTCCACACTGCCAGGATCCATCCGCTGATGGACGCCAGTACTGCGGCCCAAAGATGACATAATACTATCAACAGGGGAAAGCTCCCCTGGCAGTTCCAGACTGCCAGGAGACACCTGCTGGTGGACCACAGTACTGCACGCCAAATATCAGGCAGTGTCATCAGCGGATGAAACCTTCCCTGACAGTACCCCCCCCTCAAAGGAGCGGCCTCCGGACGCTCCAACTAGCTGCTGCTGGGACAAGTCCATGGCATCAAGCTGGGCAGCAGGCAGAGTCACACTAAGCTGGGTAAGAAGACAGCCCAAAGTATCAAACCAGGTGACGGGCAGCTCAAGCTGGGCAGCAGGCGTAGACATAACAGGCTCAACAGCAGGCACATCAAGCTGGGCAGCAGGCACGGACACATCAGGCTGGGCAGCAGGCACGGGCACATCAAGCTGGGAAGCAGGCACGGGCACATCAAGCTGGGAAGCAGGCACGGGCACATCAAGCTGGGCAGCAGGCACGGGCACATCAAGCTGGGCAGCAGGCACGGGCACATCAAGCTGGGCAGCAGGCACGGGCACATCAAGCTGGGCAGCAGGTTCGGGCACATCAAGCTGGGCAGCAGGCTCGGACACATCAGGCTGGGCAGCAGGCACATCAAGCTGGGCGGCAGGCTCCGGGTCATCGAGCTGGGCGACAGGCTCCGGGTCATCGAGCTGGGCGACAGGCTCCGGGTCATCGAGCTGGGCGACAGGCTCCGGGTCATCGAGCTGGGCGACAGGCTCCAGGTCGTCGAGCTGGGCGGCAGACAGGAACACATCAGGCTGGGCAGCAGACAGGAACACATCAGGCTGGGCAGCAGACAGGAACACATTAGGATGGGCAGCAGATAGGAACACATCAGGCTGGGCAGCAGACAGGAACACATCAGGCTGGGCAGCAGACAGAGGCTCGTCAGGCAGGGGAGCAGATAGGAACACATCAGGATGGGCAGCAGATAGGAACACATCAGGATGGGCAGCAGACAGGAACACATCAGGCTGGGCAGCAGACAGGAACACATCAGGCTGGGCAGCAGACAGGAACACATCAGGCTGGGCAGCAGACAGGAATACATCAGGCTGGGCAGCAGATAGGAACACATCAGGCTGGGCAGCAGACAGGAACACATCAGGCTGGGCAGCAGACAGGAACACATCAGGCTGGGCAGCAGACAGAGGCTCGTCAGGCTGGGCAGCAGACAGAGGCACATCAGGCTGGGCAGCAGATAGGAACACATCAGGATGGGCAGCAGACAGGAACACATCAGGATGGGCAGCAGACAGGAACACATCAGGATGGGCAGCAGACAGGAACACATCAGGCTGGGCAGCAGACACCAAGACATCAGACTGGAAGGCAGGTACCAAGACATCAGACTGGAAAGCGGGCACATCAGACTGGAAAGCGGGCACATCAGACTGGAAAGCGGGCACATCAGACTGGAAAGCGGGCACATCAGACTTGAAAGCGGGCACTTCAGACCGGAAAGCGGGCACATCAGACTGGAAAGTGGGCACATCAGACTGGAAGGCAGGCACCAGGACATCAGACTGGAAAGCAGGCACATCAGACTGGAAGGCAGGCATCAGGACATCAGACTGGAAGGCAAACACATCAGACTGGAAGGCAGGCACCTCAGACTGGAAGGCAGGCACCTCAGACTGGAAGGCAGGCACCAGGACATCAGACTGGAAGGCAGGCACCAGGACATCAGACTGGGAGGCAGGCACCAGGACATCAGACTGGAAGGCAGGCACATCAGACTGGAAGGCAAGCACCGAGACACCAGGCTGGAAGGCAAGCACTGAAACATCAGGCTGGAAGGCGGGCACATCAGACTGGAAAGCGGGCACATCAGACTGGAAAGCGGGCACATCAGACTGGAAAGTGGGCACATCAGACTGGAAAGCGAGCACATCAGACCGGAAAGCAGGCACCAGGACATCAGACTGGAAGGCAGGCACCAGGACATCAGACTGGAAGGCAGGCACATCAGACTGGAAGGCAAGCACCGAGACATCAGGCTGGAAGGCAAGCACCGAAACATCAGGCTGGAAGGCGGGCACATCAGACTGGAAAACGGGCACATCAGACTGGAAAGCGGGCACATCAGACTGGAAGGCAGGCACCAGGATATCAGATTGGAAGGCAGGCACATCAGACTGGAAGGCAGGCACATCAGACTGGAAGGCGGGACATCAGACTGGAAGGCCGGGACATCAGACTGGATAGTAGGCACTGGGGGCGTCAGACTGAGCAGCAAGCACTGGGACGTCAGACTGGGTAGCATGTACTGGGACGTCAGAGTGGGTAGCAAGCACTGTGACATCAGACTGGGTAGCAAGCACTGGGACGTCAGGCTGGGTAGCAAGCACTGGGACGTCAGGCTGGGTAGCAAGCACTGGGACGTCAGGCTGGGTAGCAAGCACTGGGACGTCAGGCTGGAGTGGATTAGCTGGTGCGGAGGCAGGTTGGGTTACTGGCAGGATCAAATGATTTGGAAAGAATTTCCGTTTCTTCTTTGGCTTAACTGCTGGAGATCTGTAGGTGACTGTAGGACTGTAGGTAGGAGGTGAGGCATACTGAAGCCAAGGGCTGGGATATGGCAAGGAAGGGGGAACAGCGGCCAGAGGAAGTTTTTGTGGGGAAATTGTAGGTAGTAGAGAAGAGGCAGGTGGGTTAAAGGCAGGATAGGTGCAGGAAGTAGAAACAGGGTATTGATACTTGGTGGGAAGCAGGGTATATTGGACTGTAGCTGAAGTTGCCATGGGTGTTGGGAGAAAAGACTTCTGAGCAGGCAGGTGTTTGGTAGAAGACATGGGGTGTTGTGATATATGTATAATCAAAAGTGCAGTGAAAAAATGCAGCACACCAGCCTGCCTATATAGTGTGCTGCATTTTTTCACTGCAATTTTGATTATACATATACGCAGGGGCGTTGCTAGGTCTGCAAAAGATCTGGGGCTAGAGCCCATAGCAGCAGTCACCAACCTTTTTTTGCATGCCCATGGGGGGGGGATGACCGGTGGTAAGCAATTTTTCACTGGCGATGGCACTTCAATCATCATGGCACCATGGTTGATATGGTGTCAGGGTGATTAAAGTGCATTATTTCTATTGTTACATTCTAATATATAATGAAGTGGTTCAACTCGCCATACTGCAGAATCAGTGGGAGCCCTGGGCGTGTCACTTGCCACATCTCCTGTCACCAGATGCAGCGTGTTACTTGCCACCGTCATCTGCCACTAGATGTGGAGTGTCACTTGCCATGTCGCCTGCCACCATTTGCAGATTGTCACTTGCCACGTCACCTTATAGAAAAGGGAGGAGAAAGGAGACGAATCTCCTTCTCCAAAACAAAAATGGGATTTTAACGGGAAACACTCTGTCCATTAATAGTAGGTAGAGACCAATCAAGTTAATAAAAATATACAAATTTTATTACAATATCAAAAGGAAAATATATGACAAAGTACATTTAAAAGAAAATATGACCATACAGTAGTACGTTTCAGAATTCATATGTGACTATCAGCCAACATGTTTCGCAAAGAACTATTCGCTTCATCAGGGCTAGACACGATATTATTGATTCATATAAACTGTAGAAAAACAGACAATCTATAATTATATAATGGTCATACATACAATTACATCATAATATACCAGTTGCAAGGTAAAATATTTATTGCAAGACTTCTCACCTACTGATACAAGTCAAGAAAATAGAGCAATCACCACCATTCGCCAGGCGTCATCTGTTGGACCAACTGGTGCAGATTGTCCCTGGGTGCCACATCACCTGCCACCATTTGCATATTGTCACTTGCCACGTCTCCTACCACCATTTGCAGATTGTCACTTGCCACATCTCCTGCCACCATTTTCAGATTGTCACTTGCCACGTCACTTGCCAACTGATGTGGATTGTCACTTGCCATGGCAGCCAGTGCCACCAAATGTGCATTCACACTGCATTGGTGGCAGGCTGACAGCACTGGTCCATTTAGTGAGAGCAGGAGAGGGGTAATGCGGGGCGGGCAGTGAGAGATAGTGTCATCTCGCTGCTCCCCGCCGCACCTCCGACTTTAAAGAAAGGGGGTCTGGCTGCAAAGTGTAGCTCCACGATGACAGGAAGCATGTGACCTCCACTCCACTGTGCTGTGAGGGCGGAAGAGTGCTAATGTGTGGTGGGCAGTGAGAGATGATGTCATCTCTCTGCTGCTCGCTGCACCTCGCTCCCAAATTGAAGAGGCCCGGCTGTGAAGAGCGCTGATATGGAGCGGGCAGAGAGAGAAATGTCATCTCTGCTCATCCGCCCGCTCGCTTCTCTCCTCTCCCCCGCCTCTCTCATACAGCCAGCCTGCCTCAGCAGCCGCAACCCGCTGGTTAGGCAGGGACCCTGCAGCAAGAAACTGGGGCTATGGGCGCCAGATTCGGGGCTATAGCCCCAATAGCCACCCCCTAGCAACGCCCCTGCATATACGGTAATTCAACAATTATTTAACCACCACGTCACTTTAGCGCTCCCCACTTTTTTCCTTTTCACATGTGCACTAGTTAGGGTGTAGCTGCTATATAATTTTTTCACCTATTCAACTAGGTTTGTAATTTCACTCAATTTAGGCGCGGGATGAACTATTTTTTTCACCATGGGGTGTTGTGAGCGGAGTGAGGCTGAGTGCAATATATTAGACCAGGCTTGGAATAGTGGCTGAACAAAACTTGGTTACATGCTGCCTGTCTAACAAGAGATTGCACTGAGTTAACACACTCTGATGACACCTGCTGAGAACATGAGGAATAATGTTCAAAGAAAGAAACTGGGTCATCCTCTAATAACCACACCAGAGACTCAATCTGATCAAAACTGAAGGGGGGAGAAAAATCATCCCTGCCCTCTGGAGTACTGGACGAGGCTAGCTCTACACACAGCTGAATCAGAGGCTGAACATTTTCAAATAGCATACCGCCCTGATCCACCAGAGAATGGGTCATACGGATACACTCCAGGAGCTGGCCCACTCCTTCAGGACCAGACGACAATAATTGTTATCATCCAATACCAGTAAGGCAAGGAGAACAACTGTTTCTGATTGCATCTTAGTAGCAGTAACAGCACTACAATGGTTCCTCTGCGCAGTCACTTCTGGTCAGAGATGGCCTTGGTATACTGTCATGTAACACCCCAAATACAAATACAAATAGTGCTCAACCAACCAACAGAAACCCACAGACAGATAATTAGATAGCCAAGGGAAGTACCAAAATCATAAACAATAGCCAGGCCAGGGTCATACACAGCAGATCAGCAGGTGGACAGGGGATGTTCCAGAAACATAAATGTAAGCCAGGCCAAGGTCATACACAGGGAGATCAGCAGATGGGGTAAGGAACACAGGACAGGGAGAGGAATGACGGATCAGACTGCAGGGCAGGGATGAAGGTAACAGGTGGGACAGGAGAGGGATCAGGACAGGGAAACAGAATCAGATACACGGGTCACAGGTTCAGGGCACAGGAACAGGTTCAGAATCAGGATCGGATCACAAGGTGTCAGGGCGCAAGAAAGATACCAAGGCAAACATGTGAGTGTTTGCCGGGTATTTATAGGCCTGTAATTGGTCTCAAGTGACCCCTGATTGCAAGGGGTGCTGTCTGCTCCACACTGCCAGGATCCATGGACGCCACTGTACTGTGGCCCATAATACTTTCAACAGGGGAAAGCTCCCCTGGCAGTTCCAGACTGCCAGGAGACACCTGCTGGTGGACCACAGTACTGCACGCCAAATATCAGGCAGTGTCATCAGCGGATGGAACCTTCCCTGACAGAGGGAGGCAGAATCTGGGGGCCCCCAGATTCCGATAAGTCCCCCCGCCCGCAGACCCCCACAACCACCAACCAGGGTTGTGGGAAAGAGGCCCTATTCCCCATTGACATGGGGACAAGGTGCTTTGGGGTGGGGTTCCCCTTAAAATACATATCAGACTCGAAGGGCCTGTTATGGATTGGGGGGGACCCCACGCTAT
Source organism: Aquarana catesbeiana (assembly GCF_042186555.1). Lineage (NCBI taxonomy): Eukaryota > Metazoa > Chordata > Amphibia > Anura > Ranidae > Aquarana > Aquarana catesbeiana. The sequence goes on along the minus strand of NC_133324.1, from coordinate 930,382,097 downwards.
TTGTCAGTGGGGAACATTCTGACGGCTGATAAGTCATTGGTTGGTAAGGACGCGGCAGCCGGCTTCCCGGCCCGCTCCTTAACAACCTGCTATTCTTCACACAGAATTAGAATTAGAATAAGTCGATCATTTTTCGACCAATCTAAATTCGAATCGTCCCGAAAATTTGGAATTCATTAGAAAATTAATAAACGAAACGATATTTAACGAAACAAAACTAAACCAATTCCAAAACGAATCCACTAAATGAAATTAGTAACATAATGAATCTATCCGAAACTAAAAAGAAATTCCGATCTGCACATGTCTAATTCTCTGAGCACTGATTAAATCAGCTTTAGAGCATACATGTAACTTCAACCAAGTAAATATTAAATATAAAAAAAAATAAAGAGTTCCTTCGTAGAACGAAATAGAGGAAAGTCACATTTTTGTCCCTGGGGTGTCCTAATCATATTTGGAGCTGAAGGGATAAAGGGTGATTAAAGTGTCAAATCCATGGGTATGATTTATGATTTCTCAAACCTATTCAAATCTGCTTTCTAGTGTGACCCCTACGTCAAGATTTCTGCCGGGAAGAAGTCTATAAACGATCAGGAGAATTACATCTCCTGCACACTGGAGCCCGTGTTTGGAAAGTAAGTTCAAACATGCTACATAATAAATTGAGGCTCCAAACAAATAATTCTGGATGTCCCTTATTATTGCTTTGTGTAAAAAACATGGCTCCCATTTTCTTTTGTGTTTTGTAGGATGTTTGAACTGACCTGCACCCTCCCGCTGGAGAAGGACCTGAAGATCACCCTCTATGACTATGATGTGATGTCCAAAGACGAGAAGATCGGAGAGACAGTCATTGACTTGGAGAACCGTTTTGTCTCCAAATACGGGGCTGGATGTGGCATACCTCAGTCTTACTGCATGTAAGTACACCAATTCTACAAGTCTGAGCCTTGCAGGTGCAACTTTATAAAGCAGACCTGTTTTTCAATACAGGAGGCATTGCTGCGAATGTCAGAGTAAGAGCAATAATTCGAGGGTCATAGTTTACAGTTAACTCTAAATTGATTACCTGTACACGCTTTTAAAACATTTCCTATGGACAATTTTATATGCCATGTTTTTTTAGGATTTTACATGCGTGCGTGATATTAAAGCTTCCTATGTCTGGTATCTATTTACTTGATGCAGCGCCATTTTTTATATTTTACCAAACATTGGTTATAACATTGTGTATGTTTGCACTAAATTTTACTTAACCACTTCCATACCGGGCCCATTCTGGCCCTCCTCTCCTACATGTAAAAATCATCATTTTTTTTGCTAGAAAATTACTCAGAACCCCCAAACATTATATATGTTTTTTAGCAGACACCCTAGGGAATAAAATGGCGGTTGTTTCAACTTTTTATGTTGCACGGTATTTGCGCAACAATTTTTCAAACGCGTTTTTTTTTTAAACAAACAGTTTGATGAATTAAAAAAGAACAAAACGTTAAAGTTAGCCCAGTTTTTTTGTATAAGGTAAAAGATTATGTTACGCCGAGTAAATAGATACCTAACATGTTACGCTTTAAATTTGCGAACACTCATGGAATGGCGGCAAAATTTGGTACTTAAAAATCTCCGTAGGCGACGCTTTAAAATTTTTTTACAGGTTACCAGTTTAGAGTTACAGAGGAGGTCTAGTGCTAAAATTATTGCTCCCACTCTAACGCATGTGGCGATACCTCACATGTGTGGTTTGAACGGCGTTTACTTACGTGTGCACGCGGGGACAGGGGCACTTTAATTTTTTTTTGTTTATTTCACTTTATTATTTTTATTTTTAGACTTTCTTTTTTTAAAAAAAAAATTTGATCACTTTTTTCCTATTACAAGGAATGTAAACATCCCTTGTAATAGGAATAGTGTGTGACAGGTCCTCTTTATGGAGAGACGCGGGGTCTATAAGACCCCACAACTCTCCTTTAGGCTGGAAAGCGTGAGATAAAAAAAAAAAATACCGATCCCATGCTTTCCAGCCGCGATCGCAGCTTTGTTTACAACCACAGCACGGACGTCATAACGTTGTGCCCGGGCCTCCGAAGGTCATAGAGATGACTGGTCTATAAGACCCCGCATCTCTCCTTCAGGCTGGAAAGCATGAGATAAAAAAAAAAAATACAGATCCCATGCTTTCCAGCTGCGATTGCGGCTTTGTTTTACAACCATAGCGCGGACGTCATAACGTTGTGCCTTGGCTCCGACGGTCATAGAGATGACTGGTGACCGTCTGGTCACCGGAAATCTCTATGGTTGTCATTCAGCGGCGGCGGATTCTTTCTCTGGGTCCCCGATGGCACGGGAGAGCCCGGAGAAGCACCGGAGCGGGGGGGATATCCCCTCCCGTCGCCTGTAAGAACGATCAAGCGGCGGAACTGCCATTATGATCATTCTTACGGTGCACAGAATCACTGGCTCTAAAAGATGATACCTGAATGATGCTGTAGCTGCAGGCATCATTCAGATATCCCCACTGAAAGTCAAAGATGTCATATGACGTCCTTGCGCTGGAAGTGGTTAAAGTGTTACTAACCCCACAAAAGTAAAATCAGTCTGTATGCAGTGAAGAATGCTTGTTATACTAACTATGGAACCTAAGGGGTTAATCCTACACATTAAGTAAAAAGGCTTTTTGATCCTGTCTTCTCTAATCCTCCCCTTCTTTTACTGTCCCCAATTCATCTGCTATTAGAACAGAGCCTTGGGGGCACTATGCAAATGCCCAGTTTGGTGTGTATTGTTAGAGTTATTTTTTTTGTTGGGGGGGGGGGTGCATGTAATCAGCACAGGGCCAATTAGCACTGTCCAGACAGAGGGTCAGAGGTCATGCAGCCTCATAGGGCAGTCAGAGGAGAATGAAAACTCCTCCTACAAGCTTTACAAGACTGCTAAATATATCTGCTTACTGTAACTGGTTCCTGTTTTTTTAATTTTCTTTTTCTTCCTCCTTTTATTTTATTTTTTTGATGGTTTACTAACATGCATAATGGGCTTCTATGATATCGTTTTATGGATCTCTATAATGTCTGTGTACTGTACATTGCATTCAATTTCTTAATAAAGGTGTTTTTTTTTTTAATGTGAAAAAAATTCACACAAATTTATTTTTTCCTGAAAATGTGAATTTCATAAATAGCTGCTCAACCACCATTTTATTCTCCGGAGTAATTTTCAGCAAAAAAAAATCAGATTTTAACATGTGTGGGAAAAATTAAAACATTGCCCCGGTAAAATAAAAAATAAATTCTTGAAACTTAAAAACCCATTGCCCTAGTAGACAAGTGATGACATAGTCTGCATAATCTGCAAGGTGCTTCGATTACTCCAGGTTTATGACTATGCCTGAATGCCTCCTGCATTTATGGATTATGCTTTTTACTATTTGATTTGGGAGTCTACATGGGTTTTCACATTACTAGTGAGGCAAACATGAATAAATCAACTAGAGGAAGAAGTCGAACCTCCCTTTTGGGGTTTCTGGTGAAGACTAAAGCCTCGTACACAGGATAGGATTGTTGGCCAACAAATCCGTGGACTTTTGTCCACGGTCCACGGTGTTGGCCCAAACTTGTCTTGTATACACACAGCCACACAATTGTTGGCCAATAATTAGGAACGTAGTGACGTACTACGTGGTTTTTCAGCTCTTTAGCGCCACCATTTGGGCTCCTTCTGCTAATTTCGTGTTAGTAGAAGTTCGGTGCGTGTTGATTTGCGCTTTTCATTTCTCACTTTTCATTTCGCGCTTCTCAGTTCGTTTCTGAACGGCCGTTCGTCAACCAGCCATGTTACGGAACCGGAGGAAATAACGTGTTATTTATTATTGGCCTTGGAGTTATTGCGTTGATATTATTTTTTAAGATGAATAATGATTTGATTTGGTATATTTTCTATATTTTTGGACGCATAGAATGCACTTTTTGGTTAAGTTCTATTGGCAGATAGCATGTCTAATTTTATTTGTTTTCTTTTTTTAATGCACAATAAAAAAAATAGTGGAGAATAATACTTGGCTATGTGTTTTACTTCAAATGACAGTTTCGGAGTCGGCAGTTACATTAAAAAAAATACAATGTAAAATTGACAAGGGGCACCAACATAGTTAAAAACTACGGGATAATGGTGTGGTAACTTGCCCAAATAAAAAAATAAAAAAAGCATAATAATATTATTCTTGATATCACTAGAAAAACAAAATCCTTACGAAAATTAATTTAGAATAACTCCATCAGTATCACCAGCAAAGCAGCTTCATTATTATCCCATTAAAGAAGAAGAGAATTGTGCGCTGCATTTCGAGATTCCATAATTTGCCGCGTCACGAATGTTAATTCTCTATTACGAACGCTAGTTTACAAGACCGACGGCTTCTGGCTCGTCCTTGCTTCCGAGCATGCGTGTTTGTACTTTGGACTTTTGTCTGATGGACTTGTGTACACACGCTCGGAAAATCCGACAGCAGACATTTGTTCTCGGAAAATTTTAAAACCTGCCATCCAACATTTGTCCAGGGAAAGTTGGCCAACAATTGTCCGATGGAGCGTACACACGGTTGGATTTTCTGCCAACAGCCTGTCATCACACATTTCCTGTCGGAAAATCCGATCGTGTGTACGGGGCTTTAGCTTAGCTCAGACTTCCAGTCCTAGGGGAAGCCCATTTTGCATTTGGTCGGTTGCCATTCCATGTTAAAATCAAGACAGATTTCGATCCGTAGATTCCATTTAAACACGGATACTGTGTGTTAGAGCAACTCAGGTTTTATTTAAAGTGAACCTAAGAGCCCCTTTAAGCTTTTATAAGTAAAGTTTCCCTGAACACCACCAGTTCCAGTGCCAACTTACCAGTCAATGAGAGGGCATAGGTGACCAATAAGGACATGCTCATTGGCAAGTGAACAGGCTTAGTGCAAAAGTTAGGAAAGTCAAAATGAAACCCCCAAAGCAGGATTAGCAGCCTGGTTGCAAATGTTAAAATATTGGGTTTCGGTGGTACATTGTCCTTCCTATACATGAGTAACTTCTTGTTTCTCTCCTCTCAGATCAGGACCGAACAAGTGGAGGGACCAGTTACGACCGTCTCAGCTTCTTCAGATATTGGCCAAGAAGCGTAACTTCAAACTCCCCGTCTACAAAAACAACAAGATCATCTTCCGTGGTCAGGAGTACAGTCTGTCTGATCTCGGTGAGCCGCTGAATACACACCTCTACATACACTTTATTGTCAAAAGTATTGGGACACCTGCCTTTACACGCACATGAATTTTAATGGCATCCCAGTTTTAGTCTGTAGGGTTCAATATTGAGTTGGCCCACTCAAGTGTGGGAATGTTTGACCATTCTTCCAGAAGTGCATTTGTGAGGTCAGGCACTGATGTTGGACGACAAGGCCTGGCTCACAGTCTCCGCTGTAATTCATCCCAAAGGTGTTCTATCAGGTTGAGGTCAGGACTCTGTGAAGGCCAGTCAAGTTCTTCCACCCCAAACTCGCTCATCCATGTCTTTATGAACCTTGCTTTGTGCAATGGTCCAAATCATTTGGTGGAGGGGGGATTATGATGTGGGGGTTGTTTTTCAGGGGTTGGGCTTGGCCCCTTAGTTTCAGTGAAGGGAACTCTTAAGGCGTCAGCATACCAAGACATTTTGGACAATTTCATGCTCCCAACTTTGTGTGAAGAGTTTGGGCATGGCCCCTTCCTGTTCCAACATTACTGCGCACCAGTGTCACAGAGTCCTGACTTCAACCCAATAGAACACCTTTGGAATGAATTAGAGTGGAGGCCTCTTTCATCCACATCAGTGCCTGACCTCACAAATGGGCTTCTGGAAGAATGGTCAAACATTCCCATAGACACACTCCTAAACCTTGTGGACAGCCTTCCCAGAAGAGTTGAAGCTGTTATAGCTGCAAAGGGTGGGGCAACTAAATAGTGAACCCTACGGACTAAGACTGGGATGCCATTAAAGTTCATGTGCGTGTAAAGGCAGGCATCCCAATACTTCTGAAAATACAGTCTTAGATTTATAAGGAGGACCTGTCATGATCGGGCTGAAACAAAAACCCAGATATTCAGTCTTCATTATAAATGTTCCTTTATGATTCACATAGAGTAGCAATGAGTTAGAAACATCTGCTGAATGTATTAATATATCTAACTGTAGTGGGGGCATTAGATTGTAAGCTCTTCTGGTGCAGAGATAGATGTAAATGTCTTAGTTGTCTCTGTACAGCACTATGGAATATTTCAGAACTATATAAACTTTTAATAATAGTGACCCACCATGGGGGGGTATTAGAGTGTAAGCTCCTCTGGTGCAGAGATGTTGTGAATGGTTAATATTCTCTGTTGAGTGTCTTGGAATGTATTCCACGTTTTCACGTTTGCTCATTTCCTCTCCCTGACAGATGACGGTAAATTCCCCAATCCACACCTGGGACCTCCTGAGGAGCGTCTTGCTCTGCACGTCCTGCGCAAACAGGGCCTGGTCCATGAACACGTTGAAACGCGATCGCTCTATAGCCCCATGCAGCCGGACATAGAACAGGTAAGAAATCTGTATTATACGCACTATAACAAAACACTACCTCAATGCACTACCTCAAAGACAACACCCATGCATTGTGGTGTGACACAAAGAACCTTAAAGCGGAAGTAAAGTCCGCTATAATTATTATTTTTTTAACCACTTCCAGACCGCCGACCGTCGTTATACGTTGGTACTTTAAAGGAGGATATTGTTGTTTTTGGAAGCAGCTAGCTACCATAACCCTGGTATTCTCTTCTTCTGTGAGCGGTCCGGTTTAAGATAAAAGTGGTCTCTGCAGCGGATTCGTCACAAGATCACTTTTATCGCCGGCAGGAGAGGGGCCCCCCCTCTGTCGCTTACGATCGCGTCTGTCCCCTGCCTGGGTATGGAGATGAGTGAGGGGAAGATGGCCCCCACCCGTCTCCATAACATTGCAGGGCAGAAGTGACGTCACAACGTCACTTCCGCCCATAGCTCTTAAAAGGGCCTTTTTTTTTTTTTCATTTTTTTAAATGACAACATTTTTTTTTCTTTTTTATTGCATTTTAATGTAAATATGAGATCTGAGGTCTTTTTGACCCCGGGTCTCATATTCAAGAGGCCCTGTCATGCTTTTTTCTATTACAAGGGAAGTTTACATTTCTTGTAATAGGAATAAAAGTGAAACAATTTTTTTTTTTGTAAAGGTAAAAAAAAATAAGAAAAAAAATGTTTTTTTTAAACGCGCCCCGTCCAGACGAGCTTGCATGCAGAAGCAAACGCATACGTGACTAGCGCCCACATATTAACGGTTTTCAAACCACATGTAGCGCACCACTCCCTTGGGAGCTGCTGATTTGTTCATTTTGCCTTTTGCCATCCCGCTTCCCTCCGACCTCCCCATGCAATTCCCATTTCACAACAGACAAGATGCTGAAATTTTATGTTACTTTATTTGAAACTGGTTGGTAGGACAGGTCAATGAAGAATACGAGATGTACTGATAAATCCCATTCTTAATGCGTATGAGATATTAATCCATAACCGTGGCTTTGTAGATTAAACTCCCTCTGTTAACTGTCCTTTCCTGTTTCTGATGTACACTTCCTATATGGGCAGCTAAGCATCACTCTGAATAATGCCATGAAAGTTGAAACTCAAAGTCATAGGCCTCACCACCTATATCTGTGACTTGCAGTGTTCATCTTCCATCACTAACCCCAAGAAGTGTTTCCTTTTCTGAATAGCTTCACTGGGTTTGCACTCCCTTTGCGCTCTCCCAACAACAGTCCATGTTCTACTCACAGAAAGCTGTCTCCCAGTCACCTTCTTCCGCTTAGTTGCTACTTCCTCCTGCGTTAGTTGCTGACTTCTGCTCCAGGGAACCCGACCTTGACCTATCCAGCTCCAGGATCTCTGAACTCCCGGGCTTTCCAGCCACTTCAATCCTCCCGAACTTCCTCCTCCCGATGGCTCCTCCATCCCTCCACTCCGCAGGGCACGTTCCCCTCCCCGGCAGGGGAACGCCCTAACGCACCAGCTACTACATGCTTTCCTGATCTCTCCCTCCTCCACTCCCCAGGACATATGACCCCCCCCCCCCCTTTTTTATGAGAGGCCGCCTTCAAGACCACAGAAATTAACCATTGGTCACTTCTCTTACATGGGGTTTCTTGCCACTCAGGTCTCAGCCCTTTCTCTCTTGTCAGCAGAATCCACTCCCAAGCAGAGGAGGTATCCCTGAGCCCAAGTGTAGGCGGCCACACCCCCTGCTATTCTAGCAAAACACCACTAATCCTCTACCAAATTTGGTAGGGGCACTACACACACATGCAAGGTATCACCGCGATTGGTAGAGCGAGAGCAATAATTCTAGCCCTAGACCTGCTCTGTAACTCAAAACATGCAACCTGTAGATTTTTTTAAATGTCGCCTATGGAGGTTTTTAAGGGTAAAAGTTTGTCAACATTCCACGAGCGGGCGCAACTTTGAAGCGTGACATGTTGGGTATCAATTTACTCGGCATAACATTATCCTTCACAATATAAAAAAAAATTGGGCCAACTTTACTGTTGTCTTTTTTTTTTATTCAAAAAAGTGTATTTTTTCCAAAAAAAGTGCGCTGCGCAAATACAGTGTGACAGAAGGTATTGCAACGACCGCCATTTTATTCTCTAGGGCAGAGATATGCGATTAGCGGACCTCCAGCTGTTGCAGAACTACAAGTCCCATGAAGCATAGCAAGACTCTGACAGCCACAAGCATAACACCCAGAGGCAGAGGCATGATGGGACTTGTAGTTTTGCAACAGCTGGAGGTCCGCTAATTGCATATCCCTGCTCTAGGGTGTTAGAAAAAAAATGTATAATGTTTGGGGGTTCTAAGTAACTTTCTAGCAAAAAAAAAAACTGTTTAATTTGTGAACAACAAATCTCAGAAAGAGGATCGGTCCTTAAGTGGTTAAAGGCCCCCCCAGGTGGGTTATGCCATAATGGACTAGTATGCACTGGACTTACCTGTCAAGTGTAGTCCTCCAGCGCAGTCTTTGGACCGATCCAGCAGGTCCCCGGCGCTTCCATCTTCTCCCGGTCTTCCTTCCGTGTCCCTGTGCCTTCAGCCACCTGATAAGCCAGACCGCCATGACACCATTCCCGGACATGTGCACGGGAGTCACATCACCATGGCATGGATCGGGGGCTGATCAGGGCAATAAATGTTCGCTGAGCTGTGCACGCGCGGATCAGTGAATATGACAGCGGACAGGCAGAAGGAAGCATTTATGGTAGAAGAGACCAATAGGGTCTCTTTTGTCATAAATACCCTGCCTGTCAGCTATTTGATTACACAGAAACTTTACTTCCACTTGAATGCATTGCGTTGTATTCTGTCACAAATGTGACATGTTCAATTTTAGGGACATTTTGGTCCATTATTTTCAGTGTGCTGCCTTAACATAATGCACATGACCCACCGCAAGAATGTAAATGGTAGTAAAATCTTCAGTCGTAGGTGGATATTAGTGGCCCTTTTCTACTCAGGCATGCCAGCAGTGAGGTCTCCCCTCCAGTGACTACCTCTTGGAATTAAGTTTATTATAAAACTGGATATAGGACATGGTGGCCCCCATTTAAATTGTACAACTCACCTACATATCTAGCATTTTATTTGGCTTGTTTATCCAAATAGCATTCTTTTTTTAAATTTTCATGACCTGTTCTGTTTTAAATGTCGCTTTATGCATTGACATACCTCTGTCCCGACAATATGGTTACCTGCTGATTTGGTACAATCCACAGATAGCTTAACTCTTCAAGAAGACACAGAAGTTGAATCCAGTGTTGCCAACCTAGCAGATTGAAATTCACTGACACGTCACCCAAAATTTACTCGCACAGCCACGTTTTTACTGGCATTTCCAAAAGTTACTAAATTTCAGTCTTAATTGCAAATTTCAGGATTTAGGCTACAAACAAGTACAATATGCAATTAGCAATGTGATTTAAGGTAGATAATAAGGCAAAAAACATATTTCTTATTTTATTTTAAATATAGTAAGTAAGTAGCTCAGGGACAGGGCAAGAAATTAGAATGGGTGGCACCAGTGGTGTGGGGAGGGGGGGGGGGCTGATGGTGGCTGGAGCCCTGAGTGGGTCCCCAAAAAGCCCCGGGTCTTGGGCATGCACAGTTTTGTCATTAGCCCCTGAGCGCCGCCGAGCGGGGACCCATCTGACCCCGAGCACCGCCGAGTGACATACCAGGTCCCGCCTTCTGGAGCCTTCATGGATGTCCCACTGGTCCAATGCGGGGACCGCGGACGTCTGACGTCCATTGAAGGCGCTGCAGGCTCCAGAGGGCGGGAATTACAATGTGGCCACCGCGCCACTGTGAGAAGATCCCCACTCAGCGCTCGGGCGGGCGGCTCTCCTCTCCTGTCGTGTGTGTCATGGCTCTGGCTGCCTGGAGGGCCTGCTGTCTACTCTACGGGCATGCCGCACACTACGACTGAGCTGCAGGAGGATGTCACGTCACCTGAAGTCTGGTGGTCAGGTAGGTCAGTGTATCATGTCAGTGTGGGTCAGGTAGGTCAGTGTGGGTCAGGTAGTTGAGTGTAATGGTCAGTGTATGTCAGGTAGGTGAGTGTAATTGTCAGTGTATGTCAGGTAGGTGAGTGTAATGGTCAGTGTATGTCAGGTAAGTCAGTGTATGTCAAGTAGGTGAGTGTAATTGTCAGTGTATGTCAGGTAGGTGAGTGTAATTGTCAGTGTATGTCAGGTAGGTGAGTGTAATGGTCAGTGTATGTCAGGTAGGTCAGTGTATGTCAGGTAGGTCAGTGTATGTCAGGTAGGTGAGTGTAATGGTCAGTGTATGTCAGGTAAGTCAGTGTATGTCAAGTAGGTGAGCGTAAAGGTCAGTGTATGTCAGGTAGGTGAGTGTAATGGTCAGTGTATGTCAGGTAGGTGAGTGTAATGGTCAGTGTATGTCAGGTAGGTCAGTGTATGTCAGGTAGGTGAGTGTATGTCAGGTAGGTAACACACACCATACTGGCGGTTGGCAACACTGATCGAATCCAATTGCACTAAGCTCTATCTCTGCAAAGTACTAGCACTGACTTAGGAAACATGGAGGGTCTAGCTTTAACTGAACTAACCAGCATTAGGTGAGAGTCAAACACCAAATCACTTAAAGCCTAACTCCAGCTTTGTTATCACTTTATATAATTTGTTTGGGCCAAACTAATTGATGCTCCCGCTGTCAGTGTTGTATAAACTGTATGTAGCATCAGCTATATACAATATACAAAGCTTTGTTCCGGCAGTGGTATGGGGACTTCCTGTCTGCTGCCGACACAAGATCAACTTGGGCTGAGAGCTGCTCCTCCATTCACAGGAAGCCTTGTATTTTTATGAATGAACGCAAGTTTTCTTCTGATTGGCTGGGGTGGAGAGGTGGGCAGATGATGTCACAATCTCCACCTCAGCCATCAGAATTTGTACAGTATCTCACACCCTCACATTTTTGTAAATATTTTATTCTATCTTTTCATGTGACAACACTGAAGAAATGACACTTTGCTACAATGTAAAGTAGTGAGTGTACAGCTTGTATAACAGTGTAAATTTGCTGTCCCCTCAAAATAACTCAACACACAGCCATTAATGTCTAAACCGCTGGCAACAAAAGTGAGTACACCCCTAAGTGAAAATGTCCAAATTGGGACAATTAGCCATTTTCCCTCCCCGGTGTCATGTGACTTGTTAGTGTTACAAGGTCTCAGGTGTGAATGAGGAGCAGGTGTGTTAAATTTGGTGTTATCGCTCTCACTCTCTCATACTGGTCACTGGAAGTTCAACATGGCACCTCATGGCAAAGAACTCTCTGAGGATCTGAAAAAAAGAATTTTTGCTCTACATAAAGATGGACTAGGCTATAAGAAGATTGCCAAGACCCTGAAACTGAGCTGCAGCACGGTGGCCAAGACCATACAGAGGTTTAACAGGACAGGTTCCACTCAGAACAGGCCTCACCATGGTTGACCAAAGAAGTTGAGTGCGCGTGCTCAGCATCATATCCAGAGGTTGTCTTTGGGAAATAGACATATGAGTGCTGCCAGCATTGCTGCAGAGGTCGAAGGGGTGGTGGGTCAGCCTGTCAGTGCTCAGACCATACGCCACACACTGCATCAAATTGGTCTGCATGGCCTGTCATCCCAGAAGGGACAGACTAAGGACATGGATTACTGGAACCATGTCCTGTGGTCTGATGAGACCAAGATAAACGTATTTGGTTCAGATGGTGACAAGCGTGTGTGGCGGCAACTAGGTGAGGAGTACAAAGACAAGTGTGTCTTGTCTACAGTCAAGCATGGTGGTGGGGGTGTCATGGTCTGGGGCTGCATGAGTGCTGCCGGCACTGGGGAGCTACAGTTCACTGAGGGAACCATGAATGCCAACATGTACTGTGACATATTGAAGCAGAGCATGATCCCCTCCCTTCAGAGACTGGGACGCAGGGCAGTATTCCAACATGATAATGACCCCAAACACACCTCCAAGACAACCACTGACTTGCTAAAGAAGCTGAGGGTAAAGGTGATGGACTGGCCAAGCATGTCTCCAGACCTAAACCCTATTGATCATCTGTGGGGTATCCTCAAACAGAAGGTGGAGGAGCGCAAGGTCTCGAACATCCAGCAGCTCTGTGATGTTGTCATGGAGGAGTGGAAGAGGACTCCAGTGGTAACCTGTGAAGCTCTGGTGAACTCCATGCCCAAGAGGGTTAAGGCAGTGCTGGAAAATAATGGTGGCCACACATAATATAGACACTTTGAGCCCAATTTGGACATTTTCACTTAGGGGTGTACTCACTTTTGTTGCCAGCGGTTTAGACATTAATGGCTGTGTGTTGAGTTATTTTAAGGGGACAGCAAATTTACACTGTTATACAAGCTGTACACTCACTACTTTACATTGTAGCAAAGTGTCATATCTTTAGTGTTGTCACATTAAAAGATAGAATAAAATATTTACAAAAATGTGAGGGGTGTACTTACTTTTGTGAGATACTGTATCTCTTCAGCCACTCTGTCCTCACAGCCTGTACTTCTTCATTCTAGGGAAAGCTGCAGATGTGGGTAGATGTGTTCCCCAAGCTTCTGGGACCTCCTGGGCCGCCGTTTAACATCACGCCAAGAAAAGCAAAAAGGTGAGATTTATGATATAATCCTCTATAATACACCTGTGGGTTGTGCTGGGGCAGGGAGATACCAGTTTATCTCATGTGTCATGTGACCCAAGTCATCTCAAATCTGATTGGTGACTAAAGTAGCGATGATGTGGTCAGTTCAATTTCCTGTTGACATAAATTGCAAATGATCTCTTGCCTGAGATCTGGAATCTGATTGGTCACACTGAGGTCTTCCAATCTGCATACTAAAAATACATTTAATCAGTGATATTCATTAAACCCGAAAATGTATGCTTTCACTGTGGTCATGCTACTTTACAGAAATCTGTTTTAGCCTTATAGATTGGGAAGGGGTTAGAACCTCTGTCAGGTTTTGATATCTCTTTGTGTCCGTATCGGGGAGAATAACTCTCAGTCCTCTTCAGCGTTCTTTAAAATTGAACTTCAGCCCTCCCTCTTGTACTGAAATGGCTTAATCTGATTTCACTGCACACTTACTTACTAATATTCCTCCACATCCCTCAATTTAAACACAAATGGAGCGCCTCCCACCCAAATGGCATGGGGGTAAATATGGGACTTTAATTGTGCCACAAAGGGGTCACACACACATTTATAACAGTGATGGTGAACCTTGGGACCCCAGATGTTTTGGAACTACATTTCCCATGATGCTCCACTACACTGCAAAGTGCATGAGCATCATGGGAAATGTAGTCCGAAAACGTCTGAGGTGCCAAGGTTCGCCATCACTGATATATAATAACCAGTATATATATATATATATATATATATATATATATATATATATATATATATATAAATATAAATATAAATATATCTATCCTCACCAGCCACTTTATTAGGCACACCTTGCTAGTACTGGGTTGGACCCCCTTTTGTCTTCATTCTTCATGGCATGGATTCAAGAAGGTGTTGGAAACATTCCTAAGAGATTTTGGTCCATAGTGACATGATTGCATCACGCAGTTGCTGCAGATTTGTCGGCTGCATGTCAGTGATGCAAATCTCCTGTTCCACCACATTCCAAAGGTGTTCTATTGGATGAGATCTGGTGAGTGTGGTGAGATCTGGTGAGTGTGGAGGCCATTGGAGTACAGGGACCTCATTGTCCAGTGGTGAGATGATTGGAGCTTTGTGACATGGTGTATTATCCTGCTGGAAGGAGCCATCAGAAGATGGGGACACTGTAGTCATAAAGGGATGGACATGGTCAGCAATAATACTCAGGTAGGTCGTGGCATTTAAATGATGCTCAGTTGGTACTAAGGGGCCCAAAGTGTGCCAAGAAAATATCCCCCCCACACCATTACACCACCACCAGCCTGAACCGGTGATACAAGGCAGGATGGATCCATGCTTTCATGTTGTTTACGCCAAATTCTGACCCCACAATCTGAATGTCGCAACTGAAATCGAGACTCGTCAGACCAGGCAACGTTTTTCCAATCTTCTATTGTCCAATGTTGGTGAGCCTGTGCAAACTGTAGCCTCGGTTTCCTGTTCTTAGCTGACAGGAGTGGCACCCGATGTGGTCTTCTGCTGCTGTAGCCCATCTGCTTTAAGGTTTGATGTGTTGTGTGTTCAGAGATGGTATTCTGCATACCTTGGTTTTAACGAGTGGTTATTTGAGTTACTGTTGCCTTTCTATCATCTGGACCAGTCTGCCCATTCTCCTCTGACATCAACAAGGCATTTTACTCCACACAACTGCCGCTCACTGGATATTTTCTCTTTTTCGGACCATTCTCTGTAAACCCGAGAGATGGTTGTGTGTAAAAATCCCAGCAGTTTTTTAAATACTCAGACCAGCCCGTCCATCACCAACAACCATGCCACGTTCAAAGTCACTTAAATCCCCTTTCTTCCCCATTCTGATGCTCGGTTTGAACTTCAGCAAGTCGTCTTCACCACGTCTAGATGCCTAAATGTGAGGAGTTGCTGCCATGTGATTGGCTGATCAGCAGTGTTACCAAGCAATTGAACAGGTGTACCTAATAAAGTGGCCGGTGAGTGTATATCTGTGTGACCTCTTTGTGGCACAATTAAACTCCCATATTTACCCCCATGCCATTTGGGTTGGAGGTGCTTCATTTGAAGTCAGATAGAAACTACTTCATTTCCTGGCTGGAGGATGTCCACCATCATATAGCCCTTTCCTCATCTAGCCCCTTTCCTCCACAGCCTGTCTCTGGCCCACCCCTTTCTTTCATTGTATTTCACTTCTTTCATTCAAGGAGGCTCAGCATCACAAGAGGGTGGTCTGCGTGTATATACAGCCTGACTGGTGAGCTCTGTGTATATCTTCCAGATCTGTGCAGTAATCCAGTGTGGGGCTTTCTGTAATAAAGACCGCTCACTGCTGCGCTCTCTCCTGGTACAGAGTGACTGGTCTTGTCTCCGCCCCCCTCCTGTAGTTTTCTGCAGGCAGCCTGTAGTGGGTGGAGCCTGCTGGGTCCCTCCCACAGCTTTGCTATAATTTAATATTTATGATTAGTTATTATTTCAGATTTTCGGGTTTTCAAATTTTCAGATTTTCATTCTTATTTTTGAATTTTCAAATTTCCATATTTTTGAATTTTCAAATTTATGAAATTTCGAATTTCCTAAATGTCAAATTTCTGAAATGTCAAATTTCCGAAAGTTCGAATTTCCAAATTTTCAATTTCTGAATTAACGAATTTGTCAAAACTAATCGGATTGCACATGTCTAGTAATCAGTGACTTTCCTGAAGCAGCAGTACAGTGCACTGCAACACACAGATGTGAATGCAATCATAAGATTTGTGTGTTTAATTCTTGTCTCTCCTCCAGGTTTTTGTTGCGCTGCATAATTTGGAACACCCGGGATGTCATCCTAGATGATGTCAGCATCACAGGGGAGAAAATGAGCGATATTTATGTAAAGAGGTAAGAGGCCTCCATACTACGTATCTAATATAATATCCGAGATGTGTACAGTCTACAGCTCTATGTACAATCTACAGCTCTATGTACAATCTACAGCTCTATGTACAATCTACAGCTCTATGTACAGTCTACAGCTCTATGTACAATCTACAGCTCTATGTACAGTCTACAGCTCTATGTACAATCTACAGCTCTATGTACAGTCTACAGCTCTATGTACAATCTACAGCTCTATGTACAGTCTACAGCTCTATGTACAGTCTACAGCTCTATGTACAGTCTACAGCTCTATGTACAATCTACAGCTCTATGTACAATCTACAGCTCTATGTACAGTCTACAGCTCTATGTACAGTCTACAGCTCTATGTACAGTCTACAGCTCTATGTACAGTCTACAGCTCTATGTACAATACACAGCTCTATGTACAATCTACAGCTCTATGTACAGTCTACAGCTCTATGTACAATCTACAGCTCTATGTACAATCTACAGCTCTATGTACAGTCTACAGCTCTATGTACAATCTACAGCTCTATGTACAGTCTACAGCTCTATGTACAATCTACAGCTCTATGTACAATCTACAGCTCTATGTACAATCTACAGCTCTATGTACAGTCTACAGCTCTATGTACAATCTACAGCTCTATGTACAATCTACAGCTCTATGTACAGTCTACAGCTCTATGTACAATCTACAGCTCTATGTACACCCGCAATCAGCCTTGTACAATACATTACATGCCACTCACCACCCATTCAACACACCCCTCTCCATTATTATCATAAGAGTCATGAAGTACTTCTTCTCCAGAACCTCTTATATACAGATTACTGATCCAGCACTGCTTCCTCCTCTACTATCTGACAAGACACACACTGTCACCTTATATACAGATTACTGATCCAGTACTGCTTCCTCCTCTACTATCTGACAAGACACACACTGTCACCTTATATACAGATTACTGATCCAGTACTGCTTCCTCCTCCACTATCTGAGAAGACACACACTTTTACTTTCTATAAAGGTTTATACTGTTTTTTATAAAGCCAGGCAGTGTTTCATACACATATGCCCCCATGTGGGTGCTACCCATTTTGAAGCTGGCAGGCTTACATAAAAAAAGACTTCCTCCCTAGCTAACCATCTTGTCTCTTTCTTCCCTCAGCTGGATGATCGGCCACGAAGAACATAGGCAAAAAACAGACGTTCACTACAGGTCTATGGGTGGTGAAGGCAACTTCAACTGGAGGTTTATCTTCCCATTTGACTATCTCCCAGCCGAGCAGGTCTGCTCAGTCTCCGCAAAGGTAAGAGCAGCCGAAAAGTGCGATCATTAGTAAAGACGATGTATCTGAGAGTACTAACCGGCTGCGTGTCAGCGGCCAACCCTGGCATCCGCTTCTGCCCAAGTGTCACATTTCACACAGAAAATATTTGCGCAATGTTAAAAAGTTGTGCGGCAGATGAAATAGTTGTTGACTTTCATCCATAGGGAACATGCACCTCTATGGTTCAGCCAAGTCATGATAAAAGATGGCAGGAGCCATCTAACAGTTCTCATTTTTCACGAATTGGAAAAGAAGATCTGTTGTGGCCTAGAATTTCCACTCTCGCTATGGAGGGTTTGTTTTGGAATGTTCAAGCACAAGAACAAATCAATTCTGTAGATACCAATGATAAAATACTGGTGTGGAAGTATCATAAGACAGACAGTGGTAGGAAGCGGCGTTCGATTTGTTGACAAAGCTTATGCCGCGTACACACGATCGGAATTTCTGACAACAAATGTTCAGTGTGAGCTTGTTTTTAGAAATTCCGACCGTGTGTAGGCTCCATGGGCCATTTTTTGTAGGAATTTCCGACAACAAAAGTTTGAGAGCTGGTTCTCAAATTTTCCCATAACAAAATCCGTTGTCGGAAATTCCGATCGTGTGTAGACAATTCCCACGCACAAAATTCCACGCACGCTCGAAATTAAGCAGCAGAGCCACACTGGCTATTGAACTTCATTTTTCTCGGCTCGTCATACGTGTTGTACGTCACCGCGTTCTTGGCGATCGGAATTTCTGACATTTGTGTGACCGTGTGTATGCGAGACAGGTTTGAGCCGACATCCTTTGGAAATAAATCCAAGGTTTTGTTGTCAGAATGTCCAATCGTGTGTACGCGGCATAACACTATTTTAGTCAACTACAATATGACTAAAACTAAAACCATTCAGATGACTAAAATACGATTAAAACTAAAACAATTCAGATGACTAAAATACGACAAAAACTAAAATTACATTTTAGTCAAAAGACTATGACTAAAACTAAATCGAAATTTGACATCAAAATTAAAGTACAGTGGAACCTCGGATTGCGAGTAACGCAGTTTACGAGCATTTCGCCATACGAGCAATTTATATATTTTTTTTAAATCCTGACTCGCTTTGCGAGCGCTGTCTCGCAAAACGAGTAGGATTCCTTGTCAAAAGATTTTTATTAAGTTCATAGTAATAAGCTTAACGTACATGTTAATAGATACATGTTAACATAAGGAATGAAGCTCAATAATTACAGAAGTAGGTAAGAATATAAAACATATAATGAAATAAATATGCCTCTGGGGCGTGCAGTATCACATTTGACCAGAGGTCCGGTGATGAGCATCTCCAAGTGGTCTCCGAGCATCTCCGAGTGTTTCCAAGTGTCTCCGAGTGGTCCCCGAGCATCTCCGAGTGTTTCCAAGTGTCTCCGAGTGGTCTCCGAGCATCTCCGAGTGTTTCCAAGTGTCTCCGGCGCCCCCGCACCTCTGGCCACATGCAGTACTGCATAGACAAGCAGTGGCTGTGGAACGGATTATCTGAGTTTCCATTATTTCCTATGGGGAAACTCGCTTTGATATGAGTGCTTTGGATTACAAGCATTCTTCTGGAAGGAATTGTGCTCATAATCCAAGGTATTACTGTCATTTTAAAGGCTTTTTTTTATAATAAACATGTTATACTTACCTGCTCTGTGTATTGGTTTTCCACAGAGCAGCCCCGATTCTCCTCTTCTTGGGTCCCCCGCCGGCATTCTTGGCCCTTCCCTCCTGCAAGAGCAAGCAGCTTGCAACGGGGACCCCCAAGTAGGCTCATTCCTGACCTCCTGCTCTACATGTGTCCATTAACACACAGAGCTGTGTCTCTGCCCCACCCCCTTCCTCTCCTCATTGGCTTACTGACTGTGATTAACAGCGGCAGGAGCCAATGAGAAGGGAGAGTCCACAGAGAGCTGAGGCTCTTGTGTACATCTCTGGATCAAGATGGGACTTGGGTAAGTATTGGTGGGGGGGCTGCTGCACCAAGGAGATTTTATACCTTCATGCACCTTCACCCAGAGTGATGATAGGATGTACGCTTACCAACTCACTATGACCTCCTTATTATGAGTGGTCAAATAGAGCTTCAGTTATTTCCATATGTCAATGGCACCCTCCATACATCAGCTATAGGCCACCAGGAAAACCGTTCAATAGACAACCATGTCTGGACTTCCAATATTAATATCATGTAAAGCAAACAAAAAGAAGCCTCTCCATTATGTAAAAAACCTTCTAAAATTTTTCTTGTAACGAAAAAATACACTTACAGAGGGTTAAAAATGATGTACATGTAAAAATGATTAGCAAACCGGCAGAGAAGATTGGACTTCCGGAACGCAATGACGCCAGTAGAAGGTGTGTGTTGGTGACATCATATACACAATCTTGCATGAAGAGGAGCACATTCATCTGCTCTGCATTTTTGATGGGACTTTTTTTTTAACACTTTAGTTTATTCTTTATATAATCTTTTCACCCTTTTTGGTTTGTTACCTCCCATCATATTTGATGTGATTGTAGCCGTATTAGTGCAATTGTGACAGAGAAAATTGAGTACTGTCCGTGATACTTTTTTTTATTTGCACTAACATACAATTTTTCAGGACAAGCCTTCGTGGTGTGTCCCCTTCTTCAAGGTCCAAGCAGTACTTGAGTACTGTGACAGAGTACTTGAGTACTGCTTGGACCTCGAAGAAGGGGACACACCCTGAAAGCTTGTCCTGAAAAATTGTATGTTAGTGCAAATAAAAAAAGTATCACGGACAGTACTCAATTTTCTCTGGTTTGTTACCGAAGGTTTATACATTGGGACTGTGTATGTTTTTATATTATTCATATAATGCACCTTGTGAGTAGTTAGTACGCACAACACATTATTTTTTAATTATTTTATTAAAAGGAACATCTTTTTTTTTTTGTGTCTGCTGATGTATCCTTTATTATTTTCTACCACAAATTGCATGGTTTCCATAACTTCATAGTATACAATATACTAGTAGAGATGTAGAAAAGAGTACAATATTAAGAAACAAAACCATAGAAACAGATAAAAAATAGTCTCTTATAAGAGAGGGATCCACAAAAAGTAGACGTTGGATAATCCACAAAATGGTTCAATGGTGTCTACATGCAGTGGGGCATAGGCTAGGCCACAATCTGTAGTCTGTAGATTACCAACAACTAGAACAAATTTCGTGGACTACATATATAAAAAAAAAAAAAAAAAAAAGGAGAAACAGAGACTACAGAAAAAAAAAAAAGGAGAAATCCCACCCTAGGTCCAGGCGCCAACCGTAGCCTTATTATATAGCTAAAGATGAGGGAGATAGCCTAGTATGTGCCTGCAGGAAGTTTCAGATAAAGGAAGTGAAATTCAATGAATATCTGAAATAGTTCCATACTGTCCAGGGAAGTATGTATGCTTCTTCAGTGCCGTTTTCCCAAGAGACCATCTGTTCCATGTGACATAAAGAATCCATAAGGAAAAAAAAGGGAGGATGTGTATGAGGCTTATGCCAGTGTCTTGCAATGACGATCCTTCCTAAGGTCAGGGAGTGTAATTCCCCAAAGCAATTTTTATGAATCCAAATTTCTGAAAGCCATCTCACAAAACACTTTGTGCACTACCAATTACTATGTAGGCACTAAGTAGATCAGGGGTCTCCAAATAGTTTTTAAAAAAAGGCCTTCAGACTTTAGGGGGGCTGGACTGTGGCCAGTTGGGGTTGAAATTGCCCTGGCATCGGTGGGAGTAAACAGTGAACCCATCTTTGATACTAGGGGAAGGAATAGTAGTGCCCCATATTTGGTGTCAGTGGGGGGAATAGTATCTTGTATCAGTGGGAGGACTAGTGCCCCAAGGCCTGGATAAAGGCAAGTAAATGGCCACATCTGACTCCTGGGCCGCCCCTCTCCCCGCTGTCTGCCGGTCCACCGGTACTTATCCCATCGGCAGGCACATCGGGGATTGGCGGGCACAGAGCGGCAGAGATCTGCGGGCACATCGGGTAGGGGATCAGGCTGCAGCTGGCATCTGGCAGCGTCTCCGGTGTCCTTTTCTCTTTTGAGATCACGGCAGCTTTCAACGTGCGTCTCCCTCCCTCCTCCTTGGCGTCCAATAGGATCGCCCTATCTTTTCAGTCAATCGGGTGATGGATATCAGACCCGATTCCCAATTGGCCGGGAGGAGGATTAGTGTTGCAACAGCGAATATTCATTCGCTGTTGCAACACAACTGGGTGGGCTCCGCACGCAATGCTCCGTGCTCCGAGCCCACCCTATTTTGAAGCCTATTAGAGCCTCTGGCTCTAATCAGGTGCTTCAACCCCCCCCATAGGAATTCATGCACCCAGCATCCTGAAAGGGGCCGGGCGCATGGATAGGGAGGGTGACGGCAGTGATAGGGAGGGCAGCGCGGGCCGCCACTGCATAATCATGTAGATTGGAAGAATGAAAGCTTCACAACAATTGGACAATTCCAGGTTTTTTCATTAAAACACAATGTAATAGTGTACAGCCACAATGTTTCAGTGGTTCACAACCCTTCATCAGTGGCTTGTATGCTGACAATAAATTATATCTGTATTGGACTCCAATTTGCATAGGGAAAGTGGATATAGTAGGGCTGAGGCTCCAGTGTAACAGCCTGTGGTACTGTCATTCTTCCAATTCAACCTAGACATTCCTTGAGACTTCATTGGATATCTCTATTTACAGAGAATTGCCTGCAAAAAAATCTAAATTTGGACTACCTATCCCCATCCACTCAAGGGGTCCAGCTCTTTTACTCCTTTTGATCCATAATCTTGTGGAAAGCCTTTCCAGAGGTGTGGAGGATTGTTAGAAATTCTGTATAAAGCCCTACAGAACAACCA
Organism: Aquarana catesbeiana; assembly: GCF_042186555.1. Lineage (NCBI taxonomy): Eukaryota > Metazoa > Chordata > Amphibia > Anura > Ranidae > Aquarana > Aquarana catesbeiana. The sequence continues at coordinate 930,359,697 of NC_133324.1, read as the reverse complement.
TGCACATTCCACGGGGGCTTTGTTGCTTAACTGCAGACAGAAAACAGGAAACTTTATTATACAGAAAAGAAAAAGAGCATACCATGGATGCAGCTACAAACATATAAACACTGCCATCTACTGGTTGCAGAATATATCTCTACTAAATTCTGATGTACTGCCTAAGGGCCTGGTGGGAGGGCTTGGCCTGTGAAAATTATCCTTCAATTGCGGTATCCCCGAACGCCCCCCTCTGGAACAATCCCAACCTACATCACCTTTTCAAAATTCCAGACCCTGTGGTGTTGACCAAATACCATATCAAAGCTCTCTCAGATGTCACCTCAGACCTTTCGATCTTCCCCTTTGATCATTTAATGTCGCACCACAATGTCCCGCCCTCACACAAATTCAGGTATCTTCAGCTGTCCCATGCTTTCAAGGCCCAGTTTCCACCAGGCGAGGGGCAGCTGGTGCAATCTGACTTGGAACGGATTTTACGCTTTGTCTGCACCAACAAGCCCACCTCCGTGCTCTACGCACATCTCCTCCGGGTCTCATCTCCTGAGTTGTCCAGGCTCCGTCAGCAATGGGGTCAAGACGTTCTGGAGCTAGACTCCAAGGACTGGGAGGATGTATGGGATTTCCCATTTAGAATGCTGGTTTCCTTGAGAGATCGCCTCATTCAGTACAAGATTGTTCATAGAGCATATCTCACTCCCGATCGGGTGCACAAGATGAGGTCCTTCCTCTCCCCGGAGTGCTGGCGGTGCGATCACGCTCCAGGGGACTACATTCACATCTTCTGGTCCTGCCCGGTAATTTCAATATTTTGGTCATAAATTCTTGTGGCGGTGAATGAACGACTAAGTATCTCTATTGTCCTATCCTCAAGAATATCCTTGTTGGGACTGGTGGAGGACCTGGTACCCAGGGTGGCTGAGAGAACCCTGTTAGGTCTCTTGCTGTTCTACGCCAGGAAATCTATTGTCCTATGCTGGAAGCAGAAAGCTCCTCCCTCTATAGGTCTATGAAAAACACTTGTCAATGATGTGATACCCCTATACAAATATACATATATTCATAGAGGCTGTCCAAAAAAATATGACAGGGTCTGGTCTAAGTGGTTGGCGGAACCCTCCACTGCTGCAGTAGGCTAGGAGGTTTCTCGCTATCTGACGACCTCCCTTGAAGCCCTGATAAATCAACTCTTGCCAGCACAGTAGCTTAGGTGAACTAGTTAACTATTAACCTACCCCTGGAGCATGAGCCTGGCCCGCACATGGATGATGGTATCTTCTGGTAGTCGTCAATAATCTAACATTTCTTGGTTCCGTTATGCTGACTTGCGACCCCTGCGCGGGTCCCACTCCTGATGTTAGCCAAATGTTGGCTGTACTGCTGTATGTTTGTTTTGTCTATGTGTTTGATATACGCAAAATAAAAAGATTTTCAAAAAAAAAAATTCTGATGTACTGATTTTGCACAATATACAATTCTGTATTCCGACAAGGATGTTATAGCCAAATAATGTGTGTGGACAGATGGGAAGGGACAACTTCATGTCAACACCAATTTTTAAGTCTCCATTGCCGGGATTGTAAGGTTCACATAAAATATTCACATATCTGTCTTCTACAGGAACACTTCTGGAGCTTGGATAAGACTGAAAGTAAAATCCCTCCAAACCTCATGATACAGATATGGGACAATGACAAGTTTTCCTTTGATGACTACCTAGGTGAGTATAATGGTGGCGTGTGCCTTTAAACAGATCTCAGCCAAGAGCCATTTATTGAAGTGGTTGTAAAACATTACATATACCCAGGGAAGGGACTATCCTTAGGTTATGCACAGAGATGAAAGAAATCCTCCTACATAAGTTGTATCTGTCTATCTGCAGTCCTCTCTTCCCTACATCTGTTCAAAGTGCTGAATTTATATGCTTGTCTGAACATGCTGAAAAAGAAGGGGCGGAGAGCTGAAGTTACACTCTGCAAAGCTCAGTGAGGAGAGCTCTGAGAGCTGATTGGAGGGAAGAGACATGCCCCTCACACAGCATACAGGTACAAAGCTGAGGCTGTCAATCTACTGGAGGTCCCTCCCCTGTCTCCATTTTTCTCTTGGTGTCAGGAAAAATTGTCAGACGCGATTCATGCAGATAGCAGAGGAACAGGTAGCAGACAGAAATGACACTTGGTGCTTTTAATTGAGACAAGTACTCACTATAGAGGGATATGCTTTGTTCATATTTCATGTCCGAGGTTTACATTCACAACCATTTTAACCACTTCACCCCCGCAAGGATTTACCCCTTTAATGACCAGGCCATTTTTTGCAATACGGCACTGTAACTCTTTAACTGACAATTGCGCGGCTGTGCGACGCTGTACCCAAACAAAATTGATGTCCTTTTTTTCCCCAAATAGAGCTTTCTTTCGGTGGTATTTGATCACCCCTACTTTTTTTTATTTATTGCACTATAAACAAAAAAAAGAGCGACAATTTGTAAAACAAAACAATATTTTTTACTTTCTGCTATAATACATATCCAAAAAAAAAAGGAAATTTTAAAAAACAAATTTATTCATCAGTTTAGGCCAATATGTATTCTTCTACATATTTTTGGTAAAAAGAAAAAATCCTAATAAGCGTATATTGATTGGTTTGCGCAAAACTTATCACGTCTACAAACTATGGGATAGATTTATGGACTTTTATATTTTTTTTTTATTGTTTTTACTAGTAATGGCGGCGATCTGCAATTTTTAGAAAGACTGCAACATTGAGGCGGATAAATCTGACCCCAAGTGACACTTTTTGGGGACCAGTGACATTATTACAGTGATCAGTGCTAAAAAAAAAAGGCACTGATTACTGTATAAATGACACTGGCAGTGAAGAGGTTAACACTAGGGGGCAATCAAAGGGTTAACTGTGTTCCCTCAACGTGTTCTAACTGTGTGGGGGATGGGCTTACTGGGACAACAAAGAGATCGCTGTTCCTGATCACTAGGAACAGCAAATCTCAGTATTGTCACCTGTCAGAATGGGGATCCACCTTGTTTACATAGGCAGATCCCCGTTGTGCCCCTCTGTACCGTGATCCCGGGTGGCCAGTGGCCCACTCATGCATGGACCAACGTAAAGGTACATCGGTTCGTGCAGCCGGGCCGCCCTGCCGCAGTATATGCGTGGTGGGTGGCCTGGAAGTGGTTAAAAGAGAAGTATTGGATTTTTTTAAACTTTATATCATACTTACCTAGGTACATGTGGCATCTGTCCCCCGCCGGCTCTAATGCCCTGTACACACGGTCGGACATTGATCGGGCATTCCGACAACAAAATCCATGGATTTTTTCCGATGGATGTTGGCTCAAACTGGTCTTGCATACACACGGTCACACAAAGTTGTCGGAAAATCTGATTGTTCTAAACGCGGTGACGTAAAACACGTACGTCGGGACTATAAACGGGGCAGTAGCCAATAGCTTTCGTCTCTTAATTTATTCTGAGCATGTGTGACACTTTGTGCGTCGGATTTGTGTACACACGATCGGAATTTCCGACAACGGATTTTGTTGTTGGAAAATTTTATAGCCTGCTCTCAAACTTTGTGTGTCGGAAATTCCGATGGAAAATGTGTGATGGAGCCCACACACGGTCGGAATTTCTGACAAGGTCCTATCACACATTTTCCGTTGGAAAATCCGACCGTGTGTACAGGGCATAAGGCTGAGAACAAAACGATCAAACACAGCCAATCGCTCGCTTCTTAGAGCTCCCTGAGCAGAGAGCTGGTGACTGTCAGTCACCGCCTCTCTGCTCTGCCCCCCACGCTCACTGGAGCGCTGGGCTGTGGAGGGGGTGGGAGTGGCCGGTTCAGACTCTCATCGGCTCGCTGAGAGGCTGTGCCGGTCCAGGCATGTGGGCGGATCCCGACCATAAGGTCAGGATCTTTCCTGAGCCTGGACGGGCTCTGTGACATCAGCCGACAGGGTGCTTAAGCTGCTGTCTGCTGAAAATGGCTCCTTTAAGCTCTCTAAAGTTAGAGGAAATACCTTATTGGATGGGTGTCACCGAAACAGGTGTCCCTATTGGAAGATTTTCCTATGACTTCCTGTTCTGGTATAAAATGTAACATTTTGGATCTCTCATCATTTCTTGTCCTGATGACCATAGTCACCAGAACAAATGGGGTGAATCTTTCTAGCAGAAACAGAAAAGCAGCAGTAAAAACTTGGAAAGGGTTCTAACCTTTGGCCATACTATCCAAAACAAAAAAAAAGTTACCTTTAAATCTATTACAAAATAGAAAGTAATGGAAAAAGCTAATTTTTTAAATAAAGCCTTCCTGTTTTCATTACATACTTTATTTAAGACCCAGTGGTGTCAATAGGTCTCTATGCAATGCAGGCAGATGATGGCTGGTAGGAGGAGCCAGCAGGGAACTGTACATAGCTTCCCGATAACATCAACCCCCCTGACCCCCCGCCGCTCGATAGGAGGCGATCCACTCGTGAGACCGTCACCCCCGCGCGATCCATGGCCTTACCTCATGCTGTGAAAAAGGTGCTGGGATGAGGATGAGCTGGTGGTACACTGCTGAATCCCGGGGTAGAGCTCCTGGAAGAGTCCTAACAGTCCCGGCCAATCAGGTCTCAGGACCCGCTTCCCATAGCTCCCAACTGTCCCTGATTTCGAGGGACTGTCCCTGATTTGGAGCAATGTCCCTCTGTCCCTCATTCCTCCTCATTTGTCCCAAATTTTGGTCTGATCTATATAGTTGTATATAAAATTCACTTTTTATCTATCAAAAGGTGTTTTCCAGCACTAAACCTTTCATCTGATTTTTTAATTGCTGCATAAAAGCACTTGTGTGTTTAACCAATCTTGTTTTTTCGTACAATTCTCCTTTAAGGGGGTGTGGCAAGGGGTGTGTCCTATGCCTGCATACTTTTGCTGATAGGTGTCCTTCATTCCCATCTCAAAATATTGGGAGGTATGTGTGCTTCCTGATTGGCCAGGAGGAGAAGCAGGAAGACATTAACAATTAATGTAATTAATTAATTCTCTAATGTCACACAAGTGGGTGGGCTCAGGGCGCAGTGCTCTGCATCCTGAGCCCACCCTCTTTGAAGCCAATTAAAGCCTCCGAATCTAATCACGTGCTTAAAAAAAAAAAAACCCACATTGAAGTCCAATGCGTTCAGCACCGTGCATGTAGATTGGGCGCATGGATTAGTGGGGCGGCGTCCCTGCGCCCCTAATGGACGGTCCGCCACTTGTTGCGGCTGAATTTGTAATAGTTCTTGTCTATGGATGATGCTCCAGTATTAAAGCAGACCTTCACCCAGCCTCTTCCCCCTCCCTCTCCCACAATTAGATTATTTTTTAAAATTTTTGTACTGCAATACACACATCCCAGGAGGCAGTTTGACTGATGGGCGCATGCGTGTTTGTCGGCTTTTTCAGGTATGCAAATGTGCTGCAAGGGTTTCAGGTCCCGGCAAAGCACTGTGGCACATCTGCATCCATGCAATGGCTTTTCATGCGCAAAGATGGAGCAGGTATGAAAGTCCCAGATCTCAATGTGCCTGCAAATGTACATACCTCCCAACATTTTGAGATGGGAATGAGGGACACCTACTAGCAAATGCATGTAGGCATAGGACATGTCCCCTGCCACACCCCCCTAAAGGAGCATTAACCTTAAAAAAAGGTTAATTAAATCCACAAGTGCTTTTTTTACCACTACTAATCCTTTATATTGGCTTTTAAAATGTACAAATGCAGCAATTTAGAAATTGGATGAAAGGTTTAGCACTGGGAAACACTTTTTGAAAGATAAAAATAGGATTTTTTTAAAACAGCTTACCTGTAAAATCCTTTTCTTTCGAAGGACATCACGGGACACAGTAATTACTGATGGGTTATATAGGTATCACTGGTGATTGGACACTGGCACACCCTATCAGGAAGTTCAACCCCTATATAATCCCTCCCCCTTGCAGGGATACCTCAGTTTTGTAGCCAAGCAATATAGTGTATTAGAAGAGGGGCGGGACCTCTGTGTCCCGTGATGTCCTTCGAAAGAAAAGGATTTTACAGGTAAGCTGTTTTAAAAAATCCTATTTTCTTTCTCGAACATCACGGGACACAGAGCCACAGTAATTACTGATGGGATGTCCCAGAGCAATGCTACCTGAGGGGGGGGGAACCACGAGCAAGTAGGGTGCAATCAGACCTGAGGACCCTGTACCGCTGCCTGCAGCACACTACGCCCAAAGGCGATATCCTCATGCCTTCTCACATCCACCTGATAGAATCTGGTGAATATATGAACTGAAGACCAGGTTGCGGCCTTGCAGATTTGAGCCATAGAGGCCCGGTGATGCACTGCCCAAGAAGCACCAATAGCCCTTGTGGAATGTGCCCTGATCTGAAACGGAGGAATCTTCTGTTTCAAACCGTAAGCTTGAATGATCAACTGTCGAATCCATTTAGAAATGGTAGCTTTTGACGCTGCCTGTCCTCTATTGGGGCCCTCTGGCAGCACAAACAAAACATCCGTCTTGCGGATCTGAGTAGTTGCCCCTAGATAGGCCTTAACTGCTCTTACTACATCCAACGAATGTAGAGATCTCTCTTCCGGAGAACAGGGATCTGGAAAAAAGGAAGGTAGAACAATGTCTTGGTTTAAATGAAAATCAGAAACCACCTTCGGTAAAAAACTAGGATGAGGGCGTAGTACCACTCTATCCTTGTGTATAATCAAATAAGGCTCCTTACAGGAAAGAGCTGCTAATTCTGATACTCTTCTAGCAGAAGAGATGGCCACCAGAAAAATTAATTTCCTTGTCAACAAGACCAAAGGAATCTGACTTATTGGTTCAAAAGGCTGTTTCTGTAACACAGCCAGGACCAAATTCAAGTCCCAGGGGTTTAGGGGCGCTTTAACCGGAGGATTAAGACGCATCACCCCCTGCATAAAGTTTCGGACCAAAGAATGCGAAGCAAGTGGCCGCTGAAATAATACTGATAAAGCAGAAACCTGGCCCTTGATGGTACTCAAGGCCAGCTTCATCTCTAATCCCATCTGTAGAAAATCAAGGATTCTACCTATGACATATTTCCTGGGATGCCAACCTCTGGATTCACACCAGGTTATATAAGCCTTCCAGACTCTATGATAAATCATCCTGGAAGCTGGCTTCCTTGCATTAATCAAGGTAGATATGAAAGGACCTGAGAGCCCACGACTCTTCAGAACGTGGGTCTCAATAGCCAAACCGTCAAATTTAGTGTTTGTAAGGCAGGATGGAACACTGGACCCTGAGATAACAGGTCTGGGTGTACCGGTAGGGTCCACGGGGAACCCACCGTCATCCTTACTATTTCTGCATACCAAATCCTTCTGGGCCAAGCGGGGGCCACCAGAAGTACCGACTTCCTTTCCTGCCTGATCCTGCGAAGGAGTCGTGGTAGTAGCAGAATAGGCGGGAATGCGTAAATCAGTGAGAACCGATGCCACGGAATCACCAACGCATCCGTCCCGCATGCAAGAGGATCTTTTGTCCTTGCCACAAATCTGTCTATCTTTTTGTTGAATCGGGATGCAAAGAGATCTACATCTGGAACCCCCCATCTTTGGCATATGGCCCAAAAGACGTCGGGATGCAGAGACCATTCCCCTGGAAGTAACTGCTGGCGACTTAGATAGTCCGCCTGCCAATTCTCTATTCCCGGGATGAAAACTGCCGATATGCATGGCACATGCATCTCTGCCCAGACTAAGATCTGGTTCACCTCTTTTTGAGCAGCTCGGCTCCGGGTGCCTCCCTGATGGTTGACATAAGCCACTGCTGTGGCATTGTCGGACTGGATCCTGACCGGACAACCCTGTAGCCTGATAGTCCAGGCTTTTAGAGCTAGATGTATCGCCCGGATCTCCAGAATGTTGATGGGTAAGGTCCTCTCTGTCTTGGACCATACCCCTTGGACCGCAGCCTGTTCCAGAACTGCTCCCCAACCTGACAGACTGGCATCTGTTGTTACCACCGTCCAGGTAACCGGTAGAAAGGATTTCCCCTTCTGCAGGTTTTCGGGTATGAGCCACCAATTGAGGCTCTGACGCACCGCATGCGACAGGTGCATCGGAAAGTCTAATGCCTGAACCTTCTTGTTCCAGGTCTCAGAATACTGTGTTGCAGCATTCTTGAGTGAAACTGAGAATAGGGAACTGCTTCGAATGAAGACACCATCTTCCCTAGTAGCCTCATACAAAGGCGGACTAAGGGACCCTTCTTGGTCCTTACTGTCAGAATCAGCTCTCTCAAAGCAGTGATCTTTGCCTGGGGTAGAAATATTTTCTCCTGGCTTGTATCTATAATCAGACCTAAATACTCCAGTCTTCTTACTGGTTTTAGGAAAGACTTTTCTAAGTTGAGGATCCAACCCAGGTGTTCTAGATACCTGACCGTGGTCCTCAAGTTTCCATTCAAAGAGGCTACCGACCGGTCTATAAAGAGCAGGTCGTCTAGGTATGCTATGACAGCTATACCCTGAGCCCTTAATCTGGCCAGAGGAGGAGCCAAGATCTTTGTGAACACTCGAGGTGCAGTGGCTATCCCAAAAGGCAGAGCCACAAACTGGAAATGGCGCCCTCCTACCTCGAAGCGCAGAAACTTCTGATGAGCAGGAAAAATGGGCACATGCAGATATGCATCTCTGATGTCTATTGATGCCAGAAATTCTCCTCCCTGCAGGGTGGGAACTACTGTTCGAATTGATTCCATGCGGAAGGATTAAATCCTTAGGAATCGGTTCAGATCCCTTAAGTCCAAAATGGGCCTGACATCCCCATTTGGCTTTTGGACCGTAAAAAGGTTGGAATAGAAGCCCAATCCCTGGTCCTTTGCGGGAACTATCATAATGACCTCCTGCGACAAAAGTCGCTCTAACGCTAGAAGGAGAGACTGCTTCTTCTCTGGGTCTCTGGGAACATTTGATCTGAGGAACCGAGGAGAAGGGAATTCCTGAAACTCCAGCTTGTACCCTAAGGTTACCGTGGAGACTACCCATCTGTCCTGGAAGTCCTCGTGCCAGAGCTCTGAGAACTGTCGCAGTCTTCCCCCCACTCGAGTGAGCGGGGGCGCCCCCTCATGCAGAGGTCTTAGTGTTTTGCCTAGTAGGCTTCTTTCCCCAGGACTTCTTTTGTCCCTGGGGTTGACTCTTGTCTCTGGACCCCAATGGAGGCGGCCGTCGAGACTGCCTGGAGGCTGAAGCCCCCGGCGCTGGGGAAAGAGTCCGTTTGAAAGAGGGACGCTTACTCTTCTTCTTGACAGGTAAGAGAGTGCTTTTCCCACAAGAGATTCTCTTGATATAGTTATCCAAGTCCTCTTCAAACAACCTTGCACCACGAAATGGAAACCCAGCCAGTAGCTTCTTACATGGTGCTTCGGCTGACCAATTTTTCAACCATAGGATTCTACGTATATGCACCAACCCCAGTGAAAGACGGGAGGTTTGCACGATAGAATCTCTAATGGCGTCAACCACAAAGCATAAGGCCGCTGGAAGGTTAGCAAACCCCTGGGCCTGCTGTTCAGGTAATACTTTGATGACCTGCTTAACATGGTCTCTTAAGTATTGACAGACTCCAATCGCTGCTACTGCAGGTTGGGCCACTGATCCTGCTAAGGAGAAAACATCCTTCAATAGGGATTCCATCCTTTTATCTACAGGATCCCTGAGCATCTGAGCATTGTCTACAGGACAAGTCAGGCTATTATTTACGGAGGAAATGGCGGCATCAATAGCCGGTATTCCCCACATTTTAATAAACTTTTCTTCCATCGGATAAAGTGTTGAAAACTTTCCCGGCGGAAAAAAACGTTTGTCTGGGTGATCCCACTCAGAATAAATAAGCTTTTCAAGTAAAGTATGAACAGGAAAAGCATGTGCTGCTTGGAAAGGTTTCAGTGACCCCAAAGCAGAAGAGGATTCTTTAGCAGTTTCAGGTATGGGCAACTTAAATGTGGAGCGGACCAATCCAGTGAGGATCTGCACTAAGACTTTCTCCTCTTGGGAAGTCGCAGAGGGTCCCTCTCCACCTGAATCCTCCGAAGAGGAATCATCCATCCCATCCCGATCCTCTGAAAGGGATTCATCTCCTTTATCCCAGAGCTCCTCTGTCTGAGGGTCTTGGGGAACAGAGGAAAGCCTAGTGCGTTTTCTTCCACTGAGTGAAGACGTAATCACGGCCATTAATCTTTCCTCTAGACCATTAATGGTTGAGGAAAAAACCTCTTGTGTAATATATACAGGGGCTGAAGTGCCAGAAGCAGGTGTAGCCCCTGACCCCGATGGCTCTCCCTGGCTAGCCGTCCCTGGCCCATCTTTAGGGGGGGAGGATGCTGCCGACAGGGGGCCCTCAGAACCTGATCGAGATCCCCTAGTGTCTCTGGTTCCTGGGGTGCTTGAACCTCTTCTACCCATAGTGCAAAGCAACAAGGTGTGAGGTATACAAATGAACACTGCCCGCTGAGCGATGTAGTCTGGCTAAAAGCCTTGCTACCCAATGCTCAGTCTGGTGTTACTTCAGTAAATGCTGCCTAGGAGAATGCCTGTGTCCCACCTTACATGCGACCGTCAGCTCTGTGTCTCTCAGAAGGCTGTGTGCACCTGTACAGAGTGCCTTTAATAGCCTGCAGCTGGCCTGAGTGGGAGTCTAAACACTCTGTGCTGACGTCCCGCCCCCTCCTCTACCGCCCCCCCCCCCCCTCGAGTTTTGAAAAAAACTAGCGCTTCCCGCACTGCCGACTCTCCTGTCATGCTTCTGGAGAAAGGCTGGGGATGGGGGGGGGGGGGGAGGAGGGAGGCTGATAACAAGATCTGCCTGAATGGCTATCTTCAGAGATGGTGGCCATTAGGCCGCAGAGCCCGGGTGGTATAACCACTTTCTAGACCCCTGTGGCCCCTCTCTAGCCTGGGGGGGAACATTCAAACATGAGAAATCCCCCTTTCCACCTTACCTGCTTGCAGCCTGCTTTGAGATGCTGGGACATAATCAGCACTGAACACCTGAGACAGTCAGTCAGCATGTGTAGGTTTGTGCTCTTGGCAGCCCCCGGTGGTCACAATAGGCATAGCATGCATTTACCTTAAAGGAGAAAAGCCACTAGAACTCAAAAATTCTGTGGAATCTCCTCTTACCTTATCCAGCCGCAGGGTGCTGTTTACACAGACCCAATCTTCACCTCTCACGGTGGGCTCCGTTTGAAAAAACCGTCAGAGACTGGGGCCCCCATCAGTAGGGGGATCCAACAGTTCTGGGACCGTAAAGCACCTCGCCAGAAATTAGGAAGTTTAAAGCCATTTTCTGATCTGCGGGGTCCAGCTCTCTAAAAAGAGAAGCATTACAGGTAAAACCTCGTTTCTTCGGACACGAGGCCCGGGTACCATTCAATTCGGTCATGAAAAGACACTTTGAATGGATCCCGTTCGCCTGGCTTGCCCCAGTATAGGATCTTAGGATATTCCCTTTGGAGCTCAGCACAGGACATCTTTACACGTCCATCACCTAAGACACTGGCGTAAAAACTGAGGTATCCCTGCAAGGGGGAGGGATTATATAGGGGGTTGAACTTCCTGATAGGGTGTGCCAGTGTCCAATCACCAGTGATACCTATATAACCCATCAGTAATTACTGTGGCTCTGTGTCCCGTGATGTTCGAGAAAGAAAAGTGCATTTTATATACAACTATATAGATCAGACCAAAATGAGGGACAAATGAGGAGGAAAGAGGGACAGAGGGACATTGCTCCAAATCAGGGACAATCCCTCGAAATCAGGCACAGTTGGGAGGTTTGCATGTGGCCGAAAACCCTGCACTTGCACAGATGTGTCGCAGGGCTCTGCCAGGACCCAAATGCCAGGCAGAGCCCTTGAGCACATCTGCGCATGCCAGGCCCAACATTACCGGGGACTGAAGATCCTTCATAGTAAACAGGAAGCTGTATTGAGGGTCTATGTCAAAAATCACACAACATAAACACATGTACTTCAATCTAAGAAAGACAATTTAGGAGGAAATGACAGCATCGGAGCCTCGTTGGCTGATTATAAACAGATCGTTTTATTTTTTTTGTTTTTTTTTAGGTTCCCTGCAGCTAGATCTAAACCGGATGCCGAGACCAGCCAAGACAGCAGAAAAGTGCAGCCTGAACCTACTGGACGAGTCAAATGGTGCAGATCGCTTGGTGTCGCTGTTTGAGCAGAAGACAGTGAAGGGTTGGTGGCCTTGTGTGGGCCAGGAGAATGGCACAAAGATTCTTGCAGTAAGGATCATTACTGATTACTCCAGGAATTTGAACTTTATTTAAAAACTTTGCAAAAGGATAAAGTACAACTCTCGCATTTTTTTTCTCAGTCCCAAAATTGTCCCCTTTTCTAACCCCTTGTGTATTTATTGATATGTATTTTTTCTTATACTTACATTTTATAGGTTTCTTCAGGCTGGTGACATGATTCCTAAGTGCCCTCTTCCTGTTCACAGCTTCCTTGGACGCGCGGCAGGAATAGCGAAGCATGTGACTCACCCCATGTGACAATGCTGGTGCTTATTGATTGGCCTAGCACTGTCACATGGAGGCAGGGAGATCGTCAGCCCTCTGTAAACTGCAGCTAGAAATCTACCTTGAGCTCTCACATGGAGTTTGCCCCTCCTATATACTGGGGATTCTCCAATTAGACTCATCTATTGACCCCTCTATATGTACCCAATTAAGGACTGTCTAGAAGTACCACTAGACTGAGTTTGTACTCTATCTGGTGATGATTGTTCTTTATGAGAAGCTGCTGTGCCCTGATAACCACATGAAGTATAGGTACCTGAGGACATTTTTTGAGTTTCGTTATCCTTGGACCCCTCTTTTTATCCCTCGTAATCTGTCCCTGGATACACATTTGGTCCCCTCTTTTTATCCCTCGTAATCTGTCCCTGGATACACATTTGGTCCCCTCTTTTTTCTCTGTAATCAGTCCCTGGTTATACATTTGGACCCCTCTTTTTATCCCCTGTGATCTGTCCCTGGATACACTTTTGAGACCCTCTTTTTTCCCTGTGATATCTCCCTGGCTATACATTTGGACCCCTCTTGATCCCCTGTGATCCCTCCCTGGATACACATTCGGGCCCCTCTTTTTATCCCCTATGATCCATCCCTGGATACACATCCATACCCCTCTTTTTATCCCCTGTTATCTCCCCCTGGACATGCACTAACTCCTCTTTTCATTCCTGTGATCTCTCCCTGGATACATATTTGGAGCCCTCTTTTTATCCCTGTGATCTCTCTCTCCCTGGATACATATTTGGGCCCCTCTTTTCATCCCCTGTGATCTCTCCCTGGATACATATTTTGGCCCCTCTTTTCATCCCCTGTGATCTCTCCCTGAATACATATTTGGGCCCCTCATTTTATCCCTGTGATCTCTCCCTGGATACATATTTGAGCCCCTCTTTTTATCCCCTGTGATCTCTCCCTGGATACATGTTTGAGTCCCTCTTTTTATACCCGTGATCTCTTCCTGGATACACATTTGAGCCCCTTTTTTTCTCTGTGATCCCTCCCTGGCTATACATTTGGACCCCTCTTTTTATCCCATGTGATCCCTCCCTGGATACACATTTGGACCCCTCTTTTTATCCCCTATGATCCGTCCCTGGATACACATCCATACCCCTCTTTTTATCCCCTGTTATCTCCCCCTGGACATGCACTAATTCCTCTTTTCATCCCTGTGATCTGTCTCTGTATACATATTTGGGCCTCTCTTTTTATCCCTGTGATCTCTCCCTGGATACATATTTGGACCCCTCTTTTTATTCCTGTGATCTCTCCCTGGATACATATTTGGACCCCTCTTTTTATCCCCTGTGATCTCTCTCTCCCTGGATACATATTTAGACCCTTCATTTTATCCCTGTGATCTCTCCCTGGATAAATATTTTGGCCCCTCTTTTTATCCCTGTGATCTCTCCCTGGATACATATTTGGACCCCTCTTTTTATCCCTGTGATCTCTCCCTGGATACATATTTGGACCCCTCTTTTTATCCCCTATGATCCGTCCCTGTATACACACTCATACCCCTCTTTTTATCCCCTGTAATCTCCCCCTAGACATGCACTAATTCCTCTTTTCATCCCTGTGATCTGTCTCTGGATACACAGATGAACCCATCTTTTTATCTCTGTGATCTCTCCCTGGATACATATTTGGGCCCCTCTTTTTATCCCTGTGATCCGTCCCTGGATATACATTCAGATGTCTCGTTTTATCCCTGTGATCTCCCCCCAGATATACATTTATACCCCTCTTTTTATCCCCCATGATCTTCCCCTGGATACACATTTGGACCCCTCATGATTAGTTATTGGATGCACAGGTTTTTTCTCCTATACTTCCTGATGAAGCAGGCTGGGATCTTAGAAAAGTGTTGAATACTATCTCCATCTTACTGCGTTTATCAACTACTGTTAAACGAATAGAATATATTGTCCAGCACTATAAGGATATTGTTACCTTCCAGTGGATGATTAGTAGATATATGGGGTGTATATACCTGCCTGTGTTCATTTCAATTTGTATCACTTTATACTTCTGAGTATTTTATGTGGTTCAGCAAATAATAATAAAACATTATTTTACTTATTTTGTATATGTTTGATTCAATGTACAGTATTGGCACCCATAAAGTTGTTTGACACAAGCCCCCCGCCCAAAGTGACTCCCGTCACAATACTATTTTATTATTATTATTGGAGATGTGGTTTCAGTCCAGTACTGCTATATTACACATGATATGATATTTATTTGTCCTTTCTGCCTCTTACAGGGGAAGATAGAGTTAACATTAGAGATTGTCAATGAGCAAGAACACGACGAACGGCCGGCCGGTATGGGACGTGAAGAACCAAATATGAATCCTAAATTGGAAGACCCTAAGTAAGTTTTCTCTGCCCACTAGGAGCCACCATTTCGTTTTCTTTAAAATTATAACATTCAAAGGATTAGAATGTGACCCATCTTATGTGAAATAGATATATTTGACTTGAAAGACTTTTCATAAGTTAATCTTTCACTGGTCACATTTCTAAAAAGTGGAATAATGTGCCATTTAATACTTTTTACATTTGATTTTTAGAAGATGACTTATTTTTTTTTATGTTTTATTTTATTTGTTATTGAATTCTGACATATTTTAGTGACTGTGCCCAGTGTGAGAAGGTGTTTAGTAACTAACAAACCGTTCTGTCGTGAAATTGCTGACTTTATGAAGGTACATTCACAAGGAATGTCATCCATATCTGTGCTTAACTATTTAAAGTGAAAGCCTAGCCAAAACTTTTTCTGATAGAGTGCTGAAGGGTTTGATCCTTTTGCTGCTGTGTCTCCCATAGTGATTCCTCCTGACTTCCTATGCTGGTGACAGCAGTGGAATTTCCTTTCACTGTCCTCTGAACAAAAAGTGAGGGAAAATCTCCCAAAGGCTATATTAATAAAAACCTAACAGAGGTTCTAACCCTTCCCCTAACCAAAAGCAAGAAAATGGTTTAGGCTTGAGTTCCTCAGACCTGCAACAAGAGTGCAAGATTGGCTTCATGGCTTCACTGGCCTCTTGTTTGATTGGGGTGACTCTTAGGCCCATTGCAAGATGGGGCAGACTCTGCCAAGCAGATCCGCCTGCTCAGCGAGGGATCTCTCCGCTGATTCCTACTGACCAGGCAGATGACAGGTCCCTGTCTGCTCCGCTATGCAGCACAGACACAGACGCAGCCCGCTCTTCTCTATGGGGCGGTCAGATGAAAACTAAGGTCTTGTCCATTTCCATCTGACTGTCATCCAATCTGATCCACTGGACGGATGGGAAACAGATTTCTATTCCTCCGCTGCTCCATAGAGAGCTATGGATGTTTCGATCAGGTCCCCCTGAAAAACTGAAAGGGGGACCCGATTGGTCCGTCAGCATGAAAGGGGCCTTTAGTAAAACTGGAGAGTGCAAAATGTGGTGCAGCTGTGCATGGGAGCCAATCGGCTTCTAATTTCAGCTTGTTCAATTAAGATTTGAAAAAAAAACAAAAAACTGGAAGCTGATTTCTATGCAGAGATACACCAGATTTGGCACTCTCCCCCTGCAACATCTCATTCCATTGTAGTACAAAAAGGTACAGTCTACATGAGAGCGACAATGCTGCTCTGAATTCAGTAGCAATACAGCAGAGTAGTCACCCCATCACAGGAAGCTGCATGAGGTGGACTTCACTGGCTGGATCAGTAGGTATTAGTGAGATTTTGCAGAGGGACTCAGGGAAAACGAAAAGTATAGATGTACTTACCATTAAGTGCTTTAGCACATTTTTTTTTTTTTTTTTAAAGAGGAGGCTATAATCGTAGCAGGGGAATAAACCTAGAAATAACCCCCTGCTCTGTGTACACTAGGATGTATATCAATGTATGGACCTTCTAGAAGCTAACCTAAGTATGTTTGGTTCCTAGGCGTCCAGAGACATCATTCTTGTGGTTTACATCTCCCTACAAGACACTGAAGTACGTCCTCTGGAGAAAATACAAGTGCCTCCTTCTGGTTATCCTCATCACTGTTTTAGTACTCCTCTTTTTGGGAGTATTCCTCTACTCTTTCCCGGTAAGATTTTCCTCTTCTCCCCTACCTTTCCATCCTCTTCCACCTCCTCTCTTCTCATTTTTCTCTATCATGTCTTCCCTGCTCTTTTACTCACAACCTCGTCCCCTCTCCCCCTTTCCCCCCTTCTACTATATCCCCTCCCCCATTCTTTTTCCATCTCCTTTTTGCCCCCCACCCCTCCTTACTTCTTCCATTTTTTCTTCTTTTGTTCTCTCTCCCCTCCTCTTACCTGTCCCCTGTCCTTTCCCTTGAATCTCCTCTCTGTTCATTATCTCTCCCTTCTCTACTCCTTTTCTTGCCTTTACTTCTGCCTCTTCTTCCATCTCTTCTCTTTAAATTTTTCTTTTCTCTCTCCTCTCCGTTTTCCTTCTTTCCTCCACCCCTTCACCGTACTATGGTATTCCTTCGCCTGTCTTCTTCCCTCACCACTCCTCTTCTTTCCTTTTTTCCCCTCTCCTCTTCCATCTCTTCTCTCCTTTCCTTTTCCATCTCTTCTCTCCACTCCTTTTCCATCTCTTCTCTCCTCTCCTTTTCCATCTCTTCTCTCCTCTCCTCTTCCATCTCTCCTCACATCTTCCATCTCTCCTTTCCTCTCCTCTTCCATTTCTCCTCTCCTATTCCTTCTCTTCTCTCCTCTTCCATCTCCTCTCTCCTATTCCATCTCTCCTCTTCCATCTCTTCTCTGTTCTCCTCTTTCATCTCTTCTCTCCTCTCCTTTGCCATCTCTCCTTTCCTTTCCTCTTCCATCTCTTCTCTCCTCTTCCATCTCTTCTCTGTTCTACTCTTTCATCTCTTCTCTCCTCTCCTTTTCCATCTCTCCTCTCCTTTCCTCTTCCATCTCTTCTCTCCTCTTCCATCTCTTCTCTCCTCTCCTCTTCCATCTCTTTTCTCCTCTCCTCTTCCATTTCTTCTCTCCTCTCCTCTTCCATCTCTCCTCTCCTCTCCTCTTCTATCTCTTCTCTCCCCTTCCATTTATTCTCTCATCTCCTTTTCCATCTCTTCTCTTCTCTCCTTTTCCATCTCTTCTCTCCTCTTCCATCTCTTCTCTGCTCTCCTCTTCCATCTCTCCTTTTCCTCCTCTCCTCTTTTCCCTGTTCTCTCTTTCCTCTACTCTGCTTTCTTCCTTTCTCCCTTCATGCTCTTTTTCTCTCTCTTTGTTGTATTACATACAAAGCTGTGTCCTATGTGTCGCGCAGTATATGATAATACTGTATTGTGTCTGTAGTGTGAACCCATTACCTTTTTGCTCAAAAGATGGAGCTTTGAAACTGGACGTTGCTTGTAAAATGTTAATCGCTTGCTGTGTGATTGTCACTCATTTACACAGTAATACAGTTAGGCCTCATTCACATGGAATGTAATTATACGTGCCCCATGTGAGGACCGTGTTCACCCACACAGCGATGCATAGGTAACCCGTGCATCCCTGTGCAGACAGTCACATTGTTGTCAGTTGGGACACCGCCGCTGCTCCACATGTGACATTGGATGCTACATTGGCAACAGGGGCTTTGTCCATGCAGGTACTGCGTCCCAGGTGACAGCAATGGGACTGCCTGCTTGGGGATGCATGGAACACCTGTGCATCGCCTTGTGTGTAAACATGGCTCCTAAACTGGCCATGGACTCATAGACCCCATGTGAACAAAGCCTTGTATTGATACAAAGTAAAATTATTGTGCAGCGCTCAAAACATGGAAATACATATGCAAACTAATGTACACTTAAAAAAAAAAAAAAACTTAAACTTAAAAAAAAAAAAACATTTTGACTTTTGACATTTTGACTAAGCCATTTGCTATGCTCTTAATCCTAACACATAGCTTGTCCACCCCTAAGTCATAACCTTTGAACTCACCTAACCCCTAACCTAATACCTGATAGCATCATATTCACCATTCTGCACCGGAAGCCATATACCATTGAATACAACATTTTACAAGATCTTAGCTCTAGAAGCTTTCAATACATGAAACTCCTTATCTGGAAACATGTTCCCGGCCAGCCAACCAAAACCATTAAATTATTGTGATAACCAGGCAATTAGCATTTTTAGAGGGATGGGGGTCAACAATGACAAATAGATCACATATGCATCGGCATAAAAAATGTTAAGACTACAGCAGTCTTTAAAGAGACCCTGTCAGTCTCTAATAAATATGTACCTGAAGTTCTCTGCAAGAGAAGAGCCTAATACCCACCTCTCTGGTGGCCTTTCCTTTGTTTCTGTTCTGACACTGCAACCTTCATAAGACAACTTGGCATCCAATACTTTTGGAGTGTGCTTGTGTCTTGGACACCTTGCTGTGGCTCTTTCCTCTGATCTCTAGCTTCTAGGTATGGAGAAGGGGACCACAGTGTAAGAGGTGAGTATTATAGCTCTTCTCTTGTGGGGGAACGTCAGGTAGGGTCTCTTTAAAGAGGCCAGACAGGTATCTTTTCTGTGCCTGGACAGTTTTCCAGTATTATGCCACGTACACACGGGCGGACTTTCCGATGGACTTTCGACGGACTTCCAACGGACTTTTGAACGAACGGACTTGCCTGCACACGATCACACCAAAGTCCGACGGATTTGTACGTGATGATGTATGACCAGACTAAAATAAGGAAGTTGATAGCCAGTAGCCAATATCTGCCCTAGCGTGGGTTTTCGTCCATCGGACTAGCATACAGACGAGCGGATTTTTCGACTGGACTCGAGTCCGTCGGACAAATTTGAAACATGTTCCAAATCTAAAGTCCATCAGATTTTTGACCGAAAAAGTCAGCTGTAGGTCCGATGGAGCCCACACACGGTCTGATTGTCCGCCGGATTCGGTCCCTCGGACCAGTCTGGTCGAAAAGTCCGCCCGTGTGTACACGGCATTAGAGACACAAAAAGTAAACCTCAACTCTCCCCACTTCCTAACAACCCTGCTGATAGATGCGTCCCCTCTCAGAACCAACTATTAGCTGTTAAAGCAGAGTCAAGGCTGCCAGCACTGGTTAGCGCCACTAGGCTTGCTTTGGTCACAACGGTCCACTTGTGAACCCTTTGCATGTCACTATTGGCAACCACAATCTAGCTTGGACCAGCCTTGGAAGCCTATTGAAAAGATTTTTGAAGAAGGTCAAGCAATTATAAGATATTGTAGTCTCTGTGCTGCTGCTCGACTGTCCTATTAGCACACCTGATCAGTAGGGATCCCAAGCAGAACAAGTGTGAAGAATTTTGCTGCATCTTCTTGTAAAACCAATGCGGTGATTGTCTCCTGTTTTTTCTCTTGCAGAATTACGCTGCTATGAAGTTAATGAAGCCATACAGTTAAGAACACACCAGCTGATGAAAGCCCTGCCAAGTGCATCCTGAAGCCTCCGTCCATTGGCAGCCCTATGTACAGTATAGTCAATAAAGACTACTATGCCAAAGATGTTCCTCTATATCACCCTGCATTTTTGCTACCGCAGTTCACTGCAATGCACACTAATGCGTTTCTAGTTTTTTTTGTTTTTTTTTGTGTTGCAGTGCAGGTGCATTGTGAAAGCGGTTTCAATTCACAGTGAATGGCGCCCCAGCGTAACCAGCGCCCGTGTGTTAATGCCGTGCTGTGAATGTGCCCCAAAGGGTAGTATTGCCAAGGGATATTTGGTTAGGGTTGGAGCCTGGAGGGCTGATCATTTTCTGCTCTCTACTGGGGCCCCATTTCTGGCTAGGAATAGCTCTTAGCAGAGTTCTTCTTCATTTTAAAACACAGAGCCAGGGGCTGTGTAACTTCTAAGCCCCGTATCTGAAAACAGTTGGGCTGAGATGGGCTGGTTGTTATGGGAAATGTCACCACAGATCATTGTTTAGTTTGTGTGTCTAGGGCAGTACTTTCCCTATCACTGGGTACACACTGCAAGTTTTGTGCAACCCAGCGGGTAAAAAAAAAAGGTAGATTGCTATACCAACACAGTGGGGGTCTGCCCCACTGTGCTATTGTACCCCCCAGCCACAATATACTGATCAGCACCCACAGTCATTGGCTGCGAGCACTGATCAGATACTGGCTTTTCAGCATTTCCTTTTGACAGAAGCCGGCCTTTAGATCAGTTTCTATCAGACAGACTGCTGCACACTCTGACCGAAAGTTGGCCGGTCCAGTTTTCGGACAGAGTGTACGCAGCTTAAGAAGGTGATATGGGATCCCGTCAGATAAGGGCTCAGCATTTACACAGCCCTTAACTTTCATATGGAATTAAACATGCTAAGCCCCGTAATGTGCTTTTAAAGAGTCCCTTAAACCTTCCTGTGCAATATGTGTGATAATCTACAGCAGCCAATGAAACATTCTTTTATAGTCCCAGAAAAACGCGATTGTTCGGAATTTCGAAATTTCGGAAATTTGAATATTTCGGAAATTCGAAATTAGGAAATTTGAAAATTCAAAAATTTGGAAATTTGAAAATCCAAAATATTAAATTATAGGTATTGGAATTTCCTTTTAAATTTCGCTGTTAGTGAACGAGTACAAATTTATCCAAAGTTACGAGTTTTCCGCTATAAGAACGAGGGTATAGTGGAGTGAACACAAAGATTTGTGTGAAAGCAAAACTATACTTCTATATCATTGTAGAGGTCAATTGAGAATATTCTCCAGGAGAAAGGTAAACTCTTACACATTTACAGGCACCGCTCAGTGAATTACAGGCCTTATTTACATCTACACTATATTGTCAAAAGTATTGGGACGCCTGCCTTTACACGCACATGTTCTTTAATGGCACCCCAGTCTTAGTTCGTAGGGTTCAAAATTGAGTTGGCCCTCCCTTTGCAGCTATAACAGCTTCAACTCTTCATGGAAAGGCTGTTCACAAGGTTTAGGAGTGTGTCTATGGGAATGTTTAACCATTCTTCCAGAAGCACATTTGTGAGGTCAGGCACTGATGTTGGATGAGAACGTCTGGCTCACAGTCTCCACTCTAATTCATCCCAAAGGTGTTCTATTGGGTTGAGGTCAGGACTCTCTGCAGGCTAAGGATGAGCTCCGGCGTGTTCGCATGCTGCATGTGCCGATCCCGCCAGGAAGTCGGCACGGCGCAGCGCTAATCACAGACAATGAGACATTTCCCGAGCTCTGCAGCCGCACATCGGGAAAATGTCTCACTGTCTGTGATTAGCGCTGCGCCATGCCGACCTCCTGGCGGGATCGGCACATGCAGCATGCGAACACGCCGGAGCTCATCCTTAGTGCAGGCCAGTCAAATTCCTCCACCCCAAACTCGATCATCCATGTCTTTATGGACCTTGCTTTGTGCACTGGTCAAAATCATTTGGTGGAGGGGGGATTATGGTGAGGGGTTGTTTTTCAGAGGTTGGGTTTGGCCCCTTAGTTCCAGAGAAGGGAACTCTCAAGGTGTCAGCATACCAAGACATTTTGGACAATTTCATGCTCCCAACTTTGTGGAAACAGTTTGGGGATGACCCCTACCTGTTCTAACATGACTGCGCACCAGTTCACAAAGCAAGGTCCATAAAGACGTGGATGAGCGAGTTTGGGGTGGAGGAACTTGACTGGCCTGCACAGAGTCCTGACCTCAACCCAATAGAACAGCTTTGGGATAAATTAGAGCGGAGACTGCGAGCCAGGCCTTCTTGTCCACATCAGTGCCTGACCTCACAAATGCGCTTCTGGAAGAATGGTCAAACATTCCCATAGACACACTCCTAAACCTTGTGGATGGCCTTCCCAGAATAGTTGAAGCTGTTATAGCTGCAAAGGGTGGGCCAACTCAATATTGAACCCTACAGACTAAGACTGGGGTGCCATTAAAGCTCATGTGCGTGTAAAGGCAGGTGTCCCAATACTTTTGACAATATAGTGTATATAAGGACTGAAGGCTGTGTAAACACAGAGCCCTTATCTGAAATCATCTGTACTGCCATAGACATCTGCAATAAACCGGTATCTGTTGCAGCACTTCCTCTCACAACCAGCCCATCTCAGCACATTTGATATCAGCTTCGGGCTTTGATGTTTCACAACCTGGAGAACTTGGATAAGTGGGAATTAATGATTCATTTTGGTAGTTCTCCACTGCCATCTGTGTGTTTGATTCCATGTAAAGGATACCAGCACCAGACTCCTGATTGCATCCCCAGCACTGAGCATTTCAAGTATCCTAGTCTTCTGAAGTTACTCATTTAAAATCTAGACATATGCAATTCGTTTAGTTCTGAATTAGTTTTTTAACAAATTTTGAAAAATTCATTAATTTCCGAATTTTTCAATTTCCGAAATTTCGAATTTCCGAATTTTGATTTTCCGAATTTTCAAATTTCCGAATTTTCGAAAACACTAAACTTCGGAAATTCTAAATTTCGAAAACTGGAAAATTCTGAATTTTAGAATGTCTAAATTTCAGAAATTCAAAATTTCGGAAATTCAAAATTCGGAAATTCAAAATTTTGGAAATTATAAATTTCATAAGTTCGAAATTCGAAAATTTTGGAATTTGGAAATTCAGAATTTCGGAAATTTGAAAATTCTCAGTTAGGAAATTCGAAAATTCCAAGATTTGGAAATTTGAAAATCCAAAAATAAGAATGAAAATCTGAACATTCAAAAGAATGAAAATCTGAAAATTCGAAAACCTGAAAATCTGAAATAACTAATAATAAATATTAAATTATAGGTATTGGAATTTCCTTTCAAATTTAGCTGTTAGCGAATGTAACGAATACGAATTTATCCAAAGTTACGAATTATCTGAAATAACGAATGCCGCATCTAAACAAATGGAATGTAACGATCTAATAATAATAAATAACAATAATGATAATAAAACTTTTTTATTATTATTATTTATTATTAATTTGTTCCATTCCATTTGTTTAGATGCGGCATTCGTTATTTCGGATAATTCGTAACTTCGGATAAATTCGTATACGTTACGTTCACAAATTTGAAAGGAAATTAGGAATTTAGAAATTTGAAAATCCGAAAACTTGTAAATCTGAAAAAAAGAAAGAAAATCAGTAAAAAAATTTCCAAATTTAAGAATTTCAGAATTTTATTAGTTTTTTTGCTTTTTTCAGAAATTCGAAGATTCGAAAATCCGAAAATTTGCAAATCTGAAAAAAAAGGAAAATCAGTAAAAAATTTTTGAATTTCCGAATTGTATTTGTTTTTTTGCTTTTTTTGAAAATTTGGAAATTCGGAAATTCAAAAATCCAAAAATTCGCAAATCTGAAAAAAAAAAGAAAATCAGTAAAAAATTTCGACTTTCTGAATTTTTCGAATTTCTGAAAAAAGCAAAAAAAACAAATAAAATGAAAACAAACACATTTTTTGTTAGTGCACGTCTATCAAAATTTAAAAGAATGAATACACAGTCCTACTTAGATATTTTATCAGCCCACGCCTTGCAATTGGTATAGAGATTAACATTCAGAAGACTGTTACAGCCTAAATAACCCTATATTCATAGGCGTGCGCACATGGTGTGCCAGATGGGCCTGGGCACACCCTAATCACCCTGTGTGGCGCAGATTCCCCCAGTTTAGACCCCTGATATTTCACCAAATCTCCTGACAAAAAATTGTAAAAACAAAATAAAAAATAAATAAGATTATAAAAAAATATATAAGAATTAAAACATTAAAAACAAAAATGATTGATCATGTCCACTGCCTTACTGACACTGTCAGTACATATACACATGCACACACACATATGTGATTGAGTTTTGGGGTGCACACCCTAATGCAATAGGCTGAGCACACCTATGCCTATATCTTATGGAAATTCACCTGGTGTCTACCCAAAACACGTTCCCTTTTTAGGTTAGATGCCCACTGAAAGTGAAAATCCAGCCCCTACCTTTGTTTTGTAGAGTGAGAGAGTTGTAGCCCCTGTCATCTTTTTTACTTCATTCCCAATTTGGAAGATTTTCTTCCACATCCTGTCCCCGAGATTTGACTTTAAGCCCTCGTTTACATTGACTCCGGCTTTGAAATTGTGCGACTTCATCTGAAATCACATGATTTCAAAGCCGCAAGTCAGTGCGACTTCGGGTGCCACTTGGAAGACATCTGTGCGCCTTCATGCACAGATGTCTAATGCAAGACACACCCAAAATCGCCAAAAGTAGTGCAGGAACTTCTTTTTTCAAATGGAAGTCGGCGTCGCACCGATTTGAACAGTGCGATTTCTGGCAAAAGGATGCGACTTGTGATGCGATTTGATCTGTTAAATTGCACGACAAGTTGCTCCAGTGTGAATGAGGGCTAAACTACTTATCAGTTTCTTGCATCACTCGAGGTAGTGAGTTTATGGGTTGGGGGTTCTAGAGGTCCCCACACTCTCTGTTGGATTTATATTCTATATCGGGGTCTCCAAACTGCAGCCCGGGGGCCAGATGCGGCCCTTTGCTTGCGTTTATCTGGGCCAAAAATGGGCAATATTTCATCTTCTGACACCAAAAATGGGGCACGATTCCTCCTAATGACACCAACAATGGGGCAGAGTTCCTTCCAATGACACCAACGATGGGTCATTACTCCTCTCACTGACACCAAAAATGGGGCACAATTCCTCCTAATGACACCAACAATGGGGCATAGTTCCTCCCAATGACACCAACGATGGGTCATTACTCCTCTCACTGACACCAAAGATGGGGCATTGTTTACTCCTGCTGATGCTAGGACATTTTTCTATTTCCAGTGGCCACAGATCCGGCCTTTCTAAAGTCTGAAGAACTGGCCTTTTGTTTAGAAAAGGCATTCTCAACCAGGGTTCCTCAATAGGTTGCTATGGGTTCTTTGAGCTGTGGCTGATGAACCACCTATTTGATGATGCCTACAGAGTTCAAGGTTCAGCACCACTTCGCAAAGCCAACAGCATGACACCAAATATCTTTTTAGCTCTCTTTAAGGGTGACAATCTGAACACCATTTTAAGGGGGACATTCTTCCTATTGACCACCAATATAAGGAGCATTGTTTATATTGAGCCCTGATGATTTGGTTTTAAAAGGGTTCCTCAAGACATGAAATTTATTTTGGGGTTCCTTTAGCGTTAAAAGGTTGAGAAAGCCTTGTTTAGAAAGTTAGGAGACCCCCTGTTCTGTATCATTGAGAATACATTTAGTCCCAGTCCACACCGGTGCTTTGCACTGACGAACGAATTCATTGCAGCTTGCGACTTCATTTAACAGAAGTCTAAGCAAGTCTCAATGAAATGGTCAAAAAGTAGTGCAGGAACCTTTTTCATAATCGCCGCAACGTGAGTCACGGTGATATGAAGGGTTCCATTGCCAAAAACAGGCTGCGACTTGTTGGGTGAATTGGAGCTGTCACATGACAGGTCGTACCGGTGCTAACACCGGGACTTTTAGGAGTAGTAGTACCACCAGGGGCGTTGCTAGGTCTGCAAAAGATCTGGGCCTAGAGCCCATAGCAGCGGTCACCAACCTTTTTGCAGACTCAGGGCTATGGGCTCCAGATTCAGGGCTACGGCCTCAATAGCCACCCCCTGGCGACGCCTATGAGTACCACAAAGTTGGTTGGGACACCCATATCTCCAATGTGAGGGTGAAGGGAGGCAGCGTGACTTCACCATTGGGAATCACCAACAAGGAAAAGAAGCCTCTAGCTGAATTGACCATCCTTAAATGCTATTGGGTGAACCGGCCCTTTAAACTCGGTGATCACAGCCATTTTTTTTTTCTTTAATACCCGTTACAAGTTTGTAAACTCAGAACACGAAGAATTCTGTTGTAGCCATAAAAATGATGATGATTTCCTTTCAGCATTTGCAGAGGACTAACCGGCGGCTGTTCTATGTTTACAATGAAATGTTCATATCTCACGGCAACCTTTCAATATGTTTCAAATGTACCAACACAGATATATGTTTATTTTATTATCTTATTTTATAATGCACATATCAATCCATAGCCAAAGATATTCTATTGGCATTTACCTGCAGTATTTTTTGTTAAAGTATTTTAATTCATGACGTGCCTTTTGGTTGCTTAGAGATTCATTATTTATCCCGTCCGTTTCTTCATTTGTGATGGAAACACCTTGCTATGCACTGAATATGGGAAAACACAATGCCTAGAGTTTTATTTCAGTCCTGGACTGAAGAATGTGAATTTAATAAATCCAAGAGAAATATATTATATCCGTGTATTTTCATTGTGTTTTCTTATTCATTGGACAGAAGTCAATAATCAAGCAATATTGTCAAGCAAAATAAGAGCGGCACTATAGAGATAGGAGGTGGCGGAGATGAGTGGCACTATAGAGATAGGAGGCGGAGGAGATGAGCAACACTGTAGAGAAAAGAGGCGGAGGAGATGAGCAGCATTATAGAGATAGGAGGCGGAAGAGATGAGCAGCACTATAGAGATAGGAGGCAGAGGAGATGAGAGGCACTATAGAGATAGGAGGCGGAGGAGATGAGAGGCACTATAGAGATAGGAGGTGGAGGAGATGAGCAGCACTATAGACATAAGAGGCGGAGGAGATGAGTGGCACTATAGAGATAGGAGGCGGAGGAGATGAGTGGCACTATAGACATAGGAGGCAGAGGAGATGAGAGGCACTATAGAGATAGGAGGCGGAGGAGATGAGCGGCACTATAGAGATAGAAGACGGAGGAGATGAGCAGCACTATACAGATAAGAGACGGGGGAGATGAGAGGCACTATAGAGATAGGAGGTGGAAGAGATGAGCGGCACTATAGAGATAGGAGGCGGAGGAGATGAGCGGCACTATAGAGATAGGAGGCGGAGAAGATGAGCGGCACTATAGAGATAGGAGGTGGAGGAGATGAGCGGCACTATAGAAATAGGAGGCGGAGGAGATGAGAGGAACTATAGAGATAGGAGGAGGAGGAGATGAGCGGCACTATAGAGATAGGAGATGAGCGGCACTATAGAGATAAGAGACGGAGGAGATGAGAGGCACTATAGAGATAGGAGGCGGAGGAGATGAGCGGCACTATAGAGATAGGAGACGGAGGAGATGAGAGGCACTATAGAGATAGGAGGCGGAGGAGATGAGCGGCACTATAGAGATAAGAGGCGGAGGAGATGAGTGGATGAGAGGCACTATAGAGATATGAGGCGGAGGAGATGAGAGGCACTATAGAGATGGAAGGCAGAGGAGATGAGCAGCACTATAGAGATAGGGGGCAGAGCCATAACTAGAACCTTCAGGGCCCCGGTGTAAGAAAGCATGAAGAGCCCCCCTGACTCCCCCCTTTCATTCCAGCCCCAGACTTCCAGTTCTGGGAGGGTTCCAAGGACATCCTCCCAGAACCCTGCCTCCCACTTGCTTCCTGGGGAGCGCATCCAGAGCACTCTTTGACTTCTGTGTCCTGCGGATCACAGATCATGGTAAAGAGCCAATCACAGTGCCCCTATACCATATGATCAGCTGATCACATGTCAACAGACTTGCCGATTATCGGCAGTCCTTTCCTCCCACGCTGTGTCTGTGTGAGGAAAGGAGAGCCGTTAACCGGCAAGATTGTCAGTACATTGTCTGCACTTATAATCAGGGCACTGATCGTCAGTGCCCTGATTATCAGTGAAGCCCTATTAGTGCTGCTTATGAGTGCTCATCAATGCCGCCTATCGGTGCCATCTATTAGTGCTCATCAATTCCGCCTATCAGTGTCCATCAGTGCCGCTTATCAGTGCCCATTAGTGATGCCTATCAGTGCTCATCAATGCCGCCTATCAGTTCCCATCAGTACCACTTATCAGTGCTCATCAATGCCGCCTATCAGCGCCCATCAGTGCCACCTATCAGTGCTCATCAATGCCGCCTGTCAGTGCTGCCTATTAGTGCTAATCAGTGCCACCTATTAGTGCTCATCAATGCTGCCTATCAGTGCTGCCCATCAGTTTTGCCTAAAGGTCGCACTTGTGACCAGGCCCGCCACTGTCGGGGGATCCAACGGGGTTACTGGCTCTGAGCTGAGAGCGCCAATCTCTTATGCAGCCCAAAGCCTGCACTGACAGTTCCCCCTCCCTCCTCAGTCGGGAGAGGAGAGAGCTGATCTGCTCCTTCTCCTCCTGCCCCTCTCCTCCTGGGTCTCGTGGGTACACCGCGGAAAGTGTGAAGCCCAGCAGCTGAACTTGATCACCCAGCTGCTGGGCTTCACACTTCCTGCGTTACACACACAGAAGGAGAGGGGTGACAGGAGAAAGAGCAGATCGGCACTCTCCTTCCCTGTCCATGTGAGGGAGGAGGGAGAGGGAACTGTCAATGCAGGCTTTGGGCTGTATGAGAGAGGTGCTCTCTGCTCAGAGTCCTGCTGAGGAGGCACTGATAGGAGTACCAGAGGTGTAACTAGATCCTTCAGTGCCCCGGTGCATGAAGCCATAAAGGCCCCCTCTGACCCCCTGCCAGGGCCCGCCCTCCCTGGTGGCGGAATGCCAGGACCAAGTGCGACCTTGGTAGTTCTGCCACTGGTGTCAGTATTTTCTTATTTTTGTTACTGTAATTTTTTATGTAGCACTACCCCCATGAGGGCCGCTTGAAAGATCTGTACCCCAATGGTTGCCCTGATCTTGCAAATCCTCTGACACCCCTGACACTCTGGGTTCTGACATCCTTGTGAGAAAAAGCACTTAGAAACAACACACTTAGTCAAGTAAAGCAGTTGAATCTTATTTTATTGAAAGATTTTTAACAAAGAAAACTTACAATTAACACCTCCTGCAACAAATAACGCTGACGGCAGAAACTGTCAAAAAATAATAGTTGAAGCAAATGTAAAACAGCCATATATATAGAACCAACACACACTGCTTGGATTGAACTCTATGGGTTCAGGCAGGAGGAGGGCAGGGGAATGAGCAGATCCATGTCAGACCACTTCCCTCTATTCCCTAAAATCACAGTCCCAAAGAATCGGCTCAAACTATTTAACCTTTATGTTTTTAGACCCACTGGTTTAGTAGATAGAGTCTTGGGTGAAAGTATGGGCCCTTATGAACTAATGGATTTAATACCTTGTGGGGAGGGGGGGATATGTAGTCTTTCAGAAGAAAGGAAGGCCATGCGTCCTTAGCTAGCTCTTTGGCGATGTGCTTGAAGTGTTCTTCTGGCGAGCAGGGTAAAATAAAGTATACTTAAGGTGTCCTGGCAAGCAGGGTGATGTAAAGTATGCTTGTGGAGTCCTGGCTAGCAGGAGGAACCCCCGTCGCTGCTCAGCAAAGAGTAAGTCTAGCACAAAGTCCTACAGGTTTAGTCAGAGAAACAAGACAGTGGTGTCTGCATGCAGGATCCTTTGTTATGTCACCAATCCCTGCGACCTTCGATATTGAAGAGTGGCATGAGGGTAACGCAGCAGGCCTCTGCAAAGTCTGGCTCAAGGGATGGTGCATGACCCCATGTCGCATTGCGCCGCAGCCCAGCGGGATCTGGCATGGATGTGATGAGAGCGGTCTCCAGTCACTGCTTGCAGATCCAGGCCATGGTCCCAAGATAGCGATTCTGCCCCCCCACACAGGCTTTTTATTGCCTCTCCCAGCATTCTGTTCTACTTTCCCAGTCGACTGGGATTTGTAATCCATAACAATCCTACTGAGTATAGAACTTGGATTTTTGGACTACATATCCCAAGATGCTTTGCTCCATTCTTAGTTCACATTCACCCTGACTGCAGGATGCGATAACATAGAGTCTAGGCTGGGCACTAGGAGAAAACAGCCGCACTGTAGAAATATTGCAGAGTGTCTCCTGATAATGCAAGCAATATTAACCAGCTCCTGGATACATATATATATTTTACCATTTTATGTATTTATTTTTTTACAATTTTATTTTGTTATTATTTTTTACAATTCTTTAGGAGCCCCATTGGGGGGCTTTGGTGAAATATCAGGGGTCTAAACAGACCTCTTATGTCTCACTTTTGAAACAGAGAAAGCGACTGAGGATAGAGATTCCCCAGTCCCTTTCAGTGAATGAATGGGAAGTTCTCTGTGTTGAGCAGATTTCTGTTCATTCACAAACTGAAGCATAATAAACACATTGGGGGCCCGGGCAGCAGGGTGAGCCTGCACCACATAGGGTGATTAGGGTGTGCCCAGGCACACCCAGCACACCCCCTGCTTCTATTATATCTTGGGGGTTTGGTACACTTTCTGAAAGCACACCACAGCTGCAGGATATAATAGAAGTCAATGGCAAATCGCAGCTAACCGAGGAAAGCTGCGCTGCACCCACAGTGCAGGTAAACTGCAGCACATCAGTGTGAAAGCAGCCTTATAGGGGGCTCAGAACAGTAAAGGTTCATTTACATTTGCAGTCCGGGGGGTGGAAAAACCCCATAGTTATAATATTTTTATCACCCCCGCCCCAACCGCTCCCCCTTTAGCTGCAGTGGCCAGGGGTGTTTCAGCCGCAGCAGTTATACACCCTGTCATGGTTGGTGGGTGTAGCACCTCCCAAGCATGGCCCATTCAAGTCAATGACGCCACTCTGCAAGTGCCCTGCAACCTTGTGCAGTACAGCAAACAAGGGGTTAAAGCAGGCAGTGTTGTGTTGCGCTCACACCACCTGCTTTAACCCCTTGGACCCCACAGAAGCATGCAGTTGTGGGGCACTTGCAGAGTGGCCCCATTTACTTGTATGGGTAGCAATTGGCAGGTGGTAGCACCCACCAAAAGCAACAGGGAGAAGGCCGCTGCCGAATGCAACAAATGCCCCGTACACACGAGCAGATTTTCTGTCGGAAAAAACTGGGATGGTTTTTCCAACGGGATTCCGCTCAAGCTTGACTTGCATACACACGGTCACACAAAAGTTCTGTGAACTTACGACCGTCAAGAACGCGGTGACGTACAACACTACGACGAGCTGAGAAAATTAAGTTCAATGCTTCTGAGCATGCGTCGAATTGTTTCTGAGCATGCATAGGAATTTTGCGCGTCAGAATTTGTACAGACGATCGGAGCTTTTTCCGACCGAACCTGCTCTCAATCTGGAATTCCGCCAGCAAAAGTCCGATGGAGCATACACACAATTTCCGACCAAAAGCTCACATCCGACTTTTGCTGGGGGAATTTCCGATCGTGTGTACCTCCCCTGCAAAAGCGATCTGAGTGTGTTTGACAGGTGGTGAGGAAGTGATATGTTGCCTCCGCCTGATTTAAACCCATGATTGCTGTGCAATGCACGCGATTATGAAGCAGTAGTACGGTAATTAGAGGTTTAAATCAGGTGTGAGGAGGTGACACTGTGCCCGAAGATCTTTGACTTCTCCAATGTTGTTCAAGTAGATCTCCACCTCTTTGAGGCACAGGCCCCCTGGAGCATGGGGCCGGGTCGCAACTGCAACCCCCGTACGTACGCCCCTGCAAGCCAGGAGCAAGAAAAGAAGACAGCCCTGAACAAGGACCTCCATGGCAGGATCACAAGTATTCTTTTCATGAAAACTGAAAATTTCAAAAGCTTGAAGACAAATACTGAAATGACAATAACATGGTAAAGCTTTTATTGGATATTAGGCTACTTTGACACTGAAGTGCCGCTAAAACAGCGGTCATTTTTATGGCGCTTTAGGAGAGCTTTTACGGCACTTTTTGGGCTCTAGCGGGCTGTTTTTTTTAAGGTCACGTGATAACGTGACCTAAAAGCGGAGTTCCACCAGAAAGTGGAACTTCCGCTCATTTGTCTCCTCTCTCCCTCTGGTGCCACCTTTTGGGGGCAGGGGGGAGGGGGGACACGATACCTGTCTTCGACAGGTATCCTGTTCCCACTTCCGGGAGTCTGGGCCGCGGCCCGTGACATCACCACGGGGCTCCCTTCTCCTCTTCTTGTTGCCGGTCCAGTAGGAGAGAGGAGCTGGGCCTCTCACATGCGCAGTAGGGTTCCCGGTGTGAAGCCGTAAGGCTGTCTACACTGCCAGGTACCCTTACCCGCAATGGAGGCGGCAGCACCCGACAGCTGATGGGAACATCAGCTGCAGGTGCCGAGATTGCTGGACTCTAGGACAGTTAAGTGTCCTATTGTTAAAAGCCAGCAGCAGCAGTATGTGTAGCTGCTGGCTTTTAATTTTTTTGGGGGGGGGCGGAACACTGCTTTAAAAAAAAAGGAAAAAAAGACCAGTTTTGCGGCGCTTTCAAATTCTTTTTTGCGTAGCTTTGGTTTCATTTCAATGGGCAGGGGTGTTTTTTGGAGCGCTTTTTATAACGCTCCAAACCTGCCCCAAAGATGATGCTTGCAGGACTTTTTTTACCGTCCCGTAAGCGCACTGCCCCAGTGTGAAAGAACACATTGAAGTGAATGGGAGGCAGTTTACAGGCGCTATGTCTAGCGCTAAAACGCCTGCAAACTGCCTCAGTGTGAAAGGGGTCTTAGACAGTGTGAAAGGGCCGCCGTGCGTTAGCGGTAAAGCACCACTAGTTTTTGCGGTGCTTTACCACTGTTTAAGTGGTGCTTTTCGCCCGCTAGCAGGGCGCTTTTAACCCACGCTAGCGGCCAAAGAAGGGGTTAAAAGCACCTGTGTTGCGGTGTTTCCAAAGCGTTTTTTTTAGGCGCTTTGGAAGCGATTCATTTCAATGGGTAGGGCATTTTGGGAGTGCTGTATCCGCCCCAAGGACTTTTGCTACCGTCCAGCAAGCACACTGCCCCGGTGTGAAAAGTCATGCTGAAACAAATGGGAGGCAATTTTCAGGCGCTTTACAGGCGCTATTTCTAGTGCTAAAAAGCCTGAAAACTGCCTCAGTGTAAAAGGGGTCTAAGTAATTGGTTTTAGATCTATAATAACCCTTGTGCTCAAAACCTGAGCAAGTTTATAAAGAGCGGGCCAAATACCCTGTACAAGAGGTAAGTGGTGAGCATAGTCGGGTCTGCACTGGCTGCAGTGGTTTGGAGCGGAGACACTGTATATAGTGTATATAATGCTTTGGAAGAATTTTCAACACACTTAATGGAAACTTTCTCTGCTGGCACAGATTGCTTTGTAATTTATGGGATGCTATTATCACTTATTGTATTGCACATGCAGTTTTCTGTATTGATGCATTGTGTGTAGCTCAATATAAAGGATGTTTCCATAAAAGATTCATATCTCAGAAATTAAGCTGCTCTAAGCGGCCGATCAATAAACACTGTCCAGAAAATCTGTTTATTTGCTCAAGTCAATCCTTTTCTATTATATAAGTAAAAGGGATTTTGTTTTCACTCATCATAGAACCCTTTTCTCCAGAAGAGTTTTACTGGTGGACACTTGAGTCCTGTATGGGTACAACTACTGCTTATAGGAAGTTGGGCGCAAGGCAAAGTCAAGGGCATAGCCCCATCTAGTGGCTTTACCCCTGCATGTACTTAACCACTTTAATACTGGGCACTTTCACCCAATTCCTGCCCAGGCCAATTTTCAGCTTTCAGCACTTTGAATGACAATTGCGCGCTCATGCTACACTGTATGTATAACCATTTTTATCATTTTTTTTTCACACAAATAGAGCTTTCTTTTGGTGGTATTTAACCGCTTCAGCCCTGGAAGATTTTACCCCCTTCCCTGACCAGAGCACTTTTTGCGATTCGGCACTGCGCCGCTTTAACTGACAACTGCGCGGTCGTGCGACGTTGCACCCAAACAAGATTGACGTCCATTTTTTCCCACAAGTTGAGTTTTCTTTTGGTGGTATTTGATCACCTCTGTGGTTTTTATTTTTTTGCTCTACAAACAAAAAAAAGCAACAATTTTGAAAAAAAAGCAATATTTTTGACTTTTTGCTTTAATAAATATCCCCCAAAAATATCTAAAAAAGACAAATTTTTAACCTCAGTTTAGGCTGATATGTATTCTACATATTTTTGGTAAAAAAAAATTGCAATAAGCTTTTTATGGCATTTTTTTATTTTTTTAGTTTTATGGCATTTTTATTATTAATTTTTTTTATTAGTAATGGCGGCAGTCTGCGATTTTTATCATGACTGCAACATTATGGCGGACACATCGGACACTTTTGACACCATTTTGGGACCATTGTCATTTATACAGCGATCAGTGCTATAAAAATCAACCGATTACTGTGTAAATGACACTGGCAGGGAAGGGGTTAAACACTAGGGGCGATCAAGGGGTTAAGTGTGTCCTAGGGAGTGACTCTAACTCCACTCACATGACAGCGATCACTGCTCCCGATGACAGGGAGCAGTGATCTCTGTCATGTCACCAGGCAGAACGGGGAAATGCCTTGTTTACATAAGCATCTCCCCGTTCTGTAGCTCCGTGACATGATTGCCGGGAACCCGGAGGACATAGAGTCTGCGGATGCCGCGGGCACGGTCACGCTGTACGTGGCAGGCGCGCGCGCCCACTAGCCCCGCCAATGAAAGGGGATGTACAGGTATGCCCATTTGCCCACCGCTGCCATTGTGCCGATGTATATTGGCGTGCAGCGGTCGGCAAGTGGTTAATCATGACTGGGTTTTTATTTTTTGCTTAATAAACAAAAAAAGACTGACAATTTTGAAAAAAAAATTGTTTCTCTTGGTGAGCGCTTTGGGACAAGGGGGGCTCTGCACCCATATTGATGGGGACAAGGGCCTCCCACCCCCCTCCTGATCCATACCAGGCCACATGCTCATAACATAGGGTTGATGGGGGCAAGGGCCTCATCCCCACAACCGTGGCCAGTGGTTGTGGGGGGTCTGCCTGGGGGCAGGGAGCTTTTTCGGAATCTGGAAGTAATAAAAACACAGAGACCAGGTAACGTAAAAAGGTGGCCCTGCCCCTTACCTATATAAGAACTGTCAAACGGAGGAGCCTGCAGTAGGCAGATGGCCCCCGTGACGGTAGAAACATTTTTTTTTTGTTTGTTTTTTTCGGGTGTGGCGGGCACCGTTATTGACGATAGATCTACATTGATCAAATACTGTTTTTTATTTTTTAATAAAGGATTTGTCAAAAACTGTCTCTGTGTTTTTATTACTTCTGGACATTTTTTTGGTGAATGGGCAGGGGTACTATGTACCCGATACTCATTCACATAGGTGGGGGGCAGGCTCTGGGGGCCCCCCATGTGATGCCAAAAAGTAAGGCCACCTTCTCAGATAAGGTCATAAGAGTCTCCTGTATCGGTTCATTAGGTGGAGTACTAGATTATGGTACCATGGTGCAGAGGGGGTCATAAGGAGGATGTAAGTAACACCCTGACGATCTTACAACATACAGTATGTATCACAAACTGAACAAGCAGAGCTAACGGGACTCTACCCTGACTACAAATGGGTTCCACGAGGAGCAAGCATGTATAAAAGATGTGTGGTATTCACCAGAGACCTCCTTTCAGGGGATTGGACTTGCGTTTGGCTGCATCTGCTCCCAAAGTCACTTCCCAAGCTACTAGCAAATGCAAAAGTCCCAGTGGTGGAAACAGCCAGGCTACAAGCAAGGAAATAGAGAAAGAAACATACCAGAAACAGTGCCAGAAACCAGGAGGGACAGAAGGAGTTTACCAGGAAAATCACCAGTGGCCAGAAGCGACAGAAGGAACCTACCAGGAACTGTGCCAGCAGCCAGGAGTGATAGGAGGAGGGATCATGTCAGGAATAGGCCATTTGTGAGGAGCATACGAGGAACAATGTAAGTGATCAGTGGTGACTGGTGTAGCAGCCCATGGAGTACAGCAGCCATTTTAAGGCTGCAGTCAAGTGATCTTGACGTGATCAACTGTGACATGCAGGGAAAAACCTGGACCACATACTCTAGGAGACGTGCCAATGGAGCAAGGAAGATAAGTACTGGGTACAATTTGATGAACACATTGCAGGTTCAATAGTGAATTCTGTGGGAAGATGGCTTATAAATCTGGCAATTCCCAACTCAGAAAGGTTACACTGAGAGAGGCTATGCTCTCTCAAAACTTGAGATTTTATAACAAAGTTATAACCAATGACTTAGAAGCAGAATGCAGAATTGTCAATAGAATTGGCAATAGAAGACTGTGGAGAATGTTCTCCTTTTGTGAGTCAGTGAATTGCATGGCAAGATCAGATGCCCACTTAGAGAGAAGGCAGGGATAAAGTCCACCGTCGGTCGAATCAGAGTCGCATAAATGGTAGAAAGACTATGGCGAAATGGTTCCCATCTATGGCAGATAGTCTCCAGTTCTGTGAGCTGACGGAAGATACCGGGGGATCAGGAGCATTTACAAAGGAAATGTGGAAGCTGGAGACCACTCCGGAAATCTAAAGGGGGTTCTGAGGGGTGGCAGTAGAGAAGAACTTACCGTCAGGCCCCAGGAAGTGCTAGAGGTGGAGACGACCACTGGACACCAGGTGCTGAAACTGGGAACTCTGAAGGCCTGGCTCAAATCCTGGGTTACCCAGAATGGAGATCATGGGGGACGGTAACAGAGAAACCAAAGAGCTGAGAAAAGTGTTTCTGGAGAACTTCAAGTTCTACCAAGAGTGGGATGATCACTGAGATCCTTCGGCAATGAAAGAGTGATCCAGGGCCAGCTCTTCACAGTTTTGTGCAAATCTTCCATCTCATTAGCTACCCAGTGTTTTGCCTCGGCATGACAATGCCAATCAATAAGCCTAGTGAGATAGGCCACCTTGTAGTACGCCCGCATATCTGGGAGGCCAACTCCACTCTGGTGTGTGGGAAGGTGAAGAAGTTGGAGCATGAAGGCGAGGTTTCTGTTGGGACCATACAAACTCCTGAAAGAGGGAGTTGATATGTTTGAAAAAGTCAGGAGGTAACTGGATAGGGAGGGCCTGCAACAGATAAAGAACCCTAGGCAAAATTGTCATCTTAAGGGCACTGCAACGGCTGAACCAGGTTAAAGTGAACGGGTGCCAATGGAGTAGATCAGTACGCAACCGGGTTAGCAGTGGATCAAAATTGGCCGTATAAAGGGAAGTAGGTTCCTGAGTAATATTAACTCCCAAATAGCAAATAGAGTCGCCTGCCCAGCAGAAAGAGAAGGAGAGACGAAGGTGGCCAATCATGGCCCGATCCACCAAAATATTAAGAGCAGAGGACTTGGACAAGTTAATTTGAATGTGAGAAAGAGCACTGTACGTGTGCAGCCATTAGAGATATTTTGGCAGGGACAATAACGGGTCAGTCAGGAAAAATATAAAATCATCTGCAAAGGCACCTTATGGACACCGGACGCCTTCTGGTAGCCCGCAATGTTAGGGTCCGCCCGTACAGTGCAGAGAAAGGGTTCCAAAAAAAGAATGAAAATTAAGGGGGACAGAGGACAGCCCTGGTGTGTACCATTCGTGATCATAAAAAAGTCAGACCTATTCTCTTTAACCTTGATGGCAGCCGAGGGGCAAGAATAGAGGGTAAAGATTCAGCTCAATATGGACAACCCCAGTTCAATGTGCTCCAGGGTGGAACACAGGAACTGCCAATTGACCCTATCAAAGGCCTTCTCTTTGGCATGCCCGAAGATGCTATATGCGATTGCATAGTTGAAAACGCAGCCGAAGGGGAGCTTGACAAAGAGGCGTGATTAAGGTTGTAAAGACCGTGGTAGAAAGTGTGGAACTACATAGTTACATAATAAAATGAAATAAAACTCACGCTAAGTTGCTCCAATAATAGCTACAAAACTGCAGCAGCTGTGCAAAGGTGCTATAACCTTACTCAGTGAAAGAAAAATAAGAAACAGCACTGGCAGAATGTAATATAAACAATGCAATGATATAGTGACTAATACCATATAAATCAGTATACTTGTGCTATACAAATCAATATGCAAACAAAAATATATAATATAATATAAGCAAATCTATACAAATCATTAAAGTGCTTGGTGCTCATATGATGATAGAATAAAGTGCAACGGTGCTCCAAACTTGAAAAAAGTGTGAGGTGCCAACACCCCCCCTTCGGTGACCCCACTCACCAGAAACAATGGACCATCAGCTTTACAGTCTTATGCCCCGTACACACGGTCGGATTTTCCGATGGAAAATGTCAGATCGGAGCGTGTTGTTGGAAATTCCGACCGTGTGTGGGCTCCATCGGACATTTTCCATCGGATTTTCCGACACACAAAGTTTGAGAGCAGGAGATAAAATTTTCCGACAACAAAATCCGATCGTGTCAATTCCGACCGTGTGTGGCCTGTTCCGACGCACAAAGTGCCATGCATGCTCAGAAGAAATTCCGACACGGAACAGCTCGTTCTGGTAAACTTAGCGTTCGCAATGGATACAGCACTTTCGTCACGCTGCAATGTCAAAAATGGTTTAATACAGCGCACTCTCTTCTTCTTTATAATGTGAGAAGAATTAAGTAGTTTTGCTGCTCATATTCACACACACTTCTCACAAACTTTTTTTTTTGTTTTTTTATTGGGATTCCCTGAATATATTGTTATTTGTCACATCTGACATAATGTTTTTTTTTTATTTTATTTTTTTTGGTATTTTAAGCCTTATTTGTTTTAGATTTTATGTTTGTATTTTTTCCAAGGCTGATCTTTGTTCAATGTTATTTTTATTTTTACTCCAGACTATTTTTGTGTGTGTTTTGTGTGTCAAGTTACCACAACACCATTGATATCTTTTATTATTTAATCTCAAGGAGATTGTTTGTTGTTGGTGTCCCTTGTTCATTTCACATTGTATATTTGAAATGTACCTGAATCCTCACAAACAAACTGTCCTTTTTGAAGTAAAACACATAGGAGAGTATAATTCAAACCAAAATTCCTTTATTAAGGGCTCAGAACCAAACAAAGAGGGAGGCAACGCTGGATCAACAGGAGAAATTAGCGAAGCCTGGGACCCCCAGGGCAGACATCAATTCTTGAACATCAAAATTGGTGGCCTGAGGAGTCCATATGTAAGGGAGGGCAGTCTGGTCCAGAATTCGCAGAGATCCGGAAAGCAGCAGATGACATCTGTGTCCCCAAGCTGTGGTACTACAAGAGGCTGCATCTTTTGGCCGACCAGACTGGATCCAGGGTCCTCACTTTCTGGTCTTCCTTCCACGCTTCCTTCCACGCTGTGGCTCTGCTGTTGGAGATGTGGCAGGAGGAGGAGGAGGACTGGGAGGACCTGGAGGAGAAGGAGGAGGAGGACCATCTGTGAGTTCGCAAAGGTGTGCCTGAGCTGTAATTTGGCCCCTCATACCTTTGTTAAGAGCCTCCAATATGAGCGACTCACACATGACTTGTTGTCCCTCCTCCATCCTCTGCATTTTATAGGCAATGGTGGCAGCAATGTCCTCCTCCATGGTGTGTGGTGCTCCCAGGACCTCTGTAGCCCTCCAAAAGAGTCCTCTGCCAGCCTCCTCTAGGGCACTCCTCCTCCTGCCACTTTCTCTTTCCAGGGTGAGTGGAGGGACCTGCAGATCAGCCAGCCGGCTCGGCCCGGCCACCTCCTGGCTGAGACTTCCCTGTGTATGAAAAAGGGACATGGTTTTATTTTTTGCTTCATCAATCACAATCCTAAATTAGTACTCCCAACTAACATCTAGTTAACATCATTGATTGTACAACCAGAAATATTTAGAGGAATGCTATACCTGGCTCAATCTGGGCTCCTCCACATGTTGCCTGGAAGGCCCAGGTTGGGGCGTCAGAAGCCTCAGCCGGGGGGGAAGGAAGCGTGGAAGGAAGACTGGAGAGGGATGGCCTGGGTTCAGTCTGGCCTGCCAGAAAATGCAGCCTGTCGTAGTACAACATCCTGGGGACATAGATGTCATCTGCTGCTCCGGATCTCTGGGAATCCAGGACTTTCTGGCGCTCCCTTACATATGTGCTCCTCAGGCCACCAATTATGATCTTCAAATAGGTGATGTCTGCCGTGGTGCGTCCAATGCTCCTTCCTCCGCTCACAGATCATACGTAATACGCACGTGTGTTACGCTTTATATACACTGCGCATGCGTGTAACTCCGCCCGCCCCTGATGTTCTTTCTATTCTATTCCCCGCCCCTTTTCGTTCGGCGCAGTGGGGGAAGAGCACATGGCGGAGTCACAGCAGGTGCGTGCTAATTACAGGAACAAGGAGGAGGAGGAGGAAAGCCCGGATCCGGACACGTCCCGATCCAGAAGGAGACGATTTAAGGCCACAAATATGTCCTTTGGGGAGATGTTGGAGATGGTGGACATCCTGAAGAGGGCCGACTATGACGGAAAGTATGGGCCTTACCCCAACCCCAATATCAGAAAGGCCAAGATCATGGTGAAAGTGGTCAAAAGTCTTCACAGGAATTTCAGGGTACGACGATCGAAAGATCAGCTCAGGAAGCGGTGGTCGGACCTGAAATTAAGAGAGCTCGAGCAGTACAGAAAGATCCGGAGAGTGCTGCAAAAAAGTAAGTAGTTGTGCTGTGTTCCTGTTCTTTTTGTCTTTCTTACGTTCGTGCTGCTCCATATGCTTTTCTTAATTGTACAGTTTAAAATGTCAATTTTAATGTTCATGGGCCCATTATTCGTTCGTATCAAACATTTTTTGGACCCCTCTAGAACACCATTGTTTAGGCCATATGCATTTTCCGACATTTTTTTAGGGCCTACTTGGATGCCAAATATTTGTTTGTGTAGATGGGTTTGTTACTAGAATGAAATGCAAACTAGATTCTGTGTAAGGAGAGGACACTGAGCAGCTGTTTTCACATCTGGACACTGGAGCACTAGTGTGGGACACAAGAACAACATTTTTATTAGGGGGGCACACAGGTGCTCCAGTGTATACTATAGGGGGGTCTCCATCTGTGAAACTTGTACTAAACAGGTAAAGTATTGCAGCTTGACAAAGGCCAATAAAAAAACGACATCTTGGAACTCTGCTAAAATAGACAATTGTACCCCACTTCCAAGCAATGTTTCCTATTTCTAGTTCTGCCATCAAATATCTGTTTGCAAATTATACCATTTTTGTTTTACATAGGGGAGAAAAGACTCGGAGGACACCCCTCATCCGAGGAGACCACAGACCCCCCACCTATGGAAGAAGGTGAAATACCCCCAACCCAAGAAGAGCAGGAGGAGGAAGAAGATGTGGTGGAAATTGGCACCACAACAGGTGAGCGTCTGCGACCACAGACTCAGGTAAGAGATGGATGGTGGCAGATTTTTAATACCTGTTTTTGTTTGGTTTCTCTCTTTTTAGGTGATCGTGATGTTAGGGATCGAGATCCTTTCACATCTGAAAGTGCACAGATCCTGATCGGGGAGATCATGGGGTGTAATTTAGAATTGCAAAACATCCAGAAAAAAATAAATGATGTGATTCAAAAAAATAATAACATCATTGATGTTTTGGGGCAAATTTAAAACCCCACAAAATCACTTTTTTTAGTGTGGTCCAATGTTTTAAATATTTTAGCAATGTTTCGAAAAGCCGAATTTGGAGGATGCACACAGTGTGCCAACATGTGCTATCTGCCATCACGGGAGATCAATGGACGCGTTTTGGGGGTGCAACCCCTTCATCAATTATAAAGTAGCGGTGAGGAAGGGCTTGCTCCCCCAAAACACGTCCCTTGATCCCCCGTGATGGCAGCTAGCACATGTTTACATTCGTAAATTGGTGTGCATCTTCCAAATTTGGCTTTTCCTGGGGTGATTTGACCCCATCTGAAAGCAATATCAAACACAGTTCCTAAATACTCATGTCTGATATTGCCTTCAGGTTTTACCATATGTGAACTTTGTAAGTTCAAGTTTTTTGTCTTTCTTGTTGGTTTTACACAGGCCTGTTTTATCTTAAATGGACATTTATATTTTTGATAATGCCACCCCAAAAATTGTTATACAAGAAACATGTTGGTTTGTTTTAAAAACCTTTGGTAAATGCACATGTGATTGTGCAGGTATAAAAAAGTTTGTTAATCAAGAATGTGTGGATTATTGTCTCAACACTACAACACTTTTGGGGTGATGTAATTGCTGTCTTCAGCGAAAATGGGGGTTATTTCCTAAGGGCAAATCCTCTTTGCACTACAAGAGCATTTTCATTGCAGTTTCAAGAGCACTTGTAGTATAAAAAGTGTATACGCCTTTAGTAAATAACAGCCAACAGTGCTTTGTGTAAGGTTACACAATCACGCCATTTTCAGGACTCCACACATTTCTGTCAGGGTCAGCTAAAACAAACACAAGCAGTAAATGTCCACAAAGATTTTCATTTGTTTGCTTTTTTATTGGAAAAAGGCTTCACAAATTTGAAGGCATATTGATAGCCCCCCTACCCGCAAAGAACTCCAGGTATCGTAACGGGCATTCAGGGAGGGCAAGCCAGGACGGCCGCTTTCAAGCGCCGTCAGTGTTTTAGGTGTCACTCCGGCCTCAGGCCCAACTGAGCCAGCATAGTTGGCTGAATGTTTCCTTAAAAAGTTATGGAGAATACAGCACGCCAGTATAATATGGTTCAATTTATACTCCGCCATATGGATAGGTGTCAGAAATAGGCGGAACCGGCTGGCCAGGATTCCAAATGTGTTCTCCACCACTCTTCGGGCTCTGGCCAGCCGATAATTAAAAACCCTCTGTTCCGGGGTGAGGGTCCTCATCGGGAATGGCCGCATCAGGTGGTCCCCCAGCGCAAACGCTTCATCAGCAACGAACACGAATGGGAGTCCTTCCACATTGTCCTCTGGAGCTGGCTAGTCCAAGCTGCCATTCTGGAGACGCCTGTAGAACTCCGTCTGGGCGATGACTCCACCATCGGACATCTGGCCATTCTTCCCCACGTCCACATACAAGAAGTCGTAATTAGCCGACACCACCGCCAACATCACAATACTATTGAACCCCTTATAGTTGAAATAGTACGACCCCGAGTTGGGTGGTGGGACGATGTGGATGTGTTTCCCATCAATTGCCCCTCCGCAATTAGGAAAGTCCCACCGCTGGGCAAAGTGGGAGGCCACAGTCTGCCATTCCTGTGGCGTGAAAGGAAACTGTTGAGTTAAAAAAAAAATAATTACTATTTTTGCTCAGAAACATGGCAAGCAGATTAGGCACGAACATTATGGGGCAACCTCCAGATAGCATTTATTAAGGGGAATTTAACAACGCCAAAGTATAAGGTACACCTATCATATTCCCCCTCCACCCCCCTCATGGGCCATTTCTAACATTATGGGGTGTGTGGAAATCTTGGACAGGT
This sequence comes from Aquarana catesbeiana, assembly GCF_042186555.1. NCBI lineage: Eukaryota > Metazoa > Chordata > Amphibia > Anura > Ranidae > Aquarana > Aquarana catesbeiana. The sequence goes on along the minus strand of NC_133324.1, from coordinate 930,315,905 downwards.
AACCCTCTTCACTTCATTGAGAGATGAATGCCTAAATACAGGGTATTACTTGGAACATCCCCTCCTTAGTTACACTATTGGCAGCCCACTGGACAGGTAAGAAGTGTCATAATACAAAGATATAAATACACATTGTACACATTTGAGGACATTTGGACATTCTGCTATTACCTGTCAAGATAATAATAGGATACAAAAACTTTAAACAGTACCATTTGAAAGTATACAGGCAGGCCCTTGCACTACATGCTTTGGGGAATTCATCCATACATCAGAGCACAAAACAGATGGGTATAGTGTGTATGGGTTTGGCAAAGTCAGCAGATAGATGATTGAGGATAGATAGAGAATTGGTATCAGCTGACTTAGCAGTTAGGGGGAGGGAGGGTTACTAAAAATGATTTGGGGACACCACAAAAAAAAAGCCTCTGGCACTCTGCCTGAATTTAAACCTAAAATAACATTTCAAAACATTTTAGGGGGTGTTTGGGGTAAAGCACTACTATGGAGCTGATAAAATACATTGTTAAGTGACTACATTAGGTGAATATAGGGCAGGAGACACCATGCTGGGGAGGTTATTGAAGGCCAATCTGTATGAAGGACCTAAAAAAATAATTACATAAAAATTCTGCATGCATGAGAACAAAGGGGACATTCACAGTATATTCCAATCATGGTCATTAGGGAATGAGGAAAGAAATACAATATATTTTCAAACATTCAATACAATAAAATGTGATATTAAAAGAAAAAAATCTTACCTTCATATACTCCTTCTGCAGGACCTGGATGATGGCAGAACAGGTCTCTGGGATGATGATCCCCAGAGCCTGGGGGGAGATGCCTGTCGAGAACTTCAAGTCCTGCAGGCTTCTCCCCGTCGCCAAATACCGCAGGGTAGCGACGAGCCTCTGCTCCGGATTGATGGCTTGCCTCTGCTAATATAAGGGGTCAGCGAAGCCAACAGACGGTGAAAAATCCGTCATCCTGAGAAAGTTCCTGAAATCATCAGGATTATTCTCACGGATCTCACGGAGCAAAGGCATATGAGAGAACTGGTCACGCTGAAGCAACCAATTCTTGGTCCATGAACTCCTCCCCACCCTGTTCATGGACTGGACTTGTGTCAAGGTCAGGACCCCAACACCAAGCCCCCGCACAGCACGAACTCTACGAGCAGGGCCGTCTTTAACGCAGGGCAAAAGGGGCAGCTGCCCTGGGCCCTGTCATTGCTGTGGGGCCCAAAGCAGCTGCCACTTAAGCCCTGCGCTGCCCGCAGTTTTTGCAGAGTAGCGGGGGGAGCCGATCCCCCCTGCCCTCCCAAGCGGCTACATTCATTATACAGGAGAGCGGGACAGCTGCGGGCTTCATGTGTTTGAGCCCGCTCGTCCCGCTTCTCCCTCTGTCAGGAGCTGCGGACCCTAGTAAATGACAGTGCGAGAGCGGCGCTCTGTGTTCCTCCCGCCCCCACCCCCGCCTGGCAGACCTGTGTAGCACACAGCCGAGTGAAGTTTTCTGGCTGTGTGCTGGGTCTGATAGGCTGGGACTGTGTTCGTTGCACCGCCGTGTGACCAGGTAAGAAAGAACAAGGTGGAGAGAAGGGGAAGAGGATTAATTTGTGCAGACTGCAGAGAATTGCTGGTACAGAGGTGGACATGGGGGGTACAGAAGTGAGAAGACATGGGGGGTACAGAGGTGGACATGGGGGGTACAGAAGTGAGAAGACATGGGGGGTACAGAGGTGGACATGGGGGGTACAGAAGTGGACATGGGGGGTACAGAGATGAACATGGGGGGTACAGAGGTGGACATGGGGGGTACAGAGGTGGACATGGGGGTACAGAGGTGGACATGGGGGGTACAGAGATGGACATGGGGGGTACAGAGGTGGACATGGGGGTACAGAGGTGGACATGGGGGGGTACAGAGGTGGACATGGGGGGTACAGAGGTGGACATGGGGGGGTACAGAGATAGACATGGGGGGTACAGAGATGGACATGGGGGTACAGAGGTGGACATGGGGGGGTACAGAGATGGACATGGGGGGTACAGAGGTGGACATGGGGGTACAGAGGTGGACATGGGGGGTACAGAGGTGGACATGGGGGGGTACAGAGGTGGACATGGGGGGTACAGAGGTGGACATGGGGGGGGGTACAGAGATGGACATGGGGGTACAGAGGTGGACATGGGGGGTACAGAGGTGGACATGGGGGGGTACAGAGGTGGACATGGGGGGTACAGAGGTGGACATGGGGGGGGTACAGAGATGGACATGGGGTACAGAGGTGGACATGGGGGGTACAGAAGTGAGAAGACATAGTAGGTACAGAGGTGGACATGGGGGGTACAGAGATGGACATGGGGGGGTACAGAGATGGACATGGGGGTACAGAGGTGGACATGGGGGGGTACAGAGGTGGACATGGGGGGTACAGAAGTGAGAAGACATGGTAGGTGCAGAGGTGGACATGGGGGGTACAGAGATGGACATGGGGGGTACAGAGGTGGACATGGGGGGTACAGAGGTGGACATGGGGGGGGTACAGAGATGGACATGGGGGTACAGAGGTGGACATGGGGGGTACAGAAGTGAGAAGACATAGTAGGTACAGAGGTGGACATGGGGGGTACAGAGATGGACATGGGGGGTACAGAGGTGGACATGGGGGGTACAGAGGTGGACATGGGGGGTACAGAGATGGACATGGGGGGGTACAGAGATGGACATGGGGGGGTACAGAGGTGGACATGGGGGGGTACAGAGATGGACATGGGGGGTACAGAGGTGGACATGGGGGGTACAGAAGTGAGAAGACATGGTAGGTACAGAGGTGGACATTGGGGGTACAGAGGTGGACATGGGGGGTACAGAGGTGGACATGGGGGGTACAGAGGTGGACATGGGGGGTACAGAGATGGACATGGGGGGTACAGAGATGGACATGGGGGTACAGAGATGGACATGGGGGTACGGAGGTGAACAGAGGCGGTGGGGGGGTACAGAGGTGAACATGGATGGGGGGTACTACAGAGGTGGATAAGGGGTACAAAGGTGGACATTGGGGGGGGTACAGAGGTGGACGGAAAGATATAGAAGTGAACGTAGATGGGGGTACAGAGCTGAACACAGAGGTGGATGTGGGGTACAAAGGTGGACGGAAAGATATAGAGGTGGACATGGGGGGGTACAGAGGTGGATGGGGGATACAGAAGTGAGCTGTGGATGGGGGGGGGGCAGAGGTAGACAGGGGATACAGAAGTGAGCTGTGGATGGGGGGGCAGAGGTAGACAGGGGATACAGAAGTGAGCTGTGGATAGAGGGGTACAGAGGTGAGCTGTATATGGGGGGGACAGAGATAGACAGGGAATACAGAAGTGAGCTGTGGATGAGGAAGCAGAGGTAAGCAAAGTGATGTGCAGAGGTGACCAATAGATAGTTACTTTGCGGGAGGGAGGAGGATATGCAAGTACTACCCCTTGTGCTGATTTTTTTCTGTGCCCTGTATGATACAAACACCTCAAAGTACACCCCCCCAATCCCTATGTGTCATCCTGGACTCCTATCTCCCCCCTTCCCCCATTATCTTGAACTCCCCCATCTCACCCCCCCCCAATCATCCTGGACTCCCATATCCCCCCCCCACCCATCACCCTGGACTTCTCTATCTCTTCTCCCCATCATTATTATTATTATACAGGATTTATATAGCGCCAACAGTTTGTGCAGTGCTTTACAACATGAGGGCAGACAGTACAAGTAGAATACAATGCAATACATAAGTTTACGTGTTTGTTTTGTTTTTTCGAATGTTGGGGTGGAGAGACAATTTGCATGGGGGGGGCCCAAGAATTTTTTTTGCCCAGGGCCCAATCAATAGTAAAGACGGCCCTGTCTACGAGGAGTATGCATACGCAACATGGCTAGAAAACGGTCGGCTGCTCAGAACGGAGTAACAGAACGCACTGAAGAACAGCAAGGCCTGTGAAGAGCGACCTAAAAAACAGTAACGAACGAACAAGAATACAATGACTAATTAAAGTCACGCGGAACTTGCTTGCACGCACTGAAGAGCAGATACAAACCCACAAGCACAAACTGAACAGCAGAAAACGATCTGAAACCCACGAGTCTGAAAAAGCGCGAATCGTCTCCCACTAAACTTTTACTAACACGAGATTAGCAAAAGGAGCCCAAAGGGTGCCGCTCTTGGTTCTGAACTGGCCTTTTCTAGTCTCGTCGTACGTGCTTGACGTCACCGCGTTCTTGGCGATCGGAAATTCCGACAACTTTGTGCGACCGTGTGTAGGCAAAACAAGTTTGAGCCAACATCCGTCGGAAAAAATCCTAGGATTTTGTTGTCGCAATGTCCGAACAAAGTCCGACCGTGTGTACGGGGCATAAGGGTCAAATTGGCTGTGATCTGTTGATCTGGGGTATGTAGGATCAGGGGCAAAAAATAGGCCCGGGCATTTTAGTCTGGGCAGCCTGACCCGGGGGGGGGGGGGGGGGGGGGGCGTATATTCACGTGGGTGGTTGTGATAGGATATTCATCCTGAGCGACAGCCCCTCCAGTCCAGCAAAGAGACAGCCCCAGTCCAGCAAATAGACAGCCTCAGACCAGCAAAGAGACAGCCTCAGTCCAGCAAAGAGACAGTCCCAATCCTCCCCTCTTATCCGCCACTACAGAGCAGGACTTTGGCTGTAACACACACTGGATCAGTTCAGTGCACTAACCTTCCTCCCTGTGCAGCTGTCACAGTGTGCCGGCCATTGTTAAGAGGGAGGCTGCCGTTGTCCCGAGTGCAGGTATATCTCCAGCGCCTGGCCCGGGAGGTGTCTGTTCTCTGCAGGTACTCCTCTCCTGCCTTCTTCTGCACATCCTAGTTTGCTGGTGCCGGCCCTGCTTCAGGCACGGCCGCATAGAGGGAGGTTAGCGGTGGCCGTGGTCTATGTTAGCCCTGGCCAAACCGTGGTCGCCGCTTATCTCCTTCTGTGTGGCCTGGTCTGCTCTTCTTAGGACATGCAGCCCGGAGGCCCCCGGCCCACTAGGCAAACGCCCAGTGTGCCCTATGACCAGCCAGGGCCACTTGGGCTTCACGAGTCTCTCTGAGAGACGCGTGATGAGAGAACCTTTAGGAGGAGGGAGAGATTGTGCCTTTATTGTGGCCAAGCAGGTCACTTTTTGAAGTCTTGTCCTACCTGTCAGGGGAATGCCCGAACCTTGAGGTCCTGTCACAGACAGACCTTAGGTGGCGTTGTTTCGTCCCCAGTTATCCAGAAGGATAAGCCCCTGGTTTCAGTCACCCTTTCTAGGGCTAAGGCATCCGTCGAGATACAGGCTCTAATCGACTCTGGGGCTGCAGGCCTGTTCATTGATGCTGCCTTTGTATCAAAGCACTCGATTCTGCTGCAGCTACGTGACACTCCACTTGCCATTGAGGCTCTTGACTGGAGACCTCTACAGCCTGCCCATGTGACTCATGAGATGGTTCTGTTGTCCATGGCCATAGGGGCTCTTCACCATGAGATAATCCAATTCCATGTTATTTCCTCACCTAAGTTTCCGCTGGTTATTGAGGCACAACCCCTCTTTTGATTGGCTTCGTGCTGAAGTACTCTCCTGGTCACCACAATGCAATAAGACATGCTTCCAGATGGTAGCCAAGGTCCTGTGCACCTCTTCACTCTCCTCCCTGCCGGAGGAATACCGCGATTTTAGCAATGTCTTTGACAAAGGTCAAGCCGGTAGTTTGCCTCCACACCGGCCGTATGATTACACAATTGACCTTCAACCTGGTGCCATACCCCCTCGTGGCCGGGTTTACCCTTTGTTAGTCTTGGAGGATAAAGCCATGGAGGAGTATGTTGCAGATGCACTTTCTCGAGCTTTCATCTGCAAATCCTCGTCCCCTGCTGGTGCTGGTTTCTTCTTCGTGAAGAAGAGGAGTGGTGAACTGAGACCTTGTATTGATTATAGGGGTCTCAATCGTTTCACGTGTAAGAATGCCTGTCTGAATCCATTGATTACGGAGTTATTTGACCGCCTCCGGGGAGCAACGGTTTTCACGAAGCTTGATTTGAGAGGGGCAGTATTCCGCCTATCACACAAGCCGGTCTAGGGGGGCGGGACCCTGTTACAGCGCCGCCTTACGCACACAGACCCAGCTCCGTGCCATACATCGGCTGCTGTGTGTGATCCAGGAAATAGTGAAGCTGCAATTGGTAGGCACATAGGCTGCAATGGTGGGCACACAGAGGCTGCAATGGCTGGCACACAGAGGCTCCAATGGTGGGCACACAGAGTCTGCAATGGCTGGAAAACAGAGGCTGCAATGGCTGGCACACAGAGGCTGTGATGGCCGGCACACAGAGGCTGCAATGGCTGACACACAGAGGCTGCAATGGCTGGCACACAGAGGCTCCAATGGTGGGCACACAGGAATTAATGACGTTATGATGTTGGGCTGGTATAATAATGCTATGGGGCTGGTATGACAATTTTTCCAGGGCTGGTTTTTAGCCCCAGTCTGGCCCTGCTTTTGGCCTTTGTAACACCCCGGCAGTGTTCCAGGAATTCATTAACGACATCCTCCGAGATTTGTTGCATTTATGTGTGGTGGTTTATCTCGATGGTATCCTCATATTTTCCAAGCCCCTGGAGAGCCACCACACAGATGTCTGTTGTGTGCTTCAGAAACTATGAGAGAACAATCTCTATTGTAAACTGGAGAAGTGCGACTTCCACCGTGAACAGGTTAAAATCCTGGGTTATGTCATTTCCACTGCTGGTTTTTCGATGGACCCAGAGAAACTTTCAGCAGTCCTACAGTGGTCCCGACCCGTGGGTTTACATCCTCTATATGCATTTCATGGGCTTTGCCAACTATTATCGGAAGCTTATTCGTAACTTCTAATCTCTGGTCAAGCCCCTGACTGATATGACCAGAAAGGATGGTAACCCACAGAACTGGTCTCCAGAGTCTGTAAAGACCTTTGAGAGTCTCAAGGCGGCCTTTGTTTCTGCTCCTGTGTTTGCACATCCTGATCCTACATTACCTTTTATCCTTGAGGTTGATGCTTCTGAGACTGGAGTTGGCGCCCTTCTGTCTCAACGTCCTAACTCTGAGAGCACTTTGCATACTTGTGGCTACTTTTCCAAGAAATTGTCACCTGCAGAGTGCAATTACGAGATTGGTTACAGAGAGCTGTTGGTGATCATTTTAGCCCTGAAAGAATAGAGGCATCTCCTCGAAGGTACCACTATACCGGTTCTCATTCTTATTGACCATAAGAATCTCATATTCTACACATAATATTATAGCACTGGAAGCAAACTATAAGGTTCCAATGCGGTGGTACCCGGTCCCAGTAAGGATCTCTAAATTCCTACCGAACTACCCACCTGTGTGTTTCCGAGGCTGTGGAGAGAGAGGTACGCACCTCCACATTTGGTGGGCATGCCCTATTGTACAACAATTTTGGACAATAATATTCCATATGGCCTCTATATTACTAAGTGAAACTATAGACCCTGACCCATCCCTGGCACTCTTGAATTATGTGCAGGGGGATCTCACTAAAGCCCAACTTCGCCTCCTTTTCCAACTTACTACGGCAGCTAAGCAGACGATAGCCAGAGCATGGAAAACCCCGAAACTAAATATAGTAGAAGTGAAAAATAGAGTCACCCAAGCCATGATCCATAGTAAAATTGAGGCCACCATTCTAGACCGAATTCCCCAACACTGTAAAACCTGGGCACCCTGGGTGGAACATTTTCTCCCTCCAGACTTTGATACACATTTGCTAGAACCATAGCCCTCCTGCAGGTATTTTAATAACACACCGTAATCCTTCGGGTGCCCGTGCGGTCCCGCCGACTGACTCTCTTACTCTTTCTCTTCTTTTCTTACCCTTTTCTTACTCTTTTCGTAATCCTGATCTTACCTCCCTTATCTATGTCTAATGGTCTTAGCTATAATCTCTACAACAGTATTATTACTTGCTGACCGGACCTACTTTGCGGTCTTTGTCTCCTTCGCTCGCAGAAGAATATTTTTGTTTAATTTTGTTACTTTATTGAATTTCCTCTTCTCAAGAGTCGAAACCCTCAATTGATCCTACTTATGTTTGCAATCCACAGCACTCAGTGTAGTTTGAGTTGTCTTATTTTAACACGTTGGTTTAAACTTTCTACCAATATTTTTGTATAATCTGCACATGAGATGTACTGTAAATTTTGGTCTCTATTATACAATTGAGATTATTTGTTACTGTTTTGATTGATTATGCTCAATAAAATTTTTGAACAGAAGAATCTCATATTCTTGTCTGAGGCCAAACACCTCTGTCCCAGAAGGGCACAATGGGCTCTTTTCTTGTCAAGTTTCAATTACATTGTCTCATTCTTACCATGCTCCAGACTTACCATTCTTCCAAGGCTGCTTGATACCCTGGTAAGAATCAACTCTCTTGGGCCATTCCCAACAATTCTGGTGGCCTAGTCTATGTGCTGATGTAAAGATAAAGAGATGGGGTAGTGGCGCTACCCTGTTAGAAACTGGGTGGATATGGGAAGAATGATAAGGTAGATAGCCCTACCTGTTTGGAGGGGAATTCCTATCCTAATAGGCAAAATGTGTGTGTATGTGTCCTACAGTATTGAATATAGAAGTGTGTAATATAACAAAAGTGTGCTAATCAGGTATCAAAACTATAACTAACTATAACCAAATAGAAACACATAGGTATAGAGTGATCAGAAAGAGCTATACTAAGCATAAATATGCACGTAGTGTGGTATAAATGTGCATGTAGTAAAATGATTATACATAAAATATATATGTCTGTCAAGAAAAATAAAACAGTGGTGAAAACCTAGAAAATCATACATATATAGTGAAAGTGTTGCATAGGTGAAGCTTCAAAATGACCAAAAATATATAAATAATAATAAAAAAAAAAAAAGTTAGCCAAAAATTATAAAGGTACCGAAAAATCTTAAAAATAATCAAAAATAGATCCCAAACAAATGTGTGTAAAAATATATATATAGTCCCACACACATTGTGTGTAAAAAGTCCCAAAGATGGTGTATATATAACGTGAGTATAACTCCAGAATAGCCAAATATTCAACTCGTTCAGGTCACTCTTGTGCTCAGCAAATGAAGTGAGTCGTTGTGCTCCCCCTATTGGGTCCCCACTCACCAAATGCTGTTACCCCTACAGGGGTGATAGGCATATGTGGGTAACCGTGGATGGACAGCTCTTCCAGTGACCCGTCCGTGGTCTATCGGGCTCCTGCAGCTGTCTCCACAGGGTCGGGGCATCCACACGATCAGCACCTCGCCATGAACTCACTCCACAGCTGCTCAATGCTGGGTCCTCATAGGAAGGGAAAGAAGGGCTCCCATAGTGTAGTATTTAAAATAGATGTATTTAAAAATAGATCAAAAACAATAGCTTCCCATCAAGATGTGGAAAAGCTCAGGCATACTACAATAACTAATCAATGTGATATGTAGGAAAAGCCGTTTCACGGCATGCGTTCCACCTGCGTTCCAGGCTCCCTACTTCCGTACCGGAAATGACGTAGAAGCGTAGCCCCGCCTTACACGTTTCGTCATTGGACGTTCTCAAAGGCGGCGCCATTGAAAGATGGTAGAAAGGTAGAAAGAAGGTAGAAAGATGACGCCGCCTTTGAGAACACCGCCTTGGTGCCACGTCCTCACCCTGTACAGGTTGAGAACCATGAGGAGTATGAAGTACAGTCAATTGTTGACTCCCGTAGGTTCCGTGGGCGCATACAGAACCTGGTGCTTTGGAAAGGGTACGGTCCGGATGAACGCTCTTGGGTCTCATCCTCGGACGTACATGCCCCTGTCCTCCTCCGTGATTTCCATAGATGTTTTCCCCTCAAGCCTGGTGGTCCTCCTCCGAGGAGGGGTCATTGAGGAGGGGGTACTGTCAGGGCTGGGCTCAGCCCTCCCTTCTCTGAGCTGGCCGCTCAGCTGTTGGCTAATTGCTAGCTCCTATCTCTCCACAGTTACTCAGCTCTTGCTGATATCCTACTCATCAGTCCTGCTTACTTAAGCCGCCCAGTCCAGAGGATCTCTGCCTTCGCCATGGTCAACATCTCTGAAATTATCCCCTGCGATCCTGTTCAAGACTTGTTTTGCTGACATCCCTTCTGGCTTCAGATCCTGCTTGCTGTTCCACTACAGTGATCCCTGACGTTTGGCCTGTCTGACTATTCATTCCAATTACTGAACTCTGGCTATATTTTGACTACGTTTGTTCTATTTACTTTTATTATTAAACAAGTGTGATTTAACTGTACTTCTGTCTCAGCCTGATTTCATGGTTTCTGACACTCCTGTACATCCGTCCCACCTCTGTTCTCCCTGCTTTTCTGTCCCACCACTGTAACCCCCTGCTCATGTGTTCCACCAATGTACCTCCTTTCTCCTCTGCACAACTGCCCTACCACTGTACCCCCCTGCTCTACTGTCCCACCGCTGAACCCCCTTCTCATCTGCTCCAACACTGAACCCCCCCTGCTCATCTTTCCCACTACTGTAACCCCCTTCTCATCTGGCTCAACACTGAACCCCCCTGCTTTTCTGTCCTGCCGCTGAACCCCCTTCTCATCCCTCCCACTACTGTACCTCCTTCACATCTGCCCCACCACTGTAACCCCGCTGCTCATCTGCCCCATCAATATACCCCTTTTCTCATCTGCCCCACCACTGTACCTCCCTGCACATCTGCTCCACCGCTGTATCTCCATGCTCTTCTGTCTCACTACTGAATCACCTTCTCATCTGTCCTAACACTGAACTCATCTGCCTATCTGCCCCACCACTGTAACCCGCTTTCTCATCTGCCCCATCAATGTACCCCCCTGCTCTCCTGCCCCACCACTGTAACTAACCCCCTGTTCATCTGTCCCACCAATACACCTCTTTTCACATCTGCCCCACTGCTCTACCTCCTGATTTTCTGGCCCAACACTGAACCCCCTTCTCATCTGTCCCACCACAGTACCCTTCTGCTCTTCTGTCCCACCTCTGAACCCCTCCTGCTCATTTTCCCCACTGCTGTACCCTCCTTCTCATCTGCTCCACCGCTGTACCCTCAACTATGATATGCATGATATGCAGAGTGGTGCAAGGAAGCAGAGATGAGACACATCTACCTGTCCTGGCAAACTCATCCTGCTGATCAACCTCTCACATCCAGCCCACATGCTTGTATCAATAGTAAGAAGAGCCAGCAAGACTCAGTCTATTCTTAGACTAAGGCTATTGCCGAAACACGTCAGCATTATTATTTTATTGTCACTCTAATGTACCAATAAATGACACTTCAAGGATTACAGTCTTGACGGCTCTTCTTACTATTGTTGCATTCGAGTGTGTTTGGATACATCAAGCCTCGGCACCTGTGAGTGGACCTGGTGTATGGATTAAGTTGTCCCTGCAGAGAGTTCTGTTGCCTTTTTCTTTTCCACGTGCTTGTATGTGATGTATGGGATGTATGGGGTGTCACATACAAGCATCTGGAATGGATGCGCAATGATGAGCTCAGGTCAGGGGCATTTTCTGAAAGCAGTGGGCAGTGGGCCTGTGTGCAGGATCATAAGTTGGGCCCCCGCAGCTGAGAAAAAGTGCGGCGCTCTGCGCCACAGGAAAAGTTGGGTGTGGTTTTCATTACATTGAATACTGTCTGTGGATTGAAGGGACACAGAGTGCCAGGGTTCAGTAGTAAGTGACGCAAAGGTTCAGGAATAATTTCAACAAAGTTCCCAGAAGCTCAACAGTAATTCTACAAATTGTCACCTGATTGGGGTTTTCTCAATCACAGTGAAATCCCTTCTTTCTGAGATTGGTAGTAGCAACCAAGCGAGTCATCTTCCTTCAGATGGTGGGCAGGGCTAGCAGGACTGTGATTGGCTTTAGCAGTGGCCAATGACAGTTCTCCTCCTCCTGGAAACAGGGACCCCCCCCTTAGCCGAACTGCACCCAATCTCTTCCCCATCACAAAAGATCGCAGGTACAGCAAAGTTAGAGAACCAAACAATGTTTCCCATCTTTTACAATGTGTGGGGGGAGGGTGCCTCCCCCTAAGTGCAGGTGCGGCGTGGGGAAATCTGAAATTGGAATACATTAGTGTCTCGCTGACACTTCCATGGGGAGGGAGTCGAGTGCCGGCAAAAGAGGCTTTGCGTGCCGCTTGTGCCACCCATGCCAGGGGTTGCCTACTCCTGATCTAGTTCAACCAAAAAAAAAAAGAGGAAAACATAAAGAAACCCTAAAAAATAACAAACCCCCCCCAATAACAAAAAAAAAAACCAAAACAAAAAAACCACCACCATTGTCAGCAACCACCATTGCTGTAGAGGTGGTCAATTTTCGCCCACTGGTGTCCAAAAGATGGGGGATTTAGGTTCCCTGAGTCAATAATGTACCAGTTTTATTTGATAAATCGTATAAAACGATGGGCCCAGGCCAATTTGTGCTTCTCTTTATGATATAAAAGGGACCCAAGCTCCTCTCAGACTTAAGGGGTTCCTGATAGGTAGAATGCATAAGACTTGCCTTATGGGAACATTTCAGACTGCGTAACTTAGCCATGAGTTCATCTGTACGTCGAGATCTCTTCCTCTTAAGGTGGGCTCCAATCCTGATTAACATGCCCTGAACGACCAGTTTGTGAGCCTCCAACACAACCAATGGATTGTCTACTGAATCACGGTTAATAGAGAAGTAAAAGCCATCAGAGCCGTGCAGTTCAGTGCATATGTCCACTGATTGCAGTGGAGCCTCATTTAATCTCCAAGACGGGGGGCTCTGAAGAACTGGACCCAATTAGAGGGTTAAATGAACCGGAGGATGATCTGAAAAAGAAATAACATCGATATTCGCGGATACCACCCTAGGCAAGGCCCCATGAGAAATTGAAAGGTAATCAAGACACAAATTAGTATAGTGGACCCGAGAGAAAATGGAATAGTCCCGTTCATTGGGATGCAATAACCGCCAGGGGCCTACCAACTGCAGGAGTTGCAAATCTGCCTTTAGGCGTTTGAGTCAAGAATAATATAGATGGGAAGAACCCCACGATACATCCAATAAAGAAGTCCTTCTGAAAACCCTTAAGCCTCATACACACAATCGGACTTTCCGACGGGAATTGTGTGATGACAGGCTGTTGGCAGAAAATCCGACCATGTGTACGCTCCATCGGACAATTGTTGTCGGATTTTCCGCGGACAAATGTTGGATGGCAGGTTTTAAAATTTTCCGCGGACAAATGTCTGTTGTCGGATTTTCCGAGCGTGTGTACACAAGTCCGTCGGACAAAAGTCCAAAGTACAAACATGCATGCTCGGAAGCAAGGACGAGCCGGAAGCGGTCGGTCTTGTAAACTACAATAACTCGTAATGGAGAATTAACATTTGTGACGCGGCAAATTATGAAATCTCGAAATGCAGCGCACAATTCTCTTCTTCTTTAATGGGATAATAATGAAGCTGCTTTGTTGGTGATACTGATGAAGTTATTGCAAACACATTTTTAAAGGCTTTTTTTTCTAGTGATATCAAAAATAATATTATTATGTTTTTTGTTTTTTTTTTATTTGGGCAAGTTACCACAACACCATTATCCCGTAGTTTTTAAGATCAAAGATACAACTATGTTGGTGTCCCTTGTCAATTTTACATTGTATTTTTTTAAATGTAACTGCCTACTCCCAAACTGTCATTTGAAGTAAAACACATAGCCAAGTATTGTGACAGACCTAGCTTTTGGAGGGGACTGAATGCCAGCCTCCTGCAAACCAATGTTCTATTATGTTTGTCTGCCTTGGATCACAGGATGTGTATTGCATTGGAGGGTTTGTGTTTGTCTGTCTTTGATCACAGGATGTGTATTGCATTGGAGGGTTTGTGTTTGTCTGTCTTTGATCACAGGATGTGTATTGCATTGGAGGGAGGGGGGATTCTTCCAACAGCTCTCCCTGCTAACACTGTGTACTGATGAGACGTTAAACACACCTGACCTGTGTGTCCATTGTCATTGGACAGTTTAACCCGCCCTCTTTTCCAAGGGTGGGGGGGAAAGAGTCTCTGAGTTATTTTATCTGTTGTTTCCATGTGTTATAATAAAGGGGTTGATTCCTGCTTGAAACCTGAAGACAGAGCCGTGTCTCGTTTTTGGGGTGAATTATTTGTATGGGTTCCTTGTTCGGCTGATTAGAGTGTTCGGTAGCTGCCTTTGTGTTTGGGTATGAAATGTCCTAAACGACTTTAACCCCTTTCAAACTCGGGGTGTCGTTACACTGGTGGCTAGCAGCGGGATCATTCCCACAGCCCAGAAGGACAGTTACAAAAGGACACAGGACAATGGAAGCACAGTATGGACGGCTAAAGCTCTCTACCTTCAAGGACTTACTAGAGAACCGGGGCCGACCGGCCAACAACCGTAAGAAGAGGGACATTATCGCAGAACTAGTCAAAATGGATAGATCTGAAAGACCCGACATAATTGAAAGGCCCAGCGTAACAGACAGGACACCCGAAGAGGCAAGTTTTGATCAGGCTGTTAACATAAGACTGGCACATTATGGCCCTAACCCTACAGCGGAGATCATAGACCGAGCTATAGCGGCTGTTGATGCAAATTGGCTACAGCAAAGAGGTGCTGCAGCAGCGGGAGTCACAACAGCACCAACTGAAAGGAGAAAGGTACATTTTGCTGCTTTTAAAAATTTAATTGAAGCAGAAGGGGAGATTGATGGGTACCTTGCAGATTTTGAACGGCAATGTGCCCTACACCGGGTGCCCACAGAGGAATGGGTTACCATTTTGTCTGGGAAATTGTCCGGCCGGGCCAGTGAAGCGTTTAGGGCCATCCCAGACGAGCATATTATGAACTATGGGCTGGTAAAAGAAGCACTTTTGGCCAGGTATGCCGTCACACCGGAGGCATACCGGAGGCGGTTCCGAGAGACGAGCAAGCGGACTGGAGACTCATATATCGAGTGGGCAAGCCGTCTACATCGCACGGCATCCCACTGGGTCGCTGGATGCCAAGCAGTATCCGGGGAAGAGGTGCTGCAGCTGTTCCTGCTGGAGCACTTCTTTGACAAGCTGTCCCCGGAAGTCAGAGAGTGGGTCCGGGACCGAAAACCTTTCACCTTGCCTGAAGCAGCTCGCCTGGCAGACGAATACACAGACGCCCGCAAACTGGATAACCCTGTGGTCAAGACAACAGCTCGGGCGGATTATCGATCAGCGGCACCCCCTCCAGCTGGTGCCTGCAAACCACAGTTGTACTGCCCTACAGCACCACCTCCAGTGGCTACTTATTCTCGGCAGCCCAGGTTCAGCTCCCAGGACTACTCACAACCCCTCAGGTGTTTCGGGTGTAAACAGCTAGGGCACAAAAAGCCAGACTGTCCATTGAATCCAGCCAGGCAGTCCCACTCGTGGAGAAAGCCAGCAGGGGGGAATCCTCGCACATCCATGCCTGCGGCTCACTGCATTGAGGGGGAAGAACGTTGGGGCGTCCTGCATGAGGCTGATCTAGTACAAGCAGCTAACCAGGACAACCGGCAGCTACACAGGCAGACCGTCCGGGTTAATGGAAAGGTAGCGAATGGCCTACGTGATACTGGCGCCACCATGACCCTACTACAGAAGAACCTGATCCCAGAGAGCCAACACACCGGGGACACTGTAGTCGTAATGGTAGCGGGAGGCACCATTTTCTGGCTACCCGTTGCCCGTGTTCACCTGGATTGGGGGGTTGGTTCGGGACACGTGAATGTGGGGGTGATGAAGGATTTGCCAGCGGATGTACTACTGGGGAACGATTTGGCCCCCCTCATTTCTGCTTACGCCCCGATAGGCCCCGCTGAAGCCAACCCAGTGACTACCCGTGCCCAGATCCCCAACAGCATGATGGCGTGAGCCCAGTCACCCTGTCTTCTCTCCAGCGGCTGAAAAGACTACAGGGAGAAGGGCCAGTCCAGGCCTCTCCCCAGCGGCGGGTGTGTTCTCTGAGAGAGGCAGAGGTTGGCTGGGTAAGTAATGATCTGGTTGGAACAATTTGTTTGGGGTACGGTGTGGATACCAGCATTAGAGGACTGGAACTACTGACTAACTTCAGAGTCAACCCGTCTGGGGTCTTCTCCTGTGTTAGTCTCCTGCCGAAAGGAGAGAAAAATGTGACAGACCTAGCCGGAAAAGAGGCTTTTGGAGGGGACTGAATGCCAGCCTCCTGCAAACCAATGTTCTATTATGTTTGTCTGCCTTGGATCACAGGATGTGTATTGCATTGGAGGGTTTGTGTTTGTCTGTCTTTGATCACAGGATGTGTATTGCATTGGAGGGAGGGGGGATTCTTCCAACAGCTCTCCCTGCTAACACTGTGTACTGATGAGACGTTAAACACACCTGACCTGTGTGTCCATTATCATTGGACAGTTTAACCCGCCCTCTTTTCCAAGGGTGGGGGGGAAAGAGTCTCTGAGTTATTTTATCTGTTGTTTCCATGTGTTATAATAAAGGGGTTGATTCCTGCTTGAAACCTGAAGACAGAGCCGTGTCTTGTTTTTGGGGTGAATTATTTGTATGGGTTCCTTGTTCGGCTGATTAGAGCGTTCGGTAGCTGCCTTTGTGTTTGGGTATGAAATGTCCTAAACGACTTTAACCCCTTTCATACTCGGGGTGTTGTTACACTGGTGGCTAGCAGTGGGATTATTCCCACAGCCCAGAAGGACAGCTACAAGAGGACACAGGACAATGGAAGCACAGTATGGACGGCTAAAGCTCTCTACCCTCAAGGACTTACTGGAGAACCGGGGCCGACCGGCCAACAACTGTAAGAAGATGGACATTATCGCAGAACTAGTCAAAATGGATAGATCTGAAAGACCCGACATAATTGAAAGGCCCAGCGTAACAGACAGGACACCCGAAGAGGCAAGTTTTGATCGGGCTGTTAACATAAGACTGGCACATTATGGCCCTAACCCTACAGCGGAGATCATAGACTGAGTTATAGCGGCTGTTGATGCAAATTGGCTACAGCAAAAAGGTGCTGCAGCAGCGGGAGTCACGACAGCACCAACTGAAAGGAGAAAGGTACATTTTGCTGCTTTTAAAAATTTCATTGAAGCAGAAGGGGAGATTGATGGGTACCTTGCAGATTTTGAACAGCAATGTGCCCTACACCGGGTGCCCACAGAGGAATGGGTTACCATTTTGTCTGGGAAATTGTCCAGCCGGGCCAGTGAAGCGTTTAGGGCCATCCCAGACGAGCATATTATGAACTATGGGCTGGTAAAAGAAGCACTTTTGGCCAGGTATGCCGTCACACCGGAGGCATACCGGAGGCGGTTCCGAGAGACGAGCAAGCGGACTGGAGACTCATATACCGAGTGGGCATGCCGCCTACATCGCACGGCATCCCACTGGGTCGCTGGATGCCAAGCAGTATCCGGGGAAGAGGTGCTGCAGCTGTTCCTGCTGGAGCACTTCTTTGACAAGCTGTCCCCGGAAGTCAGAGAGTGGGTCCGGGACCGAAAACCTTTCACCTTGCCTGAAGCAGCTCGCCTGGCGGACGAATACACAGACGCCCGCAAACACATAGCCAAGTATTGTGACAGACCTAGCCGGAAAAGAGGCTTTTGGAGGGGACTGAATGCCAGCCTCCTGCAAGCCAATGTTCTATTATGTTTGTCTGCCTTGGATCACAGGATGTGTATTGCATTGGATTGTTTGTGTTTGTCTGTCTTTGATCACAGGATGTGTATTGCATTGGAGGGAGGGGGGATTCTTCCAACAGCTCTCCCTGCTAACACTGTGTACTGATGAGACGTTAAACACACCTGACCTGTGTGTCCATTATCATTGGACAGTTTAACCCGCCCTCTTTTCCAAGGGTGGGGGGGAAGGAGTCTCGGAGTTATTTTATCTGTTGTTTCCATGTGTTATAATAAAGGGGTTGATTCCTGCTTGAAACCTGAAGACAGAGCCGTGTCTCGTTTTTGGGGTGAATTATTTGAATGGGTTCCTTGTTCGGCTGATTAGAGTGTTCGGTAGCTGCCTTTGTGTTTGGGTATGAAATGTCCTAAATGACTTTAACCCCTTTCATACTCGGGGTGTCGTTACAAGTATTATTCTACACAATTTTTTTTATTGTGCATTAAAAAAAGAAAACAAATAAAATTAGACATGCTATCTGCCAATAGAACTTAACCAAAAAGTGCATTCTATGCATCCAAAAATATAGAAAATGTAACAAATCAAATCATTATTATTCAACCAAAAAAATAATATCAACGCAATAACTCCAAGGCCAATAATAAATAACACATTATTTCCTCCAAATCCGCAACATGGCTGGTTGACGAACGGCTGTACAGAAAATTGCAAAAGGAAAAGCGTGAAATGAAAAGCGCAAATTGACACTCACCAAATTTCTACTAACACAAAATTAGCAGAAGGAGCCCAAAGGGTGGCGCTAAAGAGCTGAAAAACAACGTAAAACAACGTAGTACGTCACTGCGGTCGTATTTGTTGGCCGACAATTCCTTGCCGTTTGTATGCAAGACAAGTTTGGGCCAACGCGCTTCGGATGCGCTGTTGGCCAACAATCCGATCGTTTGTACGAGGCTTAGTATAGGAAGAAGGTCCTGCAAAAACTGAGGGTAAACTACATTCGGGAAGTAGACAATGGCAAAGGTGACCTGGACATCCTGAACCTTCCCCTTGAGAAGGAGGTAACAACCCTGAGCATCCGGTTACACCCAGGGCCGTCTTTATTGATTGGACGCTGGGCAAAAATTCCCCCCCCCTATTTAATTTCACTCTCCACCTGCTCTGAGACATACAATAAATAGCAGCTAGACTTAAAATCAGTTTACTATATCAAATCAGGCAGCAATTGCGATTGGTTGCTAGCGGTGACAGCATATCATTACTGCTTACTGACTGGTTGCTAGAGGTTACAGCACACATTATGGCTCACTGATTAGTTGCTAGAGGTTATAGCACATGATTTCTGCTTGTTAATTGGTTGCTAGAGATTACTGTACAGTATTACTACTCACTGACTGGTTGCTAGAGGTTACAGCACACATAATGGCTCACTGATTGATTGCTAGAGGTTACAGCACATCATCTCCTCACTGCAGGGGGGCATGATATACATATGAATGCCGCCTTTCTTTACATATCAATGCCGCCGGCCGCAGACAGTTACTTATGAATGCAGCCGCTATTTACATATGAATGCGGGTAATTTACATGTAAACACAGGGTCTGCAGGTGAGTCATCTGTACACAACAATAGGGCAGAGCTGGGCAGCATTAGTACCAGCACTTCACACTGAGATATCGGGACACAGCACAGGACTAAAACTTCAAGGGACAAGGGAATTTAAACTGGCATAGTTGGCAAATATGGGGCAGCTGCTTTGGGCTCCACAACAATGACAGGGCAGCTGCCCCTTTTTCCCTGCCTTAAAGACGGCCCTAGTTACACCACACCAAAGGTCCAGGGCACTGACTTGGCGACCAGTATGCTAACCCCTTTAGTGTTAGAAATGGGTGAGGGACTCTGATACACCAGCGGAAAGTTTATTGGTCAGTTTAGGGACATTGTCAACTCTAAAGTGCATTTCTGGCGGAAAGGCAAATTGAGATTTACTTTTTCGGAGGTCGGCTAAAAGTGAGAGCTGTCTCTGGGACATTCAGACCTTGCGCATTAAGGGAGGTGACCTTAACCACTTCCGGACCGCCGCACGCCGATGTACGTCCAAACTTTAAAGGGGGTTATCGTTGTTATGGCAGCAGCTAGCTGCCATAACCCCGGTATCCCCGTTTTCGTGCGGCGGACGGCTTTCTGATAAAAGTGGTCCCTGCGGGGGATTCGCCGCGAGATCACTTTTATCAGTGGCGGGAGAGGGCCCCCCCCCTCCTGCCGCGATCCGGTGCCCTCCGCCGCTTACCGGAGCCGTCGGTAGCGGCGGAGGCGATCGCGTCCGTCTCCCTCCTGTGCCTGGAGACGAGTGAGGGGAAGATGGCGCCCACTCGTCTCCATGACACTTCTGGGCGGAAGTGACGTCAAAACGTCATTTCCGCCCACGCCTCTTAAAGGCGCATTTTTTTCAATGTCATTTATTTATTTTTTATTGCATTTTAGTGTAAATATGAGATCTGAGGTCTTTTTGACCCCACATGTCATGCTTTTTTCTATTATAAGGGATGTTTACATTCCTTGTAATAGGAATAAATTGACACAATTTTTTTTTTTTAAACAGTGTAAAAATAAATAAAATAAAAAAAGTAAAATAAAATTTTTTTTAAAAAAAAACCTCACTGCCCCGACGAGCTCGCGCGCAGAAACGAACGCATACGCGAGTAGCGCCCGCATATGAAAACGGTGGTCAAACCACACATGTAAGGTATCGCTGCGACCGGAAGAGCGACAGCAATCATTCTAGCCCTAGACTTCCTCTGTAAGGCAAAACATGCAACCTGTAGAATTTTTTTAAAAGTCGCCTATGGAGATTTTTGAGGGTAAAAGTTTGACGCCATTCCACGAGCGGGCGCAATTTTGAAGCGTGACATGTAGGGTATCAATTTACTCGGCGTAACATTATCTTTCACAATATAAAAAAAAAATGGGGATAACTTAACTGTTGTCTTATTTTTTTATTCAAAAAAGTAAATTTTTTCCAAAAAAAGGGGGTCTGAATACTTTCTGTCCCCACTGTATATTTAGAGAGGTTTATATATATATATATATATATATATATATATATATATATATATATATATATATAGTTCTCTACTTTAGACTGTAAGTGGCAGCACGTGTCTATGACAGATTTCTCTCTTATGACCCCACATGGTCTCTCCATGCAGTTCACTTTCTGGCTCCTCCCACCTCCCTTCTGGAACGCCTCCTTCTCCACTCATACTAATCTTTGTCCAGAAGCCCCTCCCACCTCCCCTGCCACAGACCGCCCTCTTCCCCGCCCTTTTATTTACTAGTCCCAGCGGCGGTGACGCCATCATTCCTCCTTTTCCTCTCCCAGATGAGAACGGGGCGTGGCCGCCGCACGTGGGGAGGCGTACGTCGCGGATGTGAGGGACGCTCGACCTCCGCACACACAGGCCCCGCCCCCTTCTTTCCCTTTCGCCCAATCAGCGGGCCCCGGACTCCCTCCGCTGACTGGCCAACAAGAGGCGACGGTGCCCTCGCCTCCCTGACGTGGGTGAGAAAGGGGCGGGGAGACGGAGGCGCTCGCGAGGCTCACACATAGACGGAGAGAGCGGGAAGGGTGCGCGCATCGGCCGTCCGGTGTCACGAGCAGAGCGGGGGTGACCGAGCACAAGAGCGGACAGGAGGAGGAGAGCACCGAGCCGGAGGACACAGGGAGAGACACAGGCAGGCCCCGGGGCAGCCAGCAGGTGAGAGAGAGGAATGCCGGCCTAGGCCTCACATTGTACCCCTCACCCCCCTCTCCTCTCATACTACCCCCCCCTCTCCTATATATAACACTACACCCCCCCCTCCCCCTCCTCTTCATCCGGACCTCTCACCCCGGATACCCCTCACTGAGGCCTCCCCACACTGACAGCACACACACCACGTGTTCTCTACTCCCCAATACCTCCATCTACGGGGAGGAGCTCCGCACACTCACAGCCAATCCGCTTCCAGCTTGTGTTTTGGAGCAAGTAGAAGACAGAAGCTGATTGGTTACCAGACACAGCAGCCCCAGTGGTAGTTAATTCCCCAGTAAGTGCCAAATTCTGACCCCCCCCCCCCCCCCAAAGTGCTCATTAACCCTCCTTCTCCCCCTCTCCTCCCAATGTCATCCTATATATATATATATATATATATACACACATGGAGCCAATGTACTCCTATATATATATATATATATATATATATATATATATATATATATATATATATACACACACTTATTATACAGTATTTATATAGCGCCAACAGTTTACGTAGCGCTTTACAAATGACACATGGAGCCAATGTACATATATATATATATATATATATATACACACACACACAGCCAATGTACTCATATATATATATATATATATATATACACACACACACATGGAGCCAATGTACTCCTATATATATATATATATATATATATATATATATATATATACACCCCCCCAATGTAGTGTCGTACAAAGGACTCCCCTCCTCACACTAGAGTTGCCACCTCGTCCCATTAAACCTGAACACATATGAATTACACGGGTTCTGTGGCTAATTGAATGCAGATATGGCACCAAGTGAGTTTAATTACCACCTTAATCAGCCACAGAACCTGTGTAATTAATATGTGTTCAGGTTTAAAAGGATGAGGTGCCAACCCTACCTCAAACCCCTAACATGTTTCTTCACTCCTTTTGGGGTTTTTACACCCCACACTATGACTACCGGGGGGTGGGGGGCACGAAAATCCAGCACTGTGACTATTATTGTACAGGATTTAGGTAACACCAAGCGTTTGCACAGCGACTACCCCATGGGGGGGGGCATTGATGAGAACATTGGGGGAGGCAAATAGTACCCAATGGGGGGGAGAACTTACTACAACTGGAGCTGCTCTGACTACTAACCAACCCGCTTCCGTCCTTCACTTGTTCCAAACAAAAGATGGCAGTTGATTGGTTTCCAGATAGACATGTTGTTTTTTTTTTTTTTTTTTTTTTTTTTTTTTTTTTTTGACAAACATGGTATACTTACCTGCTCTGTGTAATTGTTTTTGCACAGAGCATCCCCGATCCCCTCCTCCAGCCCCCCCACCCCGGAGAAATCCGCTTGTCATGGGGGCACCACCGCATGCTAACTCCTGAGCCACTGCGCCTTGCTGCCATAAGACGCACGCACAGAGCCGCCCTCCTCACTGGCTGTGATTGATGGCAGTGGTAGCCAGTGGATTCCCGCTGTTGTCTCAGCCAATGAGGAAGGAGAGTCCTCATACAGCCGACGCTATCATGAACATTCCTGGATTGGGGGGAGCTCCGCTAAAGATTGTGTGTGTTTGGGGGGGGGGGGGTGGGGGGTGCTGCACACAGGTTCTTCATCTTCACACAATGCATGAAAGTAAAAACAAAAACTAGAAATAGCCTCTAACGCCTGAAAACCAGTGAAAAGCACCCCACTAGCGTCCGAAAGGCGCAGCAGAAACGATGGTAAAGCGAAGCGGCTACAATGTGAAAGTAGCCTTACAACCACTTGGAACACTTAAGCTGGCCATACACCTATAGATTATCTGCAGATTTTCTATGGTTAGATGGAAAAAGTGGAAGATTCCTCCATCCACACAGTTTAGCGAACATGGAGAAAGCTGTTGCACTTTTTCCATCTAACCATAGAAAATCTGCAGATAATCTATAGGTGTATGGCCAGCTTTACAGTCCAGGCTATTACTGATACTTTGGGCTTTATTTATTAAAGCTAGAGGGGGCAAAATTAGTCGCAATTCTGCATAGGAACCAATCGGCTTCCAGGGGTTTTTTGCCGAAGTGTAATCGCAAAAGCTGCGGTTAGAAGACAATTGGTTTCTATAGAGAATTGTCTTATTTTGATATATACATTTTCTTTTCTTTTTTTTTTGCAGAGGCGCTAGAGAATAACTTGTTGGGTGTTACTTTTTTTTTTTTTTTTAAATGCAATTTGTTTTGGGGAAAAATATACTTTTGAATTTTATGAAAAAAACACAATACGGAACCCTATATAAAAGTTGTTACACCGGGTAAATAGATGCCAGTCCTGTCGCACTTGGCAACAACTACGGTACTTAAAGCGGTAGTAAACTGCTGCGAAAGAAAACCTGTAGGACAATAGCATGATGTGCTAGTATGCATCGCGTACTAGCATATTGTGAAATACTTGCCATAGAACGATGCCTACAACAGTAGCGCCTGGTCACCGCCAAGGGGGGCCGACATGTTTCTTCAATCTGGTCTTTCCTCACCTCTATGACCACCTGCACAAACCACGGGATCGTTCCCCCAGGTTCACTTGTGAGAACAGTGAACCAGAGTAACATCGGTGGTGGGGGGGGGGGTGACCCCTCTGCTTCCCCCTCTGCTTCCCCCTCTGCTTCCCCCTCTGCTTCCCCCTCTGCTTCCCCCTCTGCTTCCCCCTCTGCTTCCCCCTCTGCTTCCCCCTCTGCTTCCCCCTCTGCTTCCCCCTCTGCTTCCCCCTCTGCTTCCCAAAGTGGTCCAGTGGCTAATCAGCCGCTCTGATTGCTTTTTATAAGAAAGCGAGTCAGCAACTAAAAAAAGTACCTTAGTTGTGGCTCACAGGTGCAGCCATAACCCGGTAAACCACTCAGAATCCACATCTTGTCCCTCCTGTCCACCCCTCTCCCACTCCTTCTTTTTTTTTTTTTTTTTTTTTTTAACACTGATTTCTCTGGGGTTTTTTTTTTTTTTTTTTCAGGAAAGGTTTGGTCCCGCCCCAAATACACATCAATCGCCTAGGGGTGTACAAGTACTGTGGCTGCAGTGCCTCCTGGGATATGTATGCCACAAGTCCCAGAAGGCCTTAGTGTTTTGATTCGCGGGGGGGGGGGGGGGGGGATGGGGATATGTCATCGGGAAGCCACCCTGGCTGAACCTGAAAGAGGCGGCGGGCTTTTCCGATGACATCACACACAAACATGGCAGATGCAGGAATCGCAGCGGGAGCTGGTGAGGAGAGCATCCTGGCGGGACAACGCTGGATCCAGTGGGCTGAGTATGTGGACTGTCGAGAACCTGCCACAAGGTAAGCAGGGGTTAAAAATAAAGAGGATTGTTGTTAAGGTGAAGATTCGCTTTTTAAAGGGCTAGTTCACCTTTTACCAAAAGACTTCCTATGCAAAAAAAAGAGTGTTTTGTAGACTGTGCAGCTTTGACCTAAAGTTGAATAAAGCCCTTTGCTGTAGTTGTAGGCAATTTACACTTGCCTCCTGAATCCTGACTGGAAAACTCCCCAGGATGATGCTATAAGAGGCTGAGCAATTACTGCTCATCTCCACCATCGCAGTAGTGAGCTTCTTCTCGGACTCGCTCTTCCTGGATGCAGTAGCTCTGTGTTCACTCCAGCGATGGAGGGTGAGCAGTAATAACTAGGTCTCATTTAGCAATGTCCTGGGAGTATTCCAGTCAGGCTTCAGGAGGTATGTAAATGGCCTCCACCTGTAGCAACTACATTATTCAACTTGAGTCAGAGCTGCAAAGTCTGTCTTTTATCTACAGACACCCCTTATCTGCATAGGCAGCCTTTTTTGGTAAAGGTGATCTATGTCTTCAAAGAGATATTAAAGTTTATCTACACACTTGCCTCCTCTGTGTAATGGTTTTGCTCAGAGCATCCCAGATCCTCCTCTACTCGGGTCCCTCTTCTGTGATCCTGGCCCCTCCCTCCTGTTTAGTACCCCCCCACACATCAAGCAGCTTGCTTGCTTCCATTCAGACACTGCCCCGCTCCACCTCTCCTCATTGGCTCACTGATTTTGACAGCAGTGGGAGCTGATGGCTCACACTGTGTCTCAGCCAATCAGGAGGGAGAGTCCTTGACAGCTGAGACTTTTGTACGACATCGCTGAATTGAGATGTGGCTCAGGTAAGTATAAAGGGGGGGGGGGGGGGGGGCTGCTGCACACAGAAGGTGTTTTATCTTAAAGCATTAAAGAGGGACTGCAGTCTGCTCATATAATTTGTAATAAAAAGATCTTTTGCATTCTGAAGCTTCCCTCCAACCAACGTTGCATATTATTTTATATATACTGTGATTCTGTACTTGCCAAATATGTTGCAGAAATCTCCCTCCACTGAGTCTGGCTGCAGCCATTTTAACTGTGGGCAGCTGAAGCTGCTGCCTGTTCACTTCCTGGATTTACAGGCACACATCCAGCTCTGATTGGCCCTCTCATTACTCACCCCCCCCCCCTTCCTGGCAAACTCTCACGAGAGAGAGCTGTGGATGATGTCATAATCCTAGGGTAATGACCAGACGAGAAACAGGAAGTGGGCTGTATAAGGGATTTACTGGCAGAACAAAAAGTTTTACTATCCAAAGATAAAACAACAAGAGAAGAAGATTTAATAGATGGAAAGATGAAAAAAATGACTGAAGGTCCACTTTTAAGTTGAAAAACTTCTAAATGTAGAACCACTTTAACCACCTCCCTTCTACCGCATAGTAAAATGACAGCAGGTGGGATCCCCTCTCATTCTGGGGCAACATCATATGAAGTCTCCCCGCTCTTGTGTGCCCGCGATCGCGTGACTCTTTACCCGTGTGATCGGCTGTGTCCACACATGTGAACTGGAGTGCTGGTAATCGTCTCTCCTCACCACGCACCGACCCGGTGTGAGGAGGGAAGAGCTGATCAGAAGCTTCTCCTTGCAGGGGAGATTTGTACAGGTAATTGGGGGGTGGGGGGGGGGCACCATCAATGCTGGCCCAGAAGTGGTGCCAGTCTGTGCTGCCTTTCAGTGCAGCCTATTCTTGCCCGTCAGTGCTGTATATTGGTGCGGCATCAGTGCCTATCATTGCCTCATATGCGCGCATCAGTGAAGGAGAAAAATGACTATTTACAAAATTTTCTGACAAACTAAATCTTTTACTTTTTTTTCTTTCTTTTTTTTCTTTCTTTTTTTCTTTTTCTTTCTCTCTTTTTTTCTTTCTCTTTTTTTCTTTCTCTTTTTTTCTTTCTCTTTTTTTCTTTCTCTTTTTTTCTTTCTCTTTTTTTCTTTCTCTTTTTTTCTTTCTCTTTTTTTCTTTCTCTTTTTTTCTTTCTCTTTCTTTTTTCTTTTTCTCTTTCTTTTTCTTCTTTCTCTTTCTTTTTTCTTTTTCTCTTTCTTTTTTCTTTTTCTCTTTCTTTTTCTTCTTTTTCTTTCTTTTTTTCTTTTTCTTTCTTTTTTTCTTTTTCTCTTTCTTTCTCTTTCTCTTTTTCTTTCTTCTTTCTCTTTTTCTTTCTTCTTTCTCTTTTTCTTTCTTCTTTCTCTTTTTCTTTCTTTCTTTCTT